>NC_139249.1:32550210-33150210 GCF_977018435.1 Lepisma saccharinum
GGACATTTTATTTTTTCTTAGCAGACACGTTTGAGTTGTATTTTTTGTTTTAGGTCCACTTTTATGCACAGATAGACTAATTGGGACTGGACCTACATTTCAAAGTGTTTTCACCGGGTCTGGGTAGACAAGACTTAGCATTAAGAGGTCATAGTGCAGGAGCATGGTAGCCTTGCATCAATGGTTATAAAACTAAAAGTTCCCAATATTGCAGACTGCAGACTTCTGGAGACTGCCTCTCTACACAACAAACATTCATTTATGCAAGGACAAAAATTGAAATATTTACGAATTTGAAAAATCGTCGATGTTATTTTCGTAGCTTTTTACAGCTTCACATTCAAAAATTTCTTGGCTCGAGGGGGGGGGGGCATGGCACCCATGGCTCCTCCCCTGGAAACGGGCCTGACGATAAATATGAATGATGAATGTGATAAGTTGGCGCCCCGGATTTTCATGACCTAAAAATCTTTGAAAAATGACCTTTAAAATGACAACAAAAATCCTGTAAAATGACCTAAAATCTTTAAAAGATGACCTTTAAAATGATGACAAAAATCCTGTAAAATGACAATCTTTGAAAAATGACCTTTAAAATGACAACAAAAATCCTGTAAAATGACCTACAAATCTTTGAAAAATGACTTTAAAATGACAACCAAAATCGTGTAAAATGACCTAAAATCTTTAAAAAATGACCTTTAAAATGATGACAAAAATCCTGTGAAATGACATAATCTTTGAAAAATGACCTTTAAAATGACAACAAGAATCCTGTAAAATGATCTAAAATCTTTGAAAAATGACCTTTAAAATTATGACAAAAATCCTGTAAAATGACCTAAAAATCTTTGAAAAATGACCTTTAAAATGACAACAAAAATCCTATAAAATGACCTAAAATCTTTGAAAAATGACCCAAAAATTCGTACAAAACTCAATCTGCTTATTGAAAATAGTATATATATATATTCCAAGACAAACAATTTAACAACTGCTTCTTCACCTTGGTGTGTAGTACGGACTGTGAATAAGAAACTCGACAATGTTGCATTTCGCGATTTTCAGACAGGCTTTGTTGCGCTGGTAGTTAAGCACAGAGTAAGTACAGCAAGATAACATTCAGACAAAACAGAAATTGTTGAACTTCTTATGTTTCAGCATGCAATGACACAATTTTTTTTAAAAAAAAGTGACGCAAAATTTTAAAAAATAACCTAAAAATGACCGAAAAATAAAAAAATGGTAAAAAAGGACCCAAAAAATTACATTTCTTCAACCTGAGGAGGGTGTTCAGGATTTCTGTACGTAGTCTACGTTGCACCAGTTAAAAGATGAAATGTCATCAAAATCCGGGTCCAACCATCCCATACTCAGAATTCGTAACTATAATTCTTGGCGTCGTAGCGCGTTACACTAATCATTCCACTAGTGGCGACACTAAAGTAGGGAGTGGATTATGGTAGCCCCTGCGAAAGCACAAAATATTTTCCATTAAATTTTCTATTCTTTCAAACTTCAAGGGTGCACTACGACAACAGGTGTCCTGGGTTTGAATCCCGAACTGGACATGGATGTTCTTTGTGAGTGCCGTTTCAATAATTTCATCGTACCATCACTCATACTAATCGTCGCGATTAGCCGAAAGTGTCAGAAAAGCAGCGATAAATAACCAAAATCAAAACTTCTTATGATTTTGGTGTGCTTCCCATTACCTATCCATCCATTTTAATATTCATGCTGTGGTTACTGAGATCCACCACAGAGAGAGGGCACACGTTTTAACCTCTCTGTATCCTTTATTTTACCAGAATCCTTTGTCTCGCAAGTACAGACTTGCTACTATATGTCCAATCGTAACTAAAGTCGGAATCACGAACCTTACGACCCTCTGTAAACAAACAGTCTCACTTCTAAGTCGAATTACTTTCGGAACATCTCCAGCGGACTACGCGAGTCTGTCTAGCGAGCCTAGTGGGCGTATAGAGCCTGAGCAGGGGCCTTAGCGATAGGTTCTGGGTTGAGATGACGTCAGTGGCTCGCTTCGCTGATTGGCTGCTTCGAGAGTTGTGACTCGTTCCGAAGCTTCAAATGCATAACAGCCAAAGATGTTATGGAAATAATCTCGCTCTAACGTATCACCCCGCGTCAGCTGTTCGTAAATGGCGTGGCTGGCCAGCATATGTTGTTCACTCGCACTTCACCCGACTTTTAATTTTACGTAACATGGACAAACGTATTCCTATTTAACTGATAGATCTACACATTGAAGTATAAGAAATTTTCGAGAAGTGATTAAATACGTGTCCTTGTTGAAGAATGAACATATATTTTTTCTACGCCAAAAGTTCCATTTATCTGAGCCTGGGTTAACAGATCACCCCCCCCCCCTTTCCTCTCTCAGTACGACACCACCAAGGCACAACGAGTGAGAGAATCGTTTCAGTAAATTAAAACCTTTTGATTGTGTTGCTGCCTCTTCCGCCAAATGATTGCCCGCAGAGTATTGTTTTCTCCTTTGTGCAACAAATATACCGCCAGCTTTAGCGGAAGCTTTACCTTTCTTGCTGTTTCTCGTGCACTGGAAAACAAGAAGACGATAATAAGCACATTATTTACCCACGTGTCATGCAAGTAATGTATTTTCTTACCTTGATTCAGCAGTTCCTTTCTGAACTGGAGGCATTTTCGCCGCTAGACAACAATGTCGTCCCTGTCAATGAGTGCCGTCTGTCAAATTTGCTTCCCCAAAACGAACTCAACATGCAACGTCGACCGCTAAAATTGGTGAGATGAGATCGACATCATCACTATTAAATTCCGCCAATATCTTCCCCACACTGGACAGCTCTTTGATTGAAAGAATGCACCTTGCGCCATATTGCGCTTATCTCAAACTCGGTGTACTTGTTAATGCGAGCAACAATGTGTTCCTTCGAGGGACACAACTTGACTGATCTTTTTCGATTCTTTCATTACACCGAAACCACAAGATGCAGACATACAACTACACTCGGACACTAAACTTCACTGCTTTCTCAGGATATCACCGACACAACGTCGCATAAACATTAAGAACAACTTTCTTCTCGCTACTTTTCAAACGGCTGTATTACTCTGAGAACACTTGAGTCTTCTTGCACGCATGGATGTCACCATGTTCAAAAGTGGCGCTACTTTCTTGCTGCTCACGTGATCAATTGTAATTTATACAATCATCACGTATTATTATTATAAACTGAAACCCTTCATGAAAATATATTTTGAAATGTTTAACCCAATGTAATTTACATGTTTTTCTTGCATTAGCGTACTTTTATAGAACGGACTACATGCTGCGGAAGAAATCCGTTATTAGGCTGTTGCCAACCTCAATACTTTTCACTAAGTCAAGTACAGAAACTGAAGTGGTATGTCGAATGTTGGCATATGATAGTGTGATTTCACATTGTCAGTCAGGATGAAGCTTGCAGGGGTGTGGGTGAGGGAGATGTCACTATCCGGATGGTGACATCATGAGGTCCTCCTCACACTCCGGAATGCCTTTGCGGGTGAAGGAGGGCGAGGGCAGGCCGTGAGGGTGAACACCTCTCAACAAGAGAGAAGAAAAATGTGACAATATTTACAAATTCACCCCCTAATATGCATTTTATTTTGTATGTAGGGTACAATAAAATGTGACAGTCTCAAAATATTTTTGAATCTTTCCGCCTTCTTTCCTTAGCTTAATTTCATTATCTATAGTGATAAATCATATCACTTTCAAACACCAAATAAATGTAATCAAGAAACCCCAGTTTTAAAACGTAATTAATTTATATCAATGTGTCATTTTCTTCTAGCAAGGTTTTTTTTTTAGTAAAAGATGCGAGAGAAATTAATCCTTTTCTACGGAACCATCTTTCCTGCTAGGGGATAAGATGCAAATTTTGTATTTCATTTTAATTATTTAGCGTCGCTTTTCTTTCACTTTCGCTAATCCCAACAATGAGGATGAGTGATCATTAGATGCAATTGATGACGGGACACTCACAAATTACACACATGCCGGGATTCGAACTAGGGAACTTCGGTGTCGAGTCCGAAAGTTGGTCACCAGGCAAGATGTACATTCTGATTTTTCATTTTTTTCATACGTTATACATTAACTTCCAACAGATCATCCACATCGTTTGACAAATGGAATGTCTGCACTTTGTACGCTGTGGATTATTTTATTTTCATAAGTTGGCAACACTGTTGAGGTACACGTGCTTTTGTTTACAGAAGTTCTTAAGTTCTATGATTTTGTCTAGTCACATTTTATAAATATTGATCTGCATACGTTACTACTTTCATTATGATATTAGACATACTTCGTGCTATTTCTTGGTGCTTTCAAAAGTCAAGTTCTAGTGCTTAAACATTTGAATGATTTTTCTCTACACTTTATCAGACTATTTCAGCACAGCAAAGTACACCACCTTGTGAGCTTTCTTCTGTGACGATCCCATCATTAACAAAAAATATCTTTCAATGCAATCGCTACGCCATCTCTTGGTTGGAATTAAACCATTTCTCTCTGCGAAATTGTTTAATCACATTATGAACCTGTAACCCTTCCTAGAGACACGGAATAGGATTCTTTCGATAGGTAACACCAAGACGGACAGATTTTTCTTCCTAACGTTACACTTGTTGAAGCCTAGTTTACACACTAAAACAGAAAAAATTATCATATACGTATGCATCCAAGCTTCATAGAATCAAGGTTGCCACTGCCATTATTTTTTCCCCCTCGGAAAACAAACTTAAAGCGAAACCACTTGCAAAGCCAGACAGAGTTAAATCGTAGGGTTTAACCAAGACCATCTTGAGGTTCAGGCCACAGCGCTCAATCAAGACGTCATCATCTGGAGGCGATCGTCTTAACGCTGTAAACCCTTGTCGTAATTTTACCGTAGATAATTAAGGTATATTTATTTCTTTTATGAAGTTAAATTTTGACATTTACCCTCCCGACGAATATGGAAGAAAAAATGTATAATATTGAATATTTACACCAAAATTTTCATTCAGGCCACCACAAAAATTCCAACCATAGCACAAAGAGTTGAAAACCGTTAGAAACTTCCTGGCGGAAAAATTTAAACATTTTATATCTTTGAAAAAGATTATCGGGAATATTGGTCAGCTACAGTAAAACTCGTAACCGCTTTTATATGAACTTTTGTATGTAAAATCACTTTATTAAATAAAACAAAAAACATGTTAGGTTGACCGTAAACTTTCCAAGTTACCTAATCAATTAAATTGTCTTTAAGTTTACCCAAAATTAATGAACCAGATAATGCAGATATTCTGTGTAGCTATACAATCTCAATACAAAACCTTAATTTCTATATTCTTGCAGCAAAAGCGAAAGAAATTGGTACAAGGGCAATGTTACATTTCTGTGATAAAGACTAAACCTAAATCATTTGTCACATTGTAATTTCGATCCTATGGACTTTATTGAACGAGAGATAATATACAAATTGAATCTTTTCATTGTCGTTAGTAAGATCTGTGACAATAACTTAAGAGTTTCATTGAAAATAAGCAGATTAATATTTCGATCTTAGCGTTCTCTTGGGATATAAACATTTGGAATATTTCCTTACACTGTTTTTACATTCTGTTAATAACATCGTAAAGAATGTTAATAAATTATGAAACAATAAACATTATCACTGATTTAATAATCAAAGTTACGAACATTGAAGCTTCACAAAGACAAAAAATAAAAAGCAGTTCATATGAAACAGTATTATAAAATTTAATACATTGTAGTTCACATTAACATAGCTAGGTAACAAAATGCTTTCTGTGTGAAAACATTTGTATTTGAAACATAAGTAATATATTCTTGGATAGTATTTCACACGAATATTTCATCGAAGTTCTTGTTACACATCGCACCCTTGTATTTGAATGTACGTACAACATCTTCCGATTAGTATAAAGAACCATAAAGCGGGATAAAATAAGAATGTCAATGTACACATGTATCAACTTTACACCGTTGTATAGCGCTCTTTCATTAAGCACATTTTGAAACTGAAAATTTGTGTAAATAATATAAAAATTTTATCGAATGCTTGCATAAAATTTACACTAACCAATTGCTTTAGTAGACACGAACGTAATATTTTAAACGTTGGCTAAATCTTGAAACAAATTAATTTGCAATCATAAACAATAATATTAACGTTAACCACCGTTTGTAATTCAGGGTAAATTATTTGATATTTCTAAAAACAAATGTTGACAAGAGATAAAACATGACCACATTT
Source organism: Lepisma saccharinum (assembly GCF_977018435.1). Lineage (NCBI taxonomy): Eukaryota > Metazoa > Arthropoda > Insecta > Zygentoma > Lepismatidae > Lepisma > Lepisma saccharinum. The sequence goes on from NC_139249.1 coordinate 32,556,525, forward strand.
AAGAGTATATTAGATGCCTATTCCGTACACATGAAATGTTTACATCATGAACTATACCTCTTATTTATTTATGAGTATAAAACCTTTATTACTTAACTTGTATATTTTCGTAGGGACCGAATCACATGGAATTGCCCCAAAACATTTCTCATAACATCTTGAAGAAATGTGAACGTTAATCTTACCTTTTTCATCCTAATTGCCTCTGTAATTGAGCACACAACACTTATAGACCATACCTCTTGCACATTTAAGCATATTTACAAGTCATGTAAACTCGACTACAGTTCCTAAATTTGCATTACAATTCCATATTCACTAAAAAGGTCCATCATTGATTCCGAAGAAGCAAATCAGACATGGCGGCTATCTCGCCTCCAGTTGATGACGATTAGTCACGTGACCGGAGCAAGCCATGAGGCTTTCAGATTGAGAAGGTAATGGTTTAACACCATCTTGAGAGGTCGTCTTTTGGCCTTGATTGATTTCACAGCCTGACCTTAGCATACTGAAACCGGTTCAGCGGAGAAGCGCGTTAAGTAGTCGATTTTGGATCTCGCCATCTAAGTTCCCGGATTCAAACCGCGGCCTGATTTGAGTGTTCATCAATTTCATCCAATCAGAACTCATCCTGTTTTTCGAGACTAGCAAAGAGTGACAGAAAAGCGAAGCAATTTTGTCGTTTTCCGACAGAAAATATAAGTGTTGCTGGCAACCATGAATACGTACCACATGACTGCAAGCATACATTATTAGTTTTTCGAGAGCACGTAGCATTGAGATGAGGCCTCAAGGAACAAAAATATTAATAAGAAAAGTTGTTTATCTTGATGTCTTCTTGCGTCTTGTGAAATTTGTCGGTACGTATATTTATATATATATATGACTGCATGGAGAGGGTATGATTATTATGAACAGAAATTTCGATAATTATGTCGCTCTTCACAATGAAGTTAAATGGAGCAGTGAATAATTGTCTGCCCCAAGCGAATGTACAATATCCCTGCATCCGCTACATGAATAATCCAACCGCGCATTCGGAATTTGCTCCTGAAGGGTAAAAGCAATGTAGTTCCCTAATTAGAGGGCAGGTCGTATTAATTAGCACCATCCATTAATGGTCGTGTTTTCGCACAATACCAGGATCCGACTTCATTGGATAAAAGTTTGAGCGGGGAGCGAACTCACTCACAAACCGGAACAGTCGTTTATAATTCAATCGTTCGCACAGATTTTCTAATTTGAACATTTTTCCCCTCATCGGATTGGTGATGATCTAGCATTGCTGTAAATAGTTCCTTTTCTTGTCAACAGATGGCGAGGTACAAAGGATTATCGAAGAAGTAACATCTGTTAATGCTATTTCAGGAAAACTGTTAATTTATTTCTTTGTAGTGCAGACAAAAATAGAACTGACTAAAAAAGAAGAACAAGTTTCCAATTAACTTAGGATACTGCGAAATTCCTCCATTAGACCATAATATTCCAGCCATCCAGCCATTAGTCCAATAACCATAGTAGGTAGCTTTTTGGAAATTTTAAGGTGGTACAATTTTGAACTATTAATTGCATGTCCTGCACGACATGAAGTGTTATGTACTAATTCCGGCGCGAGGAGTTCAGAAAAGTCAAAACTTCTGTATCACGTAACATTTCCGTGATACAGTATGTACAGTACGTATGTATTACACGTATTTTTAACTACCTAACTCTCTAGCTTTCTTAAACCCGAAGGTTCATGGCTGCAGCAACACAGGCCTTCCATCTGTCCCTATTTTGAGCAAGATCTATATACTCTACCGATTTCCTTTAGGTCCATCTCAACGTTGTCCCTCCATCTTCGTCTTGGCCTTCCTACAGGTCTCTTACCATCAGGTTTCCCAACAAGAATCCTGTGAACTCCTCTTTCCTCTCCCATTCGTGCCACATGGCCTGCCCACCTAAGTCTTCTTGATTTAATCATTCTAATAATATCTGGACATGAATACAAATTATGTAGTTCTAAATTATGTAACCTTCTCCACTCACCTGTCTCCTCATCCCTTTTAGGTCCAAAGATTTTCCTAAGGATCTTATTTTCAAACACTCTCAATTTATGCTCCTCTTTCAATGTAAGGGACCAAGTTTCACACCCATATAATACTACAGGCAAATTTACTGTTTTGTATATTTTAACTTTTAGTTTCTTAGATATTAAACGAAAAGACAAAAGTTCATGAAGAGAGAAGTAACATGCATTTCCTGAATTAAGCCTACTTTTTATTTCCTCTTTAATATAATTTTCATTTGTTAATTTTTATTTTTACCGTGTGTAAATTTTTATGTACAGTCACGGACAGTTTTGGGTTGTAACGATTCCATTGTCTTTCAATGGAATTGTTACAATCCAAAAGTGCCCGTGACTGTACCATGTATTTAAAAACCAATATGTTTTACAAGTATACATATGGGTATTAGAACATGAAATAAGTACAGTACATCTCAAATAACAATATGTAGGAGAAGAAGCATGTGCTAACGTGAGGCATGGAACAAACCTAACCTTATCTTTTCCACTTGAAAGAGAGCTCCTATTCAGGGCCGGATTAAGACGAAATTGGGCCTGATGCTTGAAATTTTCGGTGCACAATAAACACATAGTTACGTCACAACGCAAAGAAAAATAATAACTGTATAATAAGTAACGTCCGAAATTGGGGCTCCAATTTTGTGCCGAACTGTAGGTTTACCGAAACAAAAACCAGGAGCAGTGTTCAAGCATAGCGCAATACTGTCGGCCCTTGTAGCATTTCTCCATCATCTTGAAATCTACATGAGATTGCTCTCCCATACTCGTCACTAAGTGTTATCGAGGTAGAAATTCAGGTGGGCATGGAGGAGATGCATCTTCAATGACATGCGACAATCAAAGTTCATCAAGCTTACTAGTTCTATATAGTTGCATTTCTATGCGTTTCTAAGGAAACCAGTAGGGCTACATACTGCCGAAAAATATTTTCATGCTGTTAATTCTAATGTATTGCATGTGTGTTCGCATTTCGAATTACTTGTTCTTCAGCCAGAGGCGCAACCACGAAATTTTGTCTGAGAGGGGCAGGAACCAGGATAAATGTACCAATAATAATAATAATAATAATAATAATAGGCCATAATAATAATAGTAGTAGTAGTAGTAGTACTAGAATCATCAAGTACGTTATTAAAATTACCCAAGAAATGGTTAGAAGTCGGTGATAAAGCATTTGCGTTCGAACAAACTATTTTAGTTATTTTTTCAACACGTTCAATTTCACATTAATAGAAAACAAGCACACAAACTATTTTTGAGAGAGAAAATGCGTGATAAATGCATTCCAAATATAATTATTTTATTATATGACATGTATAACCTTCATGCGTCCTCCTCCGTAGACGAACGGGTTCACTCGTCTTGAGATTGTTCGCTGCGGGACGGCGTAGGTTCGAATCCGACTCTGGTCGGAATTTATTCGGTCCTCCTTCCCACGCTTTCCTTCGTCACCTCTAAGCAGCCGGTAGGTAAGTCAAGGCCCTTCAGGACTGTTGCGCAAAGGATTATTATAATATTCATGCACGATATATTTCGCACATATGCAACATGGAGCGACGTAAAATAAGAATATACATTACACGATCAACTCGTCCCTCTCATAATAAACCAACAGCAAAAACTACATAAATCGTCTCTCAAATGTGCACGCTCCTTTTCCTCCCAAAAATTCTTCATGCATTTAAGAGACGTCTTCCTTCTCTCTCTGGTAATTTACAATGGATTACAGGAAACAAACATAAATTGCGAGTGAAGCGAGCAAGAAACATTTTAGATTCAATTTATTTGCATTCAGATCTATATTGCTTTAATAGAGTGCAAATTATTTCACAGGGTGCCACGGCGTTCTATCTGAAATTTGGGGGCGGTAATTGCCCCCTGAAAGTACCCTTGCCCCCCCTTGCCCCTCAGAACTCATTTTTGTCCGAGGTTGCACCACTGTCTTCAGCAGTTTTTTTATATTTGAGGTGGTATAACAAAGGGCATTGCACGATTGTTACCATTCAACCATGGCCTTAGTGTTACAGTACAACTTTGACTGACATCTTCCATGGGCGGTCTTGATCTCCCAATGAACACCCATTGCAGTCGATACGCTAACTTTACACGATATGCGATGTTTTAAAGTTGTGATTTTGGAGTGAATTTGCCACAAATGTAACAAAATGTGTTACCATTACTTACACAGGCACGAGTTCTTGCAATCGACATGTAGTTCATTAGAGTACAGTTCGCTTTATCACTGCACAAATCGCACGCTGTAAATTGTAGATTTATACTTTACGATATCTATCAATATGCTTCCTTGTAGCAAACAACGTTACAATAAACCTCACGTAACAATGCATACGAGATGACTAAACGTATACATGATGATTTGGCGCGAAGTTTGCAGTGTTGCCAGATTAGGAGTACATCGGAATTCACCGGTGTATAAATTACCAATATTATGCCGTATATGACGTGACGTGTATTTCCAAAGTGGTACGTGAAGGAGAAAAATGAGAGGCAAATCTGAAATCAGTATGCCTAAATTAGTTAAGAACACATATCTGCTACGAGGATACAAAATGATATCATTTTTTACAAGAAACACGAACTGTGAAATAACATGTTGTAGTGTTAATTTTACATGTAGCCTATATGCTTTTGAAAGTTCTGAAAAGTTGTGACGTTGTTTTTCTGCTAAAATTGTGTCACGAAATTATGTGAAATGAACAGCAACATGTGAAATTAACTCCTAAACTCAAATTGAGATTCTTTTTTACCGATACAACACTTTTTGAAACCGGAATTATCCTCTGAATTATGCGAAAGTACCTACAAGTGTTATTTCTACTGTACGTACAAATTTGAGAATCAAAAGTCATCTCCTTTACAGAAAAATAAACTTAATACTATAATAACTACATAATTATGATACCAGAAAGAAAAAGTTTATTTTGTGTAATAAATTTAGATATAAAATCAAATTTAGGATAATATTCATCATTTTAATACAAAAAGGCCATTTTATATACAGCTTTTAAAACCCAAATATGTCCAGTTTTAGTACCGAAATGTTGATATTTTAATCGCCATAAATATGTGACCTTTTTAATCTTAGTTATTATTCAAATAAGGCTAGGAAGACCCACGACTAGCAGCTCAATTTCACTCAGCCGATAACGTCAACACCTTCTCCAGTACTCAATGAGTAGATTATTTCCTAACACTAACATTTCACCTCTTTTGTTCTATATGACAGCATAAGTCGCCATTTCTCTAATACACCTTTACATCTTTCTTTAATATCCTTGTTGGAGCAGCAAGGTTAAAACAGCGTTGCAAAATCGTTAGGTTTGAGCATAACTGCTACAATCAATCAACGACAGTGAGCATGTGAATATTCTCCACAGAACGGCAGTGAGAACGTAAATATTATCCATAGAATGAAAGTGAGCAAGTGAATATTCTTCATAGAACGGCAGTGAGCACGGAAACATTCTTCAAAGAACGGTAGTGAGCACGTGAACATTATCCACAGAACGGCAGTGAGCACGTGAACATTCTTCATAGAACGGCAGTGAGAACGTAAATATTATCCATAAAATGATAGTTAGCAAGCGAATATTCTTCATAGGACGGCAGTGAGTACGTGAATATTATCCATAGAATGAAAGTGAGCAAGTGAATATTCTTCATAGAACGGCAGTGAGCACGGAAACATTCTTCAAAGAACGGTAGTGAGCACGTGAACATTATCCACAGAACGGCAGTGAGCACGTGAACATTCTTCATAGAACGGCAGTGAGCACGGAAACATTCTTCAAAGAACGGTAGTGAGAACGTGAACATTATCCACAGAACGGCAGTGAGCACGTGAACATTCTTCATAGAACGGCAGTGAGCACGTGAACATTCAGTCAGGACGTGAACATTTTTCATAGAAAGGGCAATCAGAACGTGAACATTCTTCATAGAAAGGACAGTCAGGACGTGAACATTCTTCAAAGAACGGCAGTGAGCACATGGACATTCTTCATGTGACACCAATGAGCAGGTGAATAAGATTTTTCATGGAACCGCAGTGAACACGTGAACATTCTCCATAGTACTTCACTGAGCATGTGGAGAATTTTCAAGGAACAGACGTGAACATTCTTCATTCAACATTTTCATTGGCCAATACGTGTCATCCATTGAGTCTTTTCGCTACTTTTAAACTGACCCAAAGTCTACTTCCATTGCCTTCAACAGGGCGTCTACCAAAATAACAAATCCAAATTTACTGACTTTTCATGACTTTCTTTCCTTACTCTTGACCTTACTATTTACTTCCCCCCTTTTTTAACATTTATATACTCGTCCCTACTATATACTTGGAAATAAAGAAAACAGATACTTTCATTCAATGAAAAACCCTTACCACAAGACCCGTTAGCTGAAGCTGTACTTTAAGAAGAGTTTTAAACTTGCTTTCATTATTAATGCATGTAAAAATGAATACTTCAGACTTCGTCCTGGATGGGAAATGGCCACATTACTTTATTCAATAGTGAGCCGCTGTAGCTCAATTGTTAGGGCGCCTGACTACCATGCAAGAGATTCAGGTTTGATCCCCGGTGGAGGAAAACCGGGATTTTTTCCATCTGTTCGAGCGGCTCCGGCAGCCACCCAGCGTTGTATAAAGTGGATATCTGCAGGAAACTTTTTGGAAAAAGGCAGCCAGGGGAGTGGTGCTGATCACATCACCCCCACCTTCGGCTGTGATCAAGAAAGTGTGGAGCCCTAACTCCACCCCCCCCCCTATACGCCTTCATTGCTTGGTGCAAAGCACAGGGAACCACTTTACTTTTTACTCTATTCAAAAACTTCATGCATACAAGAATGTAATTCTTAAGAAAGAAAGTGAACAAATTTTAACCCCAACTCATTATTAAATTTTATCAAATCCCAGTGCATGTAACAATTTAAATTCACTACACTGTAAAGAAAATAGCAAAAAATCTTGACTACAAGCATAATTTCTTGACTTTCTTGACCTACCTGTTAGTATCTTGACATTCTTGACTCTGTAGATACCCTGTTCAAGCAGTCGACTTTATGCTCGGATAGGCTAACCGGGAGTGGGTCTAAAGTTTAAAGTTGGATAAGAACCACTGTGCAGCATCCACCTGGGATTGAACCCGAACCCTTTCATTACAGTACTGGAGCATTGCCAGCGGATGATCGAACCCAGGACTACTCGCATCAAAGCCGAGAGCACTATCCATTCTGCTCTTTGGGCTAGAAAACAGAGAAAAAATATTTACCCTGCGTTTCAAAACAGGGCTTGTACCCACCCACTGGAGCCTGAAAACTATTCAAAACTATATTTCACCAATTAAAACTAGTCCCCCCTAATTCGAAGTTTCCCATTACCGTTTCTTTTTTTCAGAACACTCAGTGAAGTAACCCATCAAGAATGAAAGACTAGAGAAAAAAGAATCGCAGGAGAAAGCAAGAAGGAGAAAATGATCTCCCCATTTCCTGGACTTTCCCATTAGCGCGGCTATATCTTCCCTGCATTGCCGTTCCGCCGACAGATCAAATTTCTTTCTCCCCTTGCAGTGTTGTTTCCTTCTTGATTGCCTTTCTGTTGCTTCCATCGTTACTGCTGCTTCGATCCTCGGGAAAGAGCAGGCGGCATCAACAGGTAATTGTTCTCCGGCCACGTCTTCATCTTTCCTCCGAGTTCTGGCTTATCTGTTATTTTCTCGGTATTAATTATCATCAACGTAAATTCTCAGTGTCTTTTCCAAGCTTTGTTTTGAAGCCTGACTTACATCTCTCCTTTTCTTTACAACTAAAACTTTAGATCGCGAGTTGAAGCAAACTTGATTTTGTTTTCTTCTAGAGCATTCAGATTGTAAATGAAAGCTTGATTGTTCTTGTCACTGGCGTATTACACCATGTTATCTTGTTTACCGCTTTTTAACCAACTTTTTACACATACATAGAAAATACAGGAAAATTTGAAGTTGTCGTTCTTCTGATTTTGTTGGTGTTTTATTTCTAATATGTCTAATTAATATATATATATATATATTAAATAATAACAGTAAATGAGGTCAAATTTTCAGGATGCTACACTTCTTGGGGGTACGTACAAAAATGTTATTTACCACGGCTACAGATATATTAATCTCAGGGGATAGGTTCTTTATTCGAGAATTCCAAATAAGAAAGCGTTTTATAGCCAAGAGGATATAGTTAAATGCGGATCTATATTCTGAAAACTCTACACAATACAGAGAAAATGTATAGCGAAGTTTGTATATACATTGAAATATATAATAAATATATGTATAATCGATAGGAAATCTTCTTCTTCTTTTCTTCTCACAATTTTGGGGAAAAGGCTTCTTCTTCTATTCTTCCTTCTAATTTGGGAAAAAGGCTTCTTCTTCTTTTCTTCCTTCTATTTTTGGTAAAAGACTTCTTCTTCTTTTATCAATTTCTTCTATAGGAAATAAAGGCTTCTTCTTCTTTCGTCAATTTCTTCTATGATAAAATATGTGAATGGCTTCTTCTTTCTTCAATTTCCACTTCTTTTCTTTGGTAAAAGGATAATCTTCTTTTTCTTTCTTCTACCTTTTATGACAATCTCTTTCTTCTATTTACAAAAAATAGTCATCCCCTTTTATTCATCGCTGTTTCTTATTTCCTCTATTCATATCAATTCTTATTTCTTCTTTCAGCAGCAATTCTTAGTATCTTCTATATTCCGACGAGATATTCTTTTATTCTCGATAAATTCTTCTATTTATTCTTTCCACAGCAAATTCTTATTTCTTCTATTGTTCTTCGCCACTGGAAAAGTCTTATTTCTCTCATTTATCGCAAATATTTCTCTTTACCATATCTCTTCTCGATAATATATACAAATCATTATGCTGTATTCCTTGTAGAGAATTGAACCAAAGCTATAGAGGATTTTTAGGAGCGTCTAATCTGACAATAGCGCCTCCTCCTAAAACAACAACCAAGGGAAATAACCAGGATCGCTAATAACAAGCGCTGCCGATGGCCCAGTGCGACTAATAAAGAGCGCAACCGTAAAGTGCTTCGGGGCGTCTAATTTGACAACAGCGCCACCGGGGACAAGCAACCAAAACATGGCGACGTTCTCCTCGCCAGAGAATCAAAAAGATATACATTTCTGAATTCATTCGCCTACTTAATAACTTTCCTAAACGTTTCATATGCGGCCATATTCTTAATTATTTTAATTTACTATATACAACATTCTATTTATTTCTTTTTATAGTATCTGAACTCTTCTTTTATATATTTCTCAATTTACTATAATATATATAATCCCTCTTCTCCGCTCTAAGTTTTTGTAATTTCCTTTGCTCCTCTTTATATAGCGTGCTGCCATCTCTCGTCGATTCCGAGAAACCATTCTTCCTTGCAACTTTCATTGTGTCATCGAAACTGGCACGTGACAAGGACATGCCTTGTCTACCTTATTAAGAAGCACGCTTTAATTGTGCCTCTTTCTTTCCATTTCGGCTACTTTTCCGTCACTTGTCTTTTAACTGGGTTAACCACGATGATAAGGATGAATGACGATAAAATGGATGATTGGTCAACACGACTCATCCATGTCTTTACCCAGAGTTCGAGCGTGTCTTCGTAGCACACTACATTACTCATCCACAGAGTTATTGATTGTGACTTCCATCTAAGTGTTTCTTTCATTAATAACTCGTAGATTATGAATTGTAGCAATCTTGATTCTGCGTTTCTTTACACTTCACGTAAAAACAGGGTTACCACTCTAGGACCTTGATAAAATTGAACTACTAGGGTGAATCAAATATAAACGGAAATTTATTTTTCATAATTTATTGAAACAAAATACAAATACAAAACAAAGTAATTACTTTTCAACATAGCTCCCTTGAACTGAAATGCACTTTTGCTAGCGGATAGGGAGTTGGCAATCCCCTTGTCCCAGAAAGTTCTCGGTCGTGTGTGCAGCCAGTTGCACACGAAGTCTTCCACTTCTGCGTCATCCTGAAAACGCTTACCTCCGAGTGCTTCTTTCAGGCGTCCAAACAAGTGATAATCACAAGGGGATAAGTCTGGACTGTATGGAGGATGTTGAAGTGGTGTCCAATGAATTTCGTCCAGTTTGTCACGTGTTGCACCAGCTGTGTGAGGTCTGGCGTTGTCATGAAGCAGGAGAAAACTTCTGATGGGTATATCACGTCGTTTGGTCCGATAAGCAGCCTTAACACTTTCCAGGAGTTGACAATCGTAAGCAGCATTTACTGTTCTTCTTTCATGAAGATAATCAATAAAAATGACACCTCTGAAATCCCATAAAACTGTGGCAAGAATCCTCCCAGCTGATGCGTGGCTTTTGGAATGACTGGCCCAGCCTCTTCCTTTTTCCGCCACTCCTTGCTGGCCTGTTTTGACTCTGGTGTGTAGTGGTGGACTCAAGTTTCATCACAGTTGACAAGACGGTGCAAAAATTCATCCCCTTCTCTCTCATAACGAACCAGGAGCCTTTGAGAGATTTCCAGTCTAGCCTTTTTCTGCTCCCCAGTGAGGAGGCGTGGGACCCACCTCGAAGCGATTTTTCTGTAACCCAATTTCTCATAAATGATCGTGTGAGCACTACCATAACTTATGCCCACTGCAGATGAAATTTCACTGACTGCCAAGCGACGGTCACTTTCAATCAAGTCCTGAACAGCCTGAATGTTTTTTGAGTGATGTTTTTCATTGGCCGCCGTTGATGTCTTTCATTTTCCACAGTTTCCCGTCCTCCCAAAAACATGTTGTGCCATTCACACACACGGGTCTTTGAAAGGGTGGACTCACCAAACTGTGCTCGAAGTCTGGTCAAAATTTCACTTGGTTTTACCCCTTCGTTTGTAAGAAAATTTGATAATGATGCGTTGCGCAATGGACGGGTGTACCTCCAGCTCACTCATCGTGCTACTGATTGATGTTAAAAGTTGACAAGGACTCCAGGGAAGGAACAGACTCCAGATACACCCACTATTATCACCTCAAGACCACAGTACTCCACCACACTTTCCCTGCAAGTACGAAATATATTCCCGTTTATATTTGATTCACCCACGTATAATTCCCGGTTTTCAAGGCGAACTATCCAAAAATTCAAGGGTACAGGATTAATGAAGTTAGTAATAAGGTGTGTTTTATACAGCTTATATTGATACACTTCTAGATTGAATTGTAACTTCCGTACATATGCTGTATAAAGAAACAAACCTGCCGGAGTACTTGTTGAGGCCAGTGCACAAGTAGATGTTTTCTCTATTTCAGCCTTAAGTATAACCTCTTCTCATCTCCCACGCACACACAGTCACACACACAAATATATTAGCAATATAAAGGGTTTTTGCGATTCCAATTTATCCAAAAATTCTATTTCAATTCAATTAAACGGTATTCTTATTTAAAATATTTAATTTAAGGTGTGGATTTTACATTTGCCATTTCACGTACTCAGACTCGAAATACATCTACAAACACAAGTCACAAATGCTACGGGATATACAAGGTGTACAACTTTGCTTTCGCCGTTTTCCCCCAAAAATATGACGCTGGAATGAAAAACATTGCTTACCCAGGCATTATTCAAAGTATTGTCCATCGCTGGCCACTACTTTCTCCCATCTTTCGGGCAGCGTACGAATGCCGCGTCTAAAAAATTGTTCATCTTTGGAGGCGATCCACGAATCGATCCACTTTTTGACTTCTTCATAAGATCGGAAGTGTTGGTCAGCCAGTTCATGAGCCATTGATCTAAACAGGTGATAATCAGAGGGAGCGATGTCTGGAGAATAAGGCGGGTGGGGTAGGACGTCCCATCTTAATGTTTCCAAGTACGTTTTCACCACTTTGGCAACGTGGGGTCGTGCGTTGTCATGCTGAATCATACCCATGACTTTCAGATGTTTTGAAATGGCTTGCTGTGTCACTCCCAATGATCGTGCCAATTCTTCTTGAGTTTGACGCGAGTATTCACTCAGCAATGTCTCCAATTCTGCATCTTCGAAAACTTTCTGTCTTCCACCACTATGCCGGTCTTCGACGTTAAAGTCACCGTTCTTGAAGCGTTGAAACCACTCACGACAGGTTCTCTCACTTATAGCGTCCTCACCATACGTAGTGGAGAGCATTCGATGAGCCTCAGCCGCAGTTTTCTTCATATTGAAACAAAAAAGTAGAACCTCCCGCAAATGGCGAGATTTTGGCTCGTACACTGACATTTTCAATCGCGAACAACTTCACGATGCACACACCACTCGACTAATGTTTGAATGGGGTTATCATGACAGAGGTCCAAGCTAACTGCGTGACGTCTGCGATCTGCTTCTTTCGACCGCTACTTCCTGTTGTTGCCACCTGTCGGAAAACGGCGGAAGCAAAGTTGTACACCTTGTACTAATCTACGAAAAATTGTTAATTTCAAATTCAAATTTACCTATCAACTTCAAGATATCTTGCAATAATATTCCGTCTGTGAGATAGATTGTTCTACAAAGGAGACTAACAAAGTGAAGGAATTGAGAGAATTTTGTTTTATTTTCCATGCAGCTTTCGTTTCGTTTCTTTTCCTTCCTCGGTAAAAAAAATGAGAAAAACTTGCCTCATGGCATTACTAAATATGTATAGATTCAATGGGATATGTACTAATAAAAGTTGCAATTTTTCACGTCTACGGAGAAAAATTCACGTAGAATTTACGCATAATTCCCGGATGCAATAATTCACGCATAATTCCAGGAATTCAATGAATTCCCGGGGAGTAGCAAGCCTGAAAAGTACATGCTATCTTGAAGAAAATATCCCATCTTTCGTTCTACGCGTACAGTTACAGAAATTTGAGCTCTAGAACATACGAGTTTGTACAACACATTTCAAGTCAAGTTGTGCTCCATTTACGAACTATCATTTCACATATACGTACACTAAACTAAGTTGCAACCCAGAATGAGATTAACTACCACTACTACTACCATTAACATGGCTAGTTTAAAGTCATGTGTGAATGAGAACATAGTGGTAAGGGTTTCTATGATAGTGGTAATTTCTAGTATTGCCAGATATCGATTCTGGAAAAATACTTCGCTTGTATCGGAAGAGATTAACTTAAACTACAGTATTATTATTGTCATAACATACAACATATGCATGGAGTGCCCACTGCCACCCGATGAAGAATATTTTACATTCCCACTTTCATTCCGTGAAGAATATCCACATACTCACTGGCTTTCCATGAAGAATTTGTATGTACTCACTGCCATTCCATGAAGAATGTCCACATACTCACTGTCATTCCTGAAAGAATGTTTATGTACTCCTATCATTACATGAAAAATGTTCATATACTCACTGTCATTCCTGAAAGAATGTTCATATACTCACTGTCATCCCTGAAAGAATTTTTATGTAGTAACTGTCATTCCAAGAAAAATGTTCATATACTAACTGTCATTCCTGAAAGAATGTTTATGTACTAACTGTCATACCAAGAAGAATGTTTATATACTCACTGTCATTTCTGAAAGAATGTTTATGCACTTCTGTCATTCCATGAAGAATGTTCACGTACTCACTGTCATTCCTGAAAGATTGTGTATGCACTCTATCATTCCATGAAGATTGTGCATATACTCACTGTCATTCCTGAAAGAATGTTCATATACTCACTGTCATTCCTGAAAGAATTTTTATCTACTCACTCTCATTCCATGAAGATTGTTCATATACTGACTGTCATTCCTGAAAGAATGTTTATGTACTTCTGTCATTCCATGAAGAATATTCACATACTCACTGTCATTCCTGAAATAATGTTTATGCACTCACTGTGATTCCATGAAGAATGCTCATTTACTCACTGTCATTCCTGAAAGAATGTTTATGTACTCCTGTCTTTCCATGAAATGAAGAATGTTCATATACTCACTGTCATTCCTGAAAGAATGTTTATGTACTCCTGTCATTCCATGAAATGAAGAATGTTCATATACTCACTGTAATTCCATGAAGAATGTTCATACATTCACTGTCATACCTGAAAGAATGTTTAAGTACTCACTGTCATTCCATGAAGAATGTCCACATATTCACTGTCATTCCTGAAAGAATGTTTATGTACTCACTGTCATTCCATGAAGAATGTTCACATACTCACTGTCATTCCTGAAAGAATGTTCATGCACTCACTGTAGTTCCATAAAGAATGTCCACATACTCACTGTCATTCCATGAAGAATGTTCATATACTCACTGTCATTCCATGAAGAATGTTCATATACTCACTGTCATTCCTGAAAGAATGTTTATGTACTCTTATCATTCCATGAAGCATGTTCATATACTCACCGTCATTCCAGAAAGAATGTTTATGTACTTCTGTCATTCCATGAAGAATGTTCACATACTCTACTTGCCACTCTATGAAGAATATTTACTTGCTCACTCACAAGACAACTTAAATATATACGTTCTCCCGGTCTTGTCATTTGAAGCCAGTACATTTTGAGAGACTGAACCTTTCGTAGAATAGATTTTCTATTAATTTGTTAATTCATAGCATTTGCAGTACAAATGTGTCTTGAAGTACTTTTGGTTCATGAATTTACCGAGCCATTACACATCGACTTCAAAAAATTTGGAATAATTATATGGTAAACCCAGGGCATTACGGGTCAGTTTTTGCTTTACAATCGTTTTATTACCTATTGAATAATGTTAACGATACAAAACTACCCAAAAAATGATTGTAGTTTCTACTGCGTGTTCATGGCATTGTATAAGCCAGAAGTTAATGACACCATTTACTAAAAATGATTTTCTTAATCCGTTTTGCTCCGAAAGCATTTGTAAAACAGGTCACTAACGGGGCATTAAATATCAGTTTAATTACAAGTAAACTAACATAAAAATACTACAAAATATGATAATAAAGCAGGTGCTAGATTAAGTGGTGGAACCTGACACATTCCACGCACAAATTGTTTTTTCCCAACAGCATTTACACAACGCTCGTGATACCATTTATTGCAGGACTGACACTGAATCCAGTCTCCCATCTGTGTACTTCTTGGGTCATTGTATTAAACGTGACAAAATCTGCAAAAAATTCTAGCAAACGTCTACACTAGATATCATATTTCAACTTATGCACTGCCTTTTGAAACTTCCTGCTTTCCTCTTGGCTTTGGAAGTAGTTGCCATTGTTGCGTTTTGTTTTGCCTATATTACTGCAATGTGTAGTGGCGAAGTGACGTGTAATGTGTAGTGGCGAAGTGACGTGCAATGTGTAGTGGCGAAGTGATGTGCAATGTGTAGTGGCGAAGTGACGTGCAATGTTGTTGGGCGCTTCGCTTTCTGTCGTGATGGCAATACTTGTTGAACTTGTTCTCTACTGCTACTTGGTGCAGACTGTTGATTCGATGAGATGTTTCTCTGTAAGATGTCAACCTGCTCCTCAGTTGTTACTACACCTTCCGTTCTATCTGTATTGTCATCACTAGAAATTCAATTTATCTTATATGCGGGAATTGCACGCCGGTCTAGTGGAAACATCCCAGTGATAAACGCTGTAAAAGAAAAAAGATTCGTTCTGCTCCGTTTTTGGTGATCCGTAGTAATGCACAGATTTGCTTAGTTTTGAAAAATGCCAAATTAAGTAGGAACAAGTTGAATTAGCCCAAATACTAACACAACAAAATGACACATCCTACCTTATGGCATGTGAAATAATGGAACACTTACACCACTACCTTCTAAAATTAAACGTTACCAAATGTCGCAGAACGTTCTACAATTACTTTTTTCGCACAGTCTTCATCGACATGCTTAGCAACAATCACTTCTCACAGACGCGCGCCAACTGCCACAACGAACAAAGACAGTTTGTGGGTAAGAGGAAAGACGACAGTGTGATCTTCTGTTGTTTGCACGTTCATAACTGCAACAGTTTTCGAGTTGCGTTCCGATAACCTTGCACCGATTCATAATGCACTGTGATCCGTATTGCCCTGTTCTACCCTATTGTCTACAATATATGAGCTTGGAACATGGTTAGGAGTAATTAATAGTTCGACTCCATCGTATTTACGCATTTAAAGCGAAACTAACGATTTCACCAATGGGACACATTTGGGACAGGGCATTTATGATGTAATTAACACTCCGTTTTAGTGCGTTTCGCATAATTAATTGATGCACTGAAATCCCATTTGTGAAAGATTAACGTGTTTACCTACCTTTACTTCAAGTTCTTGAGAAATAATGAGAGCAATTAATCGCTTGCGTGCATGGATTAAGGTGTCGCTTATTCTTTCAGGACTAAGACAAAGTTTCCGTAAACATAGAAACTAAAGTACATATCTGTTGAGTTTTAGACGTGGAAGACAAGAAAAGGCCTGGCAATCTGTAAGACGGACAACAACAATACACAGAGTGTATGAGAGGGCACAATTACCACGATAAGGATGAATGATGATTAAATGAAGTTGATGAAGTGGTACCCATGCCAAGAATTTCTGTAGTTTGAATTAATTTTTTGTTATTTAGCGTCGCCGTTCTGCCACTTTTGGTAATCTCGTCGATGAGGATGAGTAATGATGTGATTAAATTGATGAAGAGACAAGGGCAAAGAACACCATGCCTAGGTCGTAATTCGAACCCGGGATCCCTGGAGTCGTAGGCGGCTGTGCAAAATACATAGTTACGAATGTGTTAGAAACGAGAATCGAATGAACCACCTTCATAAGGTTTGTATACATTTACCATTTCAGATATTAGTCTACATCACTCACGAGTGTTTTTTCTCTCACTGGAAAAGAATTCTAGCGACTGTAGTAATGTTAACAGGGTGGTGATTCTATAACTATGATAAAATTCAAGAATAATTCCCGGCTTTCAAGGCGAACTTTCTAGAAATTATCGGGAGAAGTGTGGCGGGCGACGCTAGCGGAGATGCCGTCATTTTCGACCAGTAACGTCCCGCTTAAGATTACCCTCGAAAGCGTTTTGCTTCGCTCGGAATCCTTTGGAGGTTTCGAATGTGCAACACTGTATTAAGATTACGTTGCAGACTAAACCGTTAAAATTCAATGGTTTTCGTGAGCATTGTTTGCAATCTGAAAGCTCCGAGCTTGATTTGTTCTTTCCTTCGCGACTACAAGTGCCCTGGACAGAGATGAGAATGGAGTGAGGAACAGACCTTGAACCAAGAGCGTGTTAATTTCGTACTGTGTGAAAAAGTGTGGTTTTTGGTTACTTGCCGTGCTACTTCTTTGTGTAATTGCAGTGCGTGTGTGTGTTGTGTGTAAGTGAGGCGATTGAAATGCCAGCGCAAAGTTCACCTTAGAACAAATAATTTTTGTGTATGACACGTGAAAACGGACTCGTGTCGAGACGTGTGTAGGCAATTTGAACAGAAATTCCCTGGCGTTTCACCTCCAGGTAGAGAGACGGTTAGACGTCTTGTCCTTAAGTTACGAGAAATTGGATCGTTAAATTTTAGAACACCTAAGCAAAAACGACGGATTCTAACCGAAGAAAAACTCGACGAAATTGGGGCAGCGTTAGAACCTTCTCAAAAACAAACCTAAACGCCGTGTTTTACAGGAGGTGGGTGTGTCAAGATTATCAGCACATACAGCCACTACGCTACTAAAATTAAAACCGTACAGAATGTAGGTGGACATCACTTTAAACAACTCTTATAACAGGTTAGTGCTCGTCTTGCAATATTAATATAGAAACCTGCATGCTAAAGATATGTCCATAAAAATGAGCGGGAATGTCGGCATCTTCTATTGCGCCGCCCGCCATACTTCTCCCGAACTCTCGTCGGAAGTTAAATGGAATCACGGTATTATGAAGGTCTGTGAGATTTCAATGTATCCAAAAATTCTAACTCAATTCAATTAAACGGTATAGCCATAATATTTAAAATATTTAATTTAACGTGCAAAGTTTAAATTTGTCATTTCATATTCAGACTAGAAATACCTTTACAAACACAAGTCACAAATATTACGCACAAAGTATACTAATCTACGAATAATTGTTAATTGAATAAGAATTTCAAACTCAAATTTAACTGATCAACTTCAAGATGCATTACCTTGC
The DNA here is from genome assembly GCF_977018435.1 of Lepisma saccharinum. NCBI lineage: Eukaryota > Metazoa > Arthropoda > Insecta > Zygentoma > Lepismatidae > Lepisma > Lepisma saccharinum. Next base: position 32,574,766 of record NC_139249.1, read on the forward strand.
AATAATCTTCGTCTGTCAGATAGATGGCTCTGCAACGGAGACTAACAAAGTAAACGGAATCAGAGATAATGTTTTATTTTCCGAGCAGCTTTCTTCTCCTTCCTCGATAAAAATAAAAGCTAAATAAGAAACTTTCCTCAGGGCAATTATAAAGTCAATGAGATTTGCATTAATAAAAGTTGTAGTTTTTCACGTCTACGGAGAAAAATTCACGCAGAATTCCCGGAGTCAATAATTCACGCAGAATTCCGGAGTCAATAATTCACGCAGAATTCCGGAGTCAATAATTCACGCAGAATTCCCAAGTCAATAATTCACGCAGAATTCCCGAGTCAATAATTCACGCAGAATTCCCGAGTCAATAATTTACGCAGAATTCCCAGAGTCAATAATTCACGCAGAATTCCCAGAGTCAATAATTCACGAAGAATTCCGGAGTCAATAATTTACGCAGAATTCCCGGAGTCAATAATTCACGCAGAATTTCAGGAATTCAAGAATTCCCGGTGAGTAACCACTCTGTGTTAACTCAACCTTGTATATACAGAAAACTTATTCCATCGAAATACTAAGAAAATTCGTTCCTAAGTATTATCTATGTCAAACAGTATGATACATTTTCTAATTCATATGCCATCTAAATGCACTCTTAACTGAATAAAACGTGGAGAAAATAAAATTTAACTACAACCAACCTTCCAGTGATTATGAGGCTTAATATAATTGTTCACTAATACTCAAAGCAGCTAATTAAAAATATTTTCCATAAAACTACTGATGCACATAGAGTTAATTCTAGAGCTGGCAACACTTATCGTTATGTAGAACGTAGACCAACGATAAAAGATTGCAACACTGTGGCGACGATGGAGATGGAATTGGGGGATGGTCGCCTCCTCCAAGGGAAAATCGCGACGATAGTCACTTCCCCATCATGCAACGCGCGGAGAAAATTGGTCCCTCGGGGAAATAAATGTCAGTACGCAGAATGACCTTTCCTCCAAGCACTGTGGGCCGTGTGATTCTTAACACAGTTTGCAGTTAGGTTGATCTAGTGAGTGCTGGCTGGAACTAGAAGCAGTGAGGCTGCAGTTTTGAGAAAGATTGAGATTCAAGGCGTTACATATTATGATTTTTTTCTGAAAAAAGGAAAAACAGACAAGAGGCTCGATGAAAGGAACCTATCTCTATGTACACTTTTCTCCTTGCTGTATATAACCTAGCTATAGTGGAACTACGAGCAAAACAACCTGCGCAGACCCGCGACTCCTGTGCACCTTACCCCCGCGAGTAGGGGAGGGGGAGAGTGGACCATGCTTCCTTATGGCCCGAAGTGGAGGGAAGAAGGGAAAGCTGCGCGGGGACTCTTCGTCCCAAGGTTTTTTTTCCTTGTGGTCGATCTATACTAATATTTCGAGCTGAAAACACATCAAATATAAGTGAAACAGCCCCAAAACACAAACAAATTGTTAAAGTGACTTCTGCTACCGTTTTTGCCCCACATCAACGCTCGCAGTTGGAGAAATCGCTTGAAAATCGCTTAAAAGCTGCATGTATTGTGGGTTGCGTAACCAAAACATTTCAAAGCCTTTGTGACAAGCCTTAGAATCGAGATATTGAGGTGAAAATTTAAGCTTCTCTTCTAAGCAAAAAGGCAACAACTGCTAAATAACAAATTTTAGTTTAAACGTGTTTTATCGAAAGTCCGTAGGTGAAACTAATTTCCTAATCAGTGAATTCACACTTAGGGTACCCCAAAAGCAAACGCGCAACCTGCAACTCTTCCACAACCCGACCACTAGGCTATCCCTTCTACAACGCTACTTGTTGTACGGGCTCCCAGAAATCTACAACAAACTTCCCCTGAATGTAGATATTTTCCTTCCTGAACGTAATTTTTGTATATTACTGACCAAGAACATGTAAATCTATCCCATCTTGTTATTGTTTTTATCTTTTGTTATTTTTTGTTTCTACTATATGTTGCTTCAGTATAAAATGGCCAAATAAGACTATCTGAAACTCTGAGTAAATAAATAAATAAATTAACTTTGGTATTTTGACTATTCAGAAGTTGAAGCCAGAACTAATACCTTAATCCAGGGGTTCTCATTCGTTTCACGTCGCGTTTAGTGTTTCAAGATTTTTCCGCGGTGTCCAAGTCAGAATGTTGGCCTATTTAACATTTGCGACGCTCAGTTAGTGAGGCTAGATTCCTTCCCTGAAGTTAAAACTTAAACATATATATAAAATTCAGAAACATTTTATGTGTAAAAAGTACTAAATAAGCACATATTTGGAACAATCATATTCATAACAATCATGTCATTTAAATGAAAATATTGGAATATTTCACGGCACGCACTTTGGGAACCACTGCCTTAGTCGATATTATTATTATTATTATTATTATTTTATAGAAGCAAAATTAACTTTAAAATACAACTCTGAGGGCACTAAGTTGTCGACTTTCGATCTGGCCACCTAAGTTCCCGGGTTCGAATATCGTCATGGGTGTTCTATGTGAGTGTACGTTCATCAATACTCAGATCTCCTAATTGTCACGATTAGCCAAGACGGAAGAAAAGCGATGCAAATTTCAAAAGAATATTACAAAATTCCCCTGCTTTCAAAAAATCACGATGTTTCAAATCCTGAAAAATTCCATCTGCTTGGAATTCGCTCTAGAGCATTTACGTGGGTCTTCGTGTGTTTTGTGTCCGCTGTTATCTAGGGTATTCACAATAGTTTCGTGGCTACATAAGCCATGACATATATCTAGAAAGCAGCGAAGGTAAATCACCAGAAAATTTGCGTGAATGCTCCGGAAGGAATTCTAAGGAGATGTAATATTTCAGAATTTGGAATACAGAAAACAAGGGATTTCCAGGAACGAATTGGCTAGTGCAGGACAAAGGTCCTTGGGAACCTTAACGTGACAAGGCGTTTCATTCAGCAAAGAAGAAAGGAACATTCTGAGGATGAGGAAGGGAAACGCTCAGCACATTCACAAAATTAGCAAACCCTGTTGAGTCCTTGCTCTGTAATAAAATGTGAAGCGCCCAGCGTCTCATAATTAGCTTTTGTCATCAACTGCAGCTTCACCAAGAACTTAATCCTATTTCCTCCCATCCCAGGACCATGTGTGCTACATAATGGAGAAGAGGCGAGCGGAGTACGTTGCACGGGAGGAGCTTAGCCGTTCCTGCTACGAAGTGAATTAAAGAATTAGCGAAAGCGTATTAATGTCCTTTCTTGTTTAATTTTTTTATAACACGAAGAATCCAATTAGAACGCTCCACCTTTCATTGATTAATGTTGTTTGATTGTTTCGTAAGATGTATCAAACGTCCTGTGTATAATATCGCTGGTGCAAGCTTGTCTCATATCTAGCTCGTTATGCTGTTCAGCGCATGCGCAGTTCGCTCGTTTGTATTCATAATCTCAATGATTCAAGTCGAAGCAGAATATCCCAGTGAGCATTTTTGTCTTGTTTATTTAAGGAAATTTCCATTCAGTGTTGAATCCAGACACTTTCGTCCGAGGGGATATCATAGACAACATATTATAACATCAATAAAACAATACTAATGGTTTTAAATATCCCCTATTTCTGATATGTAAATAAACTTAGTGTAGTTAGGTGTAGAGGTGACATTGCAAAAATATACTAAACTGTAGGCCACTGTATTTGGATTGTCGGTGGTATTTACTTTATATTTTCGACTCGACTATAAGCTAACACATTGACTGTTCGGTACCGGACGACGATTTTCCTTTCTCTTTTTTGTTTCAATTTTATTTGTACTGTCGTTTCCATTTTTCAGAAGTGATTCCCTGTTCTTAATAAAAAGCTCCCGTTTCGAAGAATCCCTCTTCACCGAATGTCCTAGAGACAAATATCTCACCTATGCAATTCTTGCAAAATGGGAATTCCCGTTTTGCCGAATCCCCTTTCGCCGACTATTCTGAGGCGAGGGAATTTTCCCTCTGCCGGGAAATTTCAGCAACTGAAGGGAAAATATATTCCAACCAAGTCAAAAAACTCATTCTACATCTTCATCGACGATAAAAGTGAATGTAAAGTTTTGTAAAGGGGGTATATAACCATTAATGGGGCTGGTGACTTCTATTTTCTATCTATTTTTCACTGTGTTTTCATGTACTTGTGGCCATATTTTTACAAGAAAAACAATAGAAGGGGGCTATAGCTCTTATATACGCCACTGATCAGGTTAAAACATAACATCCAGAACTTTCCAGAATATCCGTCTGGCTTCTTTGTACCAGTAACACATCACCATCTATCCTCAACTGAAATTCGACCACATATATGTTGCCTGACACCCTAGTTTAGTTTCTCCATTGTACGTATCACGTTTCTGGCGAGACGTTCGTGGAGAAATAAACTCTAGTCAACAGTCCTGGTTCATGAATTCTTTCTGGTTCACGGACCAAATTGTAATCCGATTCCAGGATCGAAGGTTTACCCGATACTCTTTGCGTGCACTTACAGAGATTACTGTAATCAACCTAAGTGAACAGCAACCGGCGAGTGAGAAAAAAAAGCTGGACTGTTTCTGGACTGGTGTATCTTGGAGAATAGCACTTGATATGTCTTATGAACTGTCCGAACGTTTCTGCTCACAAGTAATGATGTTAATAATGCGCTGTACTAGAATAAAACATTCAAGATAGAGTGTTACTAAAATTACTAGTGCTAGCTCGGATAATTATGCATTTTGCATATGCAAATGCATATTTCAGGATTTTTAACTAAAAATGCATTTTTGTATGAAAACAAGTTGATGATGTGCATATTTTTGTACCCACAACCAACACCGAGCATATACTGTATTTATTTTTCTTCTCCTCGCTTCTCTTCTCTTTATCTTTTCTCTGTCTTTCTTCTTTCCTTTTTCCTGGATTGTATGATGTGGCAAGTACGTCTTGCCTGAAAGATTCCATTCGTCGATTAGTAAACAAAGGGTTACAACTTCAAACAAGCATCAAAATTATAGAAGACGTTCAAGAGGCCCTCGGCCAGGTTGAAGATCCTGTGGATGTACAGAAATTGGATGCAGTATTGAAAAAGAACAGTGGGTATGCAAAAATGGTGAACGTTTGCAAAATTCTGCATAGAAATGGACAACGTTTGGATGATCTGGAACTTGATGTGTCTGACTTTATTGCCCTAAAATACAGTCCACTTGTATCTTGCGAAGTGGAACGTGTGCTTTCTGAATATAAGACTATTCTAAGTGAAAACAGGAGTTTCAAGTTCGAAAATTTAAAACATCATGTTGTTATCATATGCAATAATGATCTTGATCTGTAATATATTGTGTTTCATTTAACGCAGAACCATATTAATTGGAAAAAAAATCTGTGTAGCGAATGAGCATTCAGAATAATGCATACTCATTGCCTGGTATGTAATCTTTCATAGTTTGTAATATACAGCATTTATAAATTAAACGGGGTTTGAAAGTGCATATTTAAGTGCATATTTTACACTTTTTAGTGCATAATTTGCGTTTTTTTAGTGCCCTAGTTATGAGCTTCAGTTTTCTTTTAAATCAACTTTATGCACAGATAGGATAATCGGGGCTAGAATTAAAGTTTTAAAGTGCGATGGGAAACACTATATGCCTCCTCGAACCCTGGACCCCTTGCTTACAAGGCGACGACGTTGCCCACTACGGCAGCAGGGAGGTTCCGAAGGTTGGCTATGCAAACAGAAGAATGCATATTGTATGCTCTAAGTAACAATTTTACTCTTTTTAAAAGAGCTTTATTACTTTCTGCCACTAAGGTGAACGATATAGAAATAAAAGATCAAAAATACCTTTCCAGGTGGTTTCAATATCTTTTCGACTTTCACTCCCGCAACACCAGATCACGTGAAAAATCTCTGTTATCCATCTCTATCCACAGATCTAACTTCTAGGCCAATTCGTTTACCGTTACTTCTGCAGGACACTAGAACAGACTGCCCGCCGAAATCCAAACCTCCTCCTCAATTGCAACATTCAAAATTAAAACTATACATGCTAAATAATTGGACCTAGATCAAATTCCCAGAGCAATGCGTTATACATTTAGCTCCCGAAATCTGCTCTCTATGTAGGTATTAGCGTGTGAATATGTGTGTGTGTCCATGTAGAAACTGTAGTGCTTTTATTTTTAATGTTACTTTTCAGTTATATTTTTCATTGTGTTAGTAAAAATAATGAGCAATGTAATTAATGGTTAATCCACGGCTTGACCGCTCGTATTCAAACTGTATTGCTTTCATTTTATTTTCATTCTACTTTCATTACTTAATTTTTCTTTTATTTTTATCTTCTTTCATTTTTTAATTGTGTACAATTACCTGTAAAGGAAAAGAATTGAACACTGTAATTAATGGTTAAATGGAAGAGAAGGCATTAAAGTCGTTAATAAATAAATAAATAAATAATATTGTTGTGTTTTTCGTCGCTTTTTTGTCCCTTTTGGCATATCGGAACGTTGAGAAAAAGATGATTAGATGTAATTGATGAAGAGACAGTCGCATGCCCACGTTAAAGTCTAGATTCCAACTGGGAAGCTTTAGTCATAAGTGATTCGACTACTCCAGGGCTTCCCAAGTTCTTCGCTTCACGGCGTCCTTAGTGTTTCAAATTTTTTCCGCGGCGCCCAAGTCAGAATGTAGGCCTATCTACACTCTGTCCCAAGTATCTCTGGAGTAGGCGAACGAAAACAAGTCTCTGCGCAAGTAGTGACGCGACACGGCTCCACCAATGAACACGTGAGAGGAACGGGATTGCGTGGAGGGAGGAAGCGACTGAAGTTACCAGCCAGCGTCTACTGCTTCGGTCTGGCCAATAGATTTCCCCTCCCCTTTTCTGCCGTTATGCGCGGCCTTGCTCCAGAGATAGTGGGACAGGATATACTGTAGCACTTGCAACCACGGGTGCCGATTTGTTCCGATATTTTTATGCGGGAAGGGGCAAAGCTAAGCAAAGCATAATGCAGGCTTTTTCAGTTTGTGGGTGGGGGGGGGGGGGTTTCTCAGTAGTAGGGGCATACTTGAGGAAAAAAACCTTTCAAGAAATTGAATTACAATTAACTAGGTCTGGGCAAAGGGGGTTTGTTGGGGGCCACCCCCGTTTTGGCCTTCTGCTTGCAAAGGTCAGTTAGTGTGTTTACTTTGCTTGCCTTAAGTTAAAAAATAAACATATATTTCACATTCAGAAACATTTTACGTGTAAAAAGTACAAAATAAGCACATATTTGGAACAATCATATCTAAAACGATGCGTACACTAAAAAATAAGTGTCATTTCAATGAAAAAATTTGAACATTTCACAGCGCCCCTGTAAGCCAGCCACGGCGCCCCACTTTGGTAACCACTGGACCACTCAACTTGCTCGATAGCTGAGGAGGCGATGATGAACAATGTCTAGATGAAACAAAAAATGACAAACGGACACACAGTCATACCATGGGCACGTTCCAACTCGAGACGAGTGTTAACAAAGATGTTTTCAAACCAATTCCAAGGGATCTACAGGTAACAGTAAGATTAGAATCTCTTCTTGGACAGAACCCGTAACCATTTGATTACAAGTCGGTAAAGGTAACATTACTTATTATCGACATGCTCGACGTACATTTTTACCAACGAAGTCTCTGAATAGAAGACGCGACATACACTATCGTGCTCCTTTGTGTATTTTCATTAACTCCATCTCATCTCTATTAATATTCGTCGTTACGAATAACCTAATGAGATAGAAGAGCGAAGTTAAATACGAAAACAACTGCAAAAAGTAACAGGGTATAAATAATCAATGTAAAATTAAAAATATATAAGTAATTGGGGTAAAAATAATCGATGTAAAATAAAAAAAAATAAAAAATATCACGGTAGAAATAGACAACGTAAAATACAAAAATGAACAAATAAGACGGTGCAAATAAGCGATGAAAATAAAACAAAAAAAAAAATATAGCAATATCCACGGTAGAGATAATCGACATAAAATAAAAATATAAAAAATAACCCGGATTGGGAAATAAGAACAAATACCTCTTCCCAAATAAGAGACTTAAAATAAGGAAAATATAAAAAATAGTCCTAGTACAAGTAATGGAAGTAAATTAGAAAAACAAATGGAAAGTAACTCGGTAGATATAAATGACATAAAAAATAGACAATACAAAATAAGAAATTACAAGAAATAATCACTGTAGAAATATGCCTCGGAAAAATTAGAAAAGTACAAAACAATAGCAACGGTAGACATGGGCAACAAAAAATAAGAAATATATAGCCACAGCAATAGGAAAATAAGCATATTAAAAAATAACATGAGTAGAAATAGACAATGCAAAATAAAAGTATTCAAAATCAACCACGGTAGAAATAGATGACGTAAAATAAGAAAATACACAAAAAATCACGATAGGAATAGGCAACGCAAAATGAGACAATAAGAATGTTACACATAAGCGACATTACACACTTAATCTGCAATATAAGCACTTAAAATTGAGCTTCGATTCTTTCAATCTCCCTGCATATTTCTCCGAATGAGGTTCTCCATTCAGGCCTACCAGTCCTTTCACTCGGCATCGCCATTGTCCGCTATAGGTCTCTGAGGGTCCATCAACTCCAAGCGCCGTCTCTATTGGCTTCGACAGAAGAAAGGCAAGAGGAGTGGGGCGGGAAAAAAACCGGAAACCACGAGGACAAACACAAACCATTTCCAAGACGTCAATATCTTCTATTAACGGGAAAACCATTAGCCAATGCCCCCTGTCATACTCCTTTGGAGTAGGGTGAAGGAGACGGATGAAAGAAGGTCATGTGGAAATGACACACAGTGATTCTCTGTCCTTCTCGTACACAGCAGTCCAGACAACATAAATCTTTAAGAAATATCTTGTTTTTAGAGAAAACCCGCTACAATATCTATAACCTTGTTGATATTAAGGTCTTGGTACGGAGCGTACACTTCACAATTTTTCATCTATGATTTACTTATTTTAAAGAATTTTAAGTACTTTGTGTACAGTCACCGCCAATAAAAATAGGACACCTATACTCTCTCCCAGGAATCTCTGGAGCAGGTGAACGAAAACAAGTCTCTACGCAAGTAGTGACCAGTGTTGCAACATGAAGGGAAATTTCCCTTTTTGCAGGGAAATTCGGACAGAAATTTTAGCCAAAATAGAAAAGGGAATTTCAATAAAAAATACCACAATTGCAGGGAAATTTTAAAGTCATCAGACTACATTACTACAGTTTATGTTAATTTCGAATTTCATATCCCCATTTTTTATGTTATTTATTTTTCAATATCTACTTGTTTCTGCTCCTTTAAGTTTATTGTACGTTGCTTTTATGCATCTTTGGATAAACAGTAACGACGAGGATTAACGTCTAAATAGATTCCTGACCAGGATTCTAAACTGGGACATCTGATCAGGAACTGATGAAACTGAAATGTGAAAATTTTAAAAAATATTTTTTATTCTAACGAATAATTCCACTACCACCACTAATAATACTACTACTACTATTACTACTAATTATTATATAATTTGCTTAGGTGAAGGGAAAAATTGGTCCAAAAAGGGAAATTGTGTCCCTTGGAAAGGGAAATTGTGCCCTGATATTGTGGCAACACTGGTAGTGACACGAGACGGCTCCACCAATAAACACGTGAGAGGGGCGGGATTCCGTGGAGGGACGGATAGCGACTGCAGTTACCAGTCTTCCCAGCAGCGTGTACCGTAACGACCTGTAGAATCTTTTAAATGTAACGTACAACGAACTCTACAATCCAAGACATTTATCCATCACTTTTCCAATCAGGAAATTGCTACAACCATCTAACGAATGCCTTGTCAGACATTGCCGAGCTTCCTTGATCGACATCGCTGCAAACAGGTGTCGAGGAATCGAGGAAGAAACTACAGGTCTGAAACTGCATTTGTTTAGTAAAAGCAATCTGAATAAATATCTGAGAAGAGAGAGGTCAGTGGTCAGTACTAAGCCAGCGGCCAGTTCTAAATTATCAGTCAGAGAGGAGAGAGGAGTCTGGGCATTCAGGCTCGCACGATAAACGGACACCTCGTTCATTTGAGCGGTCGAAGGAGCATTTCCACAGCAAGACGCAGGTATTTCCTTTCAACATGCTGATCCAGTCTTTAGGGGTTTAAACTCAAGTGTTGTGTTTTGTCATTAAGTGTGCAATTAGTACCTCTCGCACCTTACCATCAAGCTCACCATGAGTAGCGAGTTGCTCTACCATCAAGGATGAATGATCAGTGAGCTGCATCACCCAGTTCAATCCCACATACCGAAGGGTATGTTACGGTACTGCTTCGCTCTGCCCACTCGATTTCCCCTTTTCTGTCGCTATGCGCGGCCTTGCTTAAGAAATAGCCGAGACAGAATATACAGAGATAGACGGGACAGGATATAGATCCTGATATACTCGCTTCTTTGCTAAGCGTCATGTGTGTTACCTAACTGTACGACGGCTGTAGAAATTGTCTTTGAAAAATTACTATTAAAATCGACTTATCGCTGTAGGGTTAGGCAACACACACAACGCCTTGCGGGGAAGCGAGTATTTAAGGATATAGGTGTCCCATTTGTATTGCCGGTGACTGTACAAATCGGGTAATCGAGAGGAGGCCTGCAGTTTTAAAGTGGGATCCGTACCACTATGCAACATCAGTGTTCGGAAACTTACTTTTTAAAAGTAAATGAGTTACATTAACGATAACTTGGTTGATTACATTTATTCGTATATGTAACACTATTGCAGTTACTGCTACTAGAAAACTAACTAACTTACTTATACAGTTCATTTTTGCTGGAAACTTTTTTGCAAGCACTACACGCAATCAATGATCAATAATTGTAATAAACAACTACACGAAGACTTAATGTGTTTTATTTATGTATCTGCTACATAAGTCTTCGTATATTGCTATTATTACTACAAAAAAATTAGATGAAACAAACCAATGAAGTCTTCAAGTGGGATTAGAAAGCACGAATTTGCAATTAAGCATGTATGTTCTAAATAGACCTCTTCACGCCCATTACAAATTTTCAGGTTAGCAATTTCAGTATCGTAAATTAACTGTTGAGAACATAACTTCTATTGCCAAAAAAGTAACTGTTACACTCACAGCTATTTACTTTAAAAGTAGCTAAATGCACGGCCATGAAATTAGGCAGGTGGCAGAAGTTCGCGCTGTTGCAACGTCGGAGCAAACCTCTTGTATTCGGAGGTTTAAGAGAATGAAAGATCTCGTTGTAGACTTCGTCTTTGTAATCCATGAAATACAAACTGACAATGTTTGCTCGAAAGGTCAGGGGTTACACAAAAGTGCCCCGGAGAGAGGTCTGACGCTCGAACTAGGCAACGCCGCCCCGGTTGACGTTGCCACACAGTTTTCCGCTCTCGCTTTGCTTTTCCCATATGTGGAATCAGCGCAATTCTGCCCAGCCGCCTAATTTCATGGCCACGCGTATAGTTACAATTCAGTTAGAATTCCTAAGATAACTGTTACTTGTACATAAAGTGAAAGCAGCGCCACCGCTGCTGCCTGGTTGGTCTGCAGCTTATTCCCCGAACCTCACTTCCCTTGCCAGCATGTAGGCCGATTGCCGTAAGACTAGACAGAAGCTATAGCTGTGGCTAATTCTAGTTTAAAACGAATAATAAGATATTTATAAGTCAAGGATTGGCATGTGAAGTAACTAACTAGTGACAGGAAGGACACCAGAAAAGAATACTGCTAAAGCAGAGGTTAGAAATGTTCTGGAGGATGGGGCACTCGCACTTAGGAAGCTTTCAGATTGAAGAGGCAAGCGACAAGAGATACGTGTCTCTTGGAAAGCAACCTTCAGAAAAAAAAAAAAACATGGAACCTTTCGAACCAAAGAGACACGACAAGCTGCACGCGTCGTTTGCATGTTGCTCGGAGTGTTTCTCAATGCTCTGCATAGTTTTGCTTAGGTCTGTTGTTAGCGCATGCGCGGTGAATGCTTTCCTTTAGACTGAAGGGGCTGGTGTCCTTTGTCGCTTGTCATTTCGGTGCAAAAACCACGAGTCGCTTTGGTCTGAAGCTATCTTGGTATATACCTAAATACCATATAAAAATGCGCTGAAAGTCAATTTGTATACCTCATTTGCTGGCGAAGGGTGTGTGGGGCAGGGCGGAGCTCTAACAGCCTCAGCTTAGTCGAATGGTTATTGGTGCGAGCGATCCGGGTTCGATTGCTGCTGGGAGCTCCAAAAATTGGTTTGACACGGTATCACAAAAACAACTGAAGAGCTGCTTGAAAGCAAGAGTGGCAGACTTTTCCCCTCGAAAACCAGGAAACAGCGGCGATGGGACTTGATGCGCTGACGACGCGCCACTAAGAGAAAAGCCATTGGTAGAGCCTGGCCCTTAGAGGGCTGTTGTAATGTGAAACAGAATTTTTACCCAATGAGTTCCTTCCTTTATATTTTTACAATAACGAATGACTCGTCTGCAATGTTCTATATAAAATATGATTCAACCATTTGAAACAGAATTTTGATTCACTTGTACAATTCTTCTCTCTTTAGGATTTAACAATGTGAACTTTATTAACATGGTTGCTTCTTTAACATGATACCAACTTTAATAGGCAACCAGTTATGTTTATTTAAGGAATAATTTGAAAAATAATTATGATATATTAATTTCTTCTGCTCAGTAAAAGTTCTGTTTATTTTGTTAAAGAATACCATTAAACAATTAGAATTTATAATCCAACAATAGGAAACAGAATTATGACACATACTTCATATTTTTATTTAAAAAGTATCAAACGGTATAATACAAAAGCCTATCTACTTCATAACTCATGATTCAAGAATATAAGCCAGAATTCAGACCCGATTCAACATACTCCTCACGTTGAAAACAATCAGCCAATGCAATAATTATTTATAATAATGGATTGTTATTATTGTACGACAGAATAATAATGTTCGTTGTAATTTTTCTAAATCAGTATTTTGTTCCATTTCAGGTAAGTTGAAAAATGGGTGCAAGGCTGGATTTTAATTATAATAATGATGGCAACAGTGATCTGCAAGTTGCTGTACTAGTCAGTAAGTAAAAGAAAAAATAATTTACAAAAAGACTGGAGATTCTCTAGCTTGTAGGGCAATGCAGCATGTTTGGATAACTAGAATCATAGTATGTATGTATATATAAGTGGGTGTGTGAATGTGTGTGCGTGTGTAGCGTGCGCGCGCTCTATATTACTGAACGAAACCATTGTATTAATTTAGAACATTAATTTTCACTGGTATGGTTGACTCCAAGTTAAAATTTTAACATTCGATTTGTACCTTACCAAAAAGTTATATTCCACCAAATATCTCTGGGCATTTAGTAGAGCTAAATTCTAACTGCGAATTCCAATACTGCTGTGACTACGGCCTATTAGTTTTTGTGCTAATGTTAAACTCTTTAGTTATACAATCGATTCACAGAAACATTTCAAAAAATAAATTGTGGGTCTAATTGAAGAAACATCTTTCCTCCAAGCAGCAAAGAAATAAGGTTGTGCAAGGTACAAGCACGGACAGTTCTGGATTGTGATGATGACATTTAATTTCAATAGGATTATTACAACCAGTCGTATTCGTGACTGTACGTCCTAAAACTAGTGAGTGAAAAAGAGTGAAATGTAAAGAATGTCAGAGTGTGTACATAGGAGGAAACGAAAAAGAGGCTGAAAGACAGGTTGAAACAACATAGGGATGATGTACGACTGAAGAGAGAGAGAAATACGATATTTAAACATACGAGAGAAACAGGACATGACATAGAGTGAGATGAGGCTAAGCAGATAGGAAGGGAGAAGAGAATACTAGTGAGAAAATGGAAGGAAGCCAAGGAAATAGAGAAGAAGACACAATGAACTGGAATGGGGGACTGAAGTTAAACAAAGAATGGAAGAAGGTGTTAGAAAGAGTGGATAGGACAAGAGAGACAGATGAGAGAAGAAGGAATAAGAATGAAGGTGAAAGTACAGTTGACAAGGGAAAGCCACCTGCTAGAATGTTCCAGAACAACTTTCTAATAGGCTGGAGGGAGTAATGTTTGTGTATATATATATATCGTCCTGTTTATGTACCTTGTTACATTTGTACTTGGTACAGAGTCTGAAGAAGACTTTGCAAGAAGGTTGAAACGTTACGTTTAGTTTATGTTTTATAATAGTGGCCGCGGTGGCTCAGTTGGTAACGCGTCTGACTACCATGCTAAAGGTCCCGGGTTCGATCCCCGGCCGGTTCAAATCCGGGAACTTTTCTAACGATGGAAGCGGCCCCGGCGCCCACCCAGCGTCGAATAACATGGGTACCTGGGGGAAACCCTGGGGGGGGGGGGGTAGAGGTGGTCAGGGGCGTGATGCTGATCACATCACCCCCACTCACGACCGGATCAAGAAAGTGTGGGGCGTTACCCCCTATACGCCTTTAATGGGTGGTGCTATGCACAGGGGACGACTTTACCTTTTATCTTTATGTTTTATAATAAAATAAATTACTGCCTTGGTCAGCATATTGAGTTTTTCATATCATGGAAACAAGGCTTAATGGTGCTATGAGCGAGAGCTCACTAGTCACATCACTAATCCATCAATTACTTCTTTGTATAGCATTCTTCTCCAAGATATAGATCGTCCGACATTGTTCAATTGTTTTTAAGTAAAAGTTTCTATTACTTCGCGTCATTAGTGTTTAATTCTTCTTAGTAAAATTTTTAAAAACAATTTTACAAAACGTGAAAATGAGTGCACCAAATTTGCGTTGTACAAGGTGGTTATAATTAAAGTGACGGTGTTCAGAGTGGTACAGCACGGGCTGTAATGAGAGTAGCAGTATGAAACTTCGTAGATATGCTAATGAAGCAATGCGCTGGCGAATTATGAAAAAAAAAAAAATAGTTCCAATTCTCGCCACCAGGGTAACAAATGGCGCTGTAAGCAGTCAAACCTTGGTATAGTTACAGGAAAAACACTATAAATCGCAGAAAACAATACTCTTTGTAATAAAATATCGCTATAATTTCAGTATTCGAATTACATGAACATTACTAAAGGAAAAAGCAACAAGCGTCACCAACAACAACCAGGGAGCTCACACAATGGTTAGGCAATGTCACCGACTTTGACGTCAGAGTTACGGAAAATTCCACGTTTTGACTGCTTACAGCGCCATTTTTACCCTGGTGGCGAGAATTGGAACTATTTTTTTTTTTTTTTTCATAATTCGCCAGCGCATTGCTTCATTAGCATATCTACGAAGTTTCATACTGCTACTCTCATTACAGCCCGTGCTGTACCACTCTGAACACCGTCACTTTAATTATAACCACCTGGTATAAACTATATAGTACTGCTAAATTCGTTGACCCTTTCATGATTGAGTTGGCATTTCTGAACTATTTGCTTCAAATGGCGACTATTCTTTAAGGTGGTGGTGGCGTGAGAGGGGGGATAAAGTCATTACTGACATGTTTGAAAAATCTCCTCTATTGAGTCTATGACATCACTGTCACTGTCACTTCCCGTAATTCACATTCTGTCTGTAGGTATATTAAATGGATATAAAATGTGTCAGGAAAGAAGAACGGTACACGTATCACTTTAGAATTTCATTATTTTTATTGCTCAGCGAACGGGAACCTGTGTGAATAGTCGTTATATTATTAGCTGCGTTAAATGCTTTTACTCATAACAATATTGGCAGATAAAATGGAAAATGGAGGCCAATTAGACTTCCACTTACACAAAATTTAAAAAAGACAACAAACAGAACTCCTCTTGTGTAGCTCTTAATTGCTCCTCGAAGTTGACAAGCAAGAAAAACATTGCCTATTTCATGTTCTCCGTCAGTACTGTTCCAAAGAGCCCTATTAAGGGCTTACGTAATAAATTCGTAAGTCATTAGCAACAGACCGGGATGGGGGCTTGTCTGGGAGTGAGGGGCGAGACATCTTCCGTTCGCTGATTCCACCTTTTGAATATTTCAGTGTGACCCCCATTCAGCTCTTCGAATCAATTAGCTTCACCATCTGGCAACATTGCTGTCTGCTCCAACTTACACGTACGGTTTCGAACATTTTTTTCATAATGGATTCTCCATAGGCGGATACAGAATGTTTTTTTTCTCAGAGGGGAACAGAATATGCCGTAGGCATATGAAATACCCAACACTGGAAATATAATGTTATATTTTATATATAGACTCGCGCACTTTCGACGTGGCCTGTGGCCACGTCTCGTGCGCTCGCCGACGTGGTTCGCTTATTTGGAAAGTTTTAAACGTAAATTTATGTGTGTATGCGCTGTAATATGTACAAATAATCAAAATATTATTGGTTTCTTTCTTAATAATAAGCTGGGTAAGTAATAACAGTTTCAGGATAGTTAGTTAGATGTTTTATGTAAACGAATTGGAAAAGTAACATTTTACTTCTGTAGTCAGTTTTACATTTTTAAACATAATTGAAATAAAGAAATGTTTTCCTTCATTCTTCGCAAATTTCTATCTCTCCTCTGCAATGAATTCTGATGCTCACATTTTAAAATTCGAAAACTCTAATACTATGCACAAAGTGGACTTAAAACACCAAATCAATCAATCAATCAATCGAAAACTCTAGCATAATTCCCTTACAGTAGCATTCGGGGTGAAAATAAACTTTCTTTAAGTTCCCTAGCAACGTCCGTTTCCATGGTGAACAACAAGCACGGCAAGCTCTAAGGAATTGCATGTCATTATACCCCCTAAACATTTAGTTGAAACAAGGACGATGCAGATATTTACGCATTGAGTATAACAATATATACGTAATTGTATCTGGGCTGAAACTCCTTATTGTGTACGTAGATGTCACCCTTGTTTCAGGCACCTTTTCAAAACCAGGAGTTGATTCATCTGTGTGTTATTCATCTGTGAGAAATATAATGTATCTCGACAATTAAGAATTGAAGGAAACAATGTGTGCAAAAGAAATGCCCGTGGCAACGGTTGCTAAGGACGTGAAAAAAGGGCATTTTCACCCTTAAGGAAGGGCCGATTGAGCGATTTTTGAATTTTCTCGGTCTTTTGGGACGATTTCATGGGGGGTCGTAATCGGGCGTTTTTCGCCTCCGGGGCTTCCTTCATGGAGAACATTTATGTCAGTGAGTGAGTGAGTGGTGGGATTGGGGCTATATATATATTGGATATACTATACTATAAATCGTTGCTCCACGTGCTGGAAAACGCTAACCGATAGGCCAGGGTGACAATGACAAAAGGTGGGAAGGTAGCCTGACCGGTGACGTTACAGGGAGGTCACGCGTTCGATTCACGGGACGTTGCATTAGCGTGTGATCAGGAACGAAAATTAAGGGCGAAAATTGCCGTACGGAGCCCGTTTGAAAACCGTTACTTTTGGATTGCAAAGTTAAAAAAAGTCGCTTGGCGTGATCAGAACGGGAGAGGGGGGATTGCATAAAGTTGAGATTTCGAAGGAAAATAAATTCCGATAAAGTACAAAATTCCTTACTCGATAGTTTCCAACAATGCATGAGGAAGCTCTATTGTTGCTTGATAACGAAAGGAAGTTACACCTAAATTGGCGTAAAAGTGTTGAAAACAGTGCAGAAAGTTGATAACTTGAAGAAAAATAAATTCCGATAAAGTACAAAATTCCTTACTTAAACGACTAACATTGAACATATTTGATTTGAAATGTACTCGCTTTATGTCCATCAGCTAGCGCTATTGCCTGGAAACAGAGAGGGTCCGGATTCGAATTCTGATGTACAGTAAATCTAGTTCCGATTAGTGTATTTGTAATAATATTTTACGATCTGGCAAAATATAGTAAAATATTAGTTTGATGTGATATAATATTATCAATACTTTTCATATTACTTAATCATCCCGCTAAATCCTCCAATGCGATTCACACCCTTACGTCCATTCTGTATTTTATTGATTGATTGATTGATTGAGTTCATGTTTTAAGTCCACTTTATGCACAGTAAGGCTAATCGGGACTGGACCTATAGTTTAAAGTGGAATCCAAAGCACTATGCGCCTTCACCGGGTATCGAATCCCGGACCCCTTGATTACAAGGCGATGACGCTACCAGTATGCTATCAGGGAGGTCCCTATTCTGTATTTATGTGACCTCCAAGTCGAGAAATAAAGCATACATTTTTAATCTTTATAATATAGCTACATATAGCCAGTAGTTTTGACAGGATCATAATGCGTTTAGATTCGTAATACAGGGTGGCTCAATAAGTCACTTAACACCCTCAGTACAAGGCCACTGCGGCATGGAACGTGAAAATGGCGATGACCAATCGTTGACTGGCCAAGGGGGAACCACATTGACGTCACCCGCATGGTCGGCAGCCATCTTGATGTCCGCCATCTTGAATTCAACTTCAGAAATTTCAATGGGAAGGAGGTCGTGCGACATATCAAAATGGGCTAGAATTTTACCAGGAAAACAACTGTGACATTTGTTTTCACCTAACTTTAATTGTTGCAGAGTTAACAATACCACAAAGTTATGGCTCAATAAGTCACTTAACACCCCCAGTACAAGGCCACTGCGGCATGGAACGTGAAAATGGCTATGACCAATCGTTGACTGGCCAAGGAGGAACCACATTGACGTCACCCGCATGGTCGGCAGCCATCTTGATGTCCGCCATCTTGAATTCAACTTCAGAAATTTAAATGGGAAGGGGGTCGTGCGACATATCACAATGGGCAAGAATACTTGCTCTAGAGATAACCGGGAAAGAGTATAGTACCATTATTCCAGTACTATAAACAGCAATGTATTTACTACGGCAATGCATTGGGTAATTTTGCATCTCATCTCAATAAAGATTCAAAGATTGCTCGAATATTAAAAATGTGTATCCTGAAATAATTGCTTAAATAAAGGCATAGACGAAGTCGACATCTTTTTGTGCATTTTTCATCATTTTCCATGGATAGGTGGATTGTTTTGTAATTTTAGGTAATTGTGAGCGTTTTAAATTATTTTCTGGAAGCCAATGCAGTTTTTCTTATATTTTAAGATTTTATTTATTATTAAATATTTCTGCTTGTTAATGATTGTCCGCACATAAGCAAACAAACATATCCAGAAAATATACACAGTATTACCTCCAATCTAATACTTAGAAGTTATACTAAAAGTCACCAGATGTAGTTTGAAACGGAGCTACAGATTGCTGTGTATAAGCGATGAAAACTAGCACTTGTGAGATCCATTTATGACAAAAGATTTTAGTAACAATAACGGTAAATTACTCTTACTAAAGAGGGTATCTTTCATACAGGGCGGCCGCTTTAGCAACAATCCCTTCTATATTCGCACCAATAATATTTAGAGTAGGAATAACATTATCGCAAAAGCAACAGTGAATTTCATTAGGAAGATTATTCGATAGTTTACACAATTATCCAAACAGTAAAGACGAAATAGCTATGGTTAAGAGTTATAGCTCTTTTCAGTTCTTACGGCGGGCGCTCTAGAAGCTGGCAGGGGAAGTGGGGATCGGGGATTACGCAACAGAACAACCAGACAACAGCAGTGGCGCCGAGAGACACGACGCGGCCGAAAAAAGTACTACGTGAAACTCGTTCTACTGGCCGCTGCGTTTCTTATCGTGCTGGATTGGTCGCTTCCCCGCTCCCCACTTCCCCTGCCAGCTTCTAGAGCGCCCGCTGTAAGAACTGAAAAGAACTATAGCTGTTACCGATACAAGACTGAAATGAAATCGGTCTAACAGTCTGCCGCGGGAATCTCTGGTGCCTGCGAGCGAAAACAAGCCCTCTGCGCAGGTAGAGCTCGACCAATGAACACGTGAGAGGGGAAGTAAGTGACTGGAGGGCACAGCTAGCAGCTTTTCCCCCTATGAGCGGACTTGCTCTAGAGATTCCCGAGAAAAATTGTAGTACAATTTAACGTTTCTTTCCTAGACAATATTCTTGGATAGACACATGTTCCTCAAAAATGTACTACGCAGAAATTTAATATTAAAATTATACGTTATACTTTTCCTGAGTATGCCAAATTATAAGGTAACATTCCAGTTCCGCGTTCGAATTGTTGATGTGATCAGTGCTTCAAAGGTGACGGATCCCGTTGGCGGTGCCGACAGAGGGAGTTCCAATATAGGTGAAACAGAGAAAGGGAAGAATCAGACAAAACCAGTGCAGGTTCGATAGCTCAGAGCAATGGCGTTGATTGCCAACGACCCAGTTCGAATCTTGTTCGAGCCCGCTCTTCAAGAAGTACCCATCCAGAAATACCAGTTGAAATGAAATTAACCGCTAGGGAAACGAGAGCGAAGAGTCACTAGCCGTTTCCTTCAGTTCGCAGAAACTGCAATCTGGTACTCAAATATACACAGTCAGCGATTTCAGGATGATTCCAACTCTTGTTTGACGTTATCTTGCTGACGTCATACCCATGTGTAATTTCCGTTGAATTTCCCTCACGATTCTGGGCGGATGAGCCGAACTTCGCCTTCCAAACGGAGGGGATTTTTTCGGTTAATGAGAGTGCCGGGATTGAGGAAAGGAGTCTTGATCTAAAATTCAAATGTGACTGGTTAGTGGATGGTCTGCGGTCTCAAGAGATGGGCTGGAACGGATTTGATGGTTCTGTACGTGCCTGACAGGTGTTGGGTTTCCAGGACATAAAATACACGGACAAGTGGCGCCTTCTTGGCGGGAATATCGAAACAGGCTTAGGATCATCTTGAAAGGTGTATAACAGAATAGTCTTTCTCTTGCCGCGTATCGGAAACTTAACAACGAGAAGAATAAAGCTTATGCAACCAATGATTTCATGAACAACTCTGGTGACATGTTAGTTGCTGTATTTTTGGGACTGTAACGTGGAATTAGTTTGTTCTGACTTGTACTGGCTGGTATTGGTTCGTTCTGATTAGTACTGACTTCCATCTGCCTGATACTCACTGGATCTGTTTTGCTCCGTTTAGAACAGCCAACGTTAAAGACAATAGTAGGCAAATTGTCGCCACTTTCATTATTTCTTATGATATATCTGCGCTATTTTAAAGGAAGGAATTATCTTGATGGGAAGCAGATTTGATTTGCTTATTGACAATTATATTTCAATTCATGATCATCACAATTTGGAAAGCAGGCGGAATGAAAGTAGTGAGGAACATTCGCTTACTATTACTACTTATGTACTAACTTAATATCTCAGTTCTGTCTAGTTCAGGACAGTCGTTTGGATTAATCAATTTCGTTCTGATTAGTAGTGAGCGGAACTGTTCCGTCCCGGCTTGTACTGGCCGGAACTGTTTCGTCCTAGCTAGGACTGACCGGAACTGTTTCGTCCTAGCTAGGACTGACCGGAACTGTTTCGTCCTGGCTAGGACTGACCGGAACTGTTTTAGTCCTGGCTAGGACTGACCGGAACTGTTTCGTCCTGTCTAGGACTGACTGGAACTGTTTCGTCCTGGCTAGGACTGACTGGAACTGTTTCGTCCTGTCTAGGACTGACTGGAACCGTTTCGTCCTGGTTAGGACTGACTGAAACTGTTCCGTCTTTGCCAGTATTGACAAACTGTTTCGTCTTGGTCTGTATTGACTGGAACTGTTTCGTCGTTGGTAGTACTGACTGAAACTGTTCGTCTCTGCGACTACTGACTGATGCTGTTTTGTCCGTGCTAGTACTGACTGACATGTTTCCGTCTTTGCTAGTACACACTGGAACTGTTTCGTCTTTGCTAGCATTGACTGAAACTGTTTCGCCCTTGCTAGTACTGACTGGAACTGTTTCTTTCTGGCTAGTACTAACTGAAACTGTTTCATAATGGTAATAAAAATTCAATCTATTTTGTTCTGGCTAGTAATGAAGGGAGCTGTTTCTTTCTGGTTCGTAGTACTAAATGATGCTGGTTCGTTCTATCATTAACCTGAACTGCAGTTGGTTCATTTTTGCTTGTTGCTACTAACTTGAACTGTATTGATCTGAGCTTGAGTCAGTTCTCATTTTTACTAATATTATTGCAATTAAAGTAGTTGTTTGTTTTCAACACTACTCGCTGGAACTGAAATTTATTTGTTTTGTATTGACCTAACTAAAACTACATTTGATTCTGTTGGTGAAAAAATTGAACTGATCCAAGTTCTCATTGGCTAGTACTTAAAGGAGAACTTATTTGATTTAGTACTAAGAATATTAACTAGGACTAGTTGTTCTGCGTACCGTATCAATCCATAGGATTGTATGTTTATTTTATTAAGTCTCTCTGAACGCTTCATGTTGACCAGGGCATTCACTTGTTTTTCTCTCAGCTGTCTCAAGCCTCTTAGGCATGTTTACAATGCATTGTGTTGTGCCATGCAAACCTCCTGAGCATTCAGGAAATAGGTAACACTTCTGGTTTTAGAGTCAGCGGTTTGCATGGTAGCAATTATGATAATAAACACGATTCGGCGATTCGGCATCGAGGAAGAGCTCGATGGCCAGGGAATATAGAGGTGAGACAAGCTGGGAAGGGACTGGACTTTGGGAATTGAGTTGGTAGAGAGAGGAGGTCAGCAAGGCAGGAGGTCGATAGTGGAAGCACGCTCTGGTCAACAAATAGGAGAGAAGCGCACAGAGGACTTCGCTATTTTCATTCAGCTAAGAGACTTCAGTTAGACAGGTAATTATCCTACACCCAGCCATGATACAGGTTCAACGGTTCACAAAATCCAACGAGTTGCCATTGTCTTTTCAGTAGTTTAATTCCTTTGTGTAATTTGTACCTTTCGCATGCCAAGCAATAACTCGTCATGTCAATGACGAGTGGTCTCATCAAGAGGATGAATGATGAGTAGTTTACATCACCCCATCAGTTAACTGGTTCAGATCCCACGAACTTTAAGGTTCGTTACGTGGTGGATTTGCTGGGGCTTCTCATGCATTTTTTCGGAAATGCGATGAGAAAAGAGTTTGTTAGCCAGTTTAAAAATTCAACCCCACCCCAACTTTCGTTACGTGGTGGAGATTAGCGGGTCTTTTCATTTTTTTTCAGAAAATGAAAAGAGTTACAGTTAAAGTTTTAACCAGTTTAAATTCAACCCCACCCCAAATTTTGTTACATGGTTTTAAATTCAAACTCACCCTAATATTTTGCTCATTTATGTAGTTTTGTTAGTATGTCCTTGCCATATTTTATTTTGAAAATACATAGGGCTTAAAGCTTTTGCATTTATGGGGGGAGAAGAAGTTATTGGTGCCATGATAGATGTCGAGCTTTCACCTTGCTGACGAACTCGACGAAACATTAGACAAATTATTGGATATAGCACGAGGAACTACAAGTTTTAATTTAGATGTCAGCGGCCCAGCTGCAAGTTCCACCCCCAAGTTTAAACGTAGCCCAATTTTAACTAGACGCCTTCAGCGAGAATTATTGGAAAAACAGAGATGTGAACCACAATTAGAGCAACAGGATCAGGATTTTAGAGATTTAGACCAAACACAATTCGCAACAATGGCTCAGTCGCAGTTTGTTCCCCCAACTATTTTAGAGGGTATCCCATTTCAGGGGATAGCCGGGGAGGACGTTTCAAAATTTTTAGATAAAGTAGATAGCCTTGCCATATTAAATGGATGGAATAATGCCCGTAAACTAGAATTATTTCCAGCCCTTCTGGCCGGGCCAGCATTACGGTGGTACCAATCCTGGAAAGATGGTACAGACAATCAGGAAGTTACTTACGAGGAGATACAGAAAAAATTTAAAGACGAATTTACAGGGTCCTTGGATCAACTCCAGATCGAGGAGCAAATTCGATATAGGTTACACAAAGAAACTGAGCCAGTTACGAATTATGTTCGGGACAAACAATTACTTCTACTCAAGGCAGACCCCAAAATGAGTATTCAACAACAGATCAAGCAGATCATATTAGGCTTACAGGTGGATTACATGAAAGATATCCACCATAAAGAGTATGAGTCTGTGCATGGGTTGCTTAAGGATTTAAAATCCTTTGAGAAACTCCAATTTTTGATGAGACAGCGCAAGCTGAAGGAATTGAGGTACGAAGAGCAAAGAGAGAGTTTATTCTCTCCTTTGCATAATACACCAGCACTTTCGCAACAGCAGCAGATTTTACTGCAGAGTAACAATCTGGCTACTGCTGAGTCAGCGCAAGCGCGACCCACTTCAGACATTGAGGCAAAATTTAAAGCATTGCAAAAGGAGGTTGAGCAACTTAAGTTATTTAACAATCCTCACAATACCAAAGCTCAAGTCCAGGCTCAGGAAACTGGTCTGGAAGCGAGATTAGCCAGTCTCACTTTGAGATTGAACAGCATGGAGGATCAAAAACAGAACCCTGGCACCGACTCATCTACTCCACAACAGTTTAGAGAACCTTTTTATAAGGATAATCATCAGTCAAGTAATAACTATAGAGGCTCCTATCGGGGTAATAATAATAGACGACAATACAACAGGGGGTACAGGAATGGACGTAATCATAATGGTAACAACTCAGATCGCAATAGGCGATACGGTAATACCCAACAATGGCGAGGACGTGGAAACTTCCGCGGACAGAACTCGCGGGGTTCCTCGTCTTCAGCAGGGCGAGACCAGGAACACAGGGAAGAGCAACGGGGGAGACCACGCTGCTCAATTTGTAATTACCCTAATCACACAGCAGCCACTTGTTTTCAGAACACGGAGGCTTTAAACGAACAATGACTGCCCATAGAAGAGACGTATGCGCAGATTTCGTTGGTAAACAGATATCAGTCTCTACTTTCCCCTATGAGGAATTAATTTATATTAACGCAGTATTAGGGGGACAACGTCAGAGGTTTCTCGTGGATTCCGGAAGCCAAGTATCCGTCACCAGTGATCGAGGCATTCCTACAACCGCCAAACGTTTCAAAATTCATACGGCCATACGGGGAGTTGCCAAAGAACAGATTGAAATTAAAGAGATTGTCCTATTAACTTTTGCAATAAACGGCCGCAATTTTACCCATCCTTTTCGGATGATTCCAAATTTTGAACATGGGACAATCCTGGGAAACGATTTCTTAAGAGCGCATAAGGCAAATTTGGATTTTGATCAAAATCGACTCACATTGAGGAGATTTGGTACTCCTCCGCGAAACCAATTAAGGACGGAACACCGAAAGACCTTTGACGTTTCCATAAAAGTTGCTAGTCTGATCAGGGATTTATATGTGCCGGAATTTGTAACTTCCAGACAAATAAGAATCAAACCTAGATCTCATTTGTGCATTCCTGTCAAATTGACAAATTCTAGTAATCAAAATTTAACTTATTTGGAGCCAGATTTACAGTTTCAAATGGACACAGGCTTAATGGTGCCTCGAGCCATTGTAAATCCGGAGTTATTTTTAATTTGGATTACTAATCCAAATTCTTACAAAGTTAAAATTAGAAAAGGGGCACGCTTAGGTACCGCAGAGGCATGGCAAAATCCAGTACCAGCTTCGCGTCATATTGCAGACGACGAAGGACCTAACGTTATGGTGACCAAGGAGACTGGCACCGTGACAAAACCAGTGCACGACATTACTAAATTTGACATAAATCCAGCATTAGAACCCGATCAGAAATTGCAACTTAGGCAATTATTAGAGAAGTATGTAGATGTATTTTCTTGGTCTGAGCAAGACATTGGTTGTGCCACTAATTATACGCATCGTATAAAGTTAAAGGACGATTCGGAATTTCACGTCCCAGCCTACCCTATACCAGTTCACCTGCGTAAGGAAATTAACCAGCAAATTGACAACTTGCTAGAAGCAGGGGTCATCAGTCCTACGACATCACCGTACAATTCACCAGTTTTTCTTGTCAAGAAGAAATCAGGAGCTTATCGCATGGTGCAAGATTTTCGATTACTGAATGCCAGGTCCGTTTTCGACGCAGTTTCAATTGGAAACATCTCAGAGATATTGCACAATATGGCCGGTAAGAGCTACTACTGTAGTGCTGACTTGAAACAGGGATTTTTTCAAATACCATTAGAAGAACAATCGAAAAAGTACACTGCCTTTACTATACCAGCCAGGGGACAATTTGCGATGAATTTTACACCTATGGGACATGTGACTTCTCCTGCGGCAATGACCCGATGTGTTCAGCTCGCTACAGCGGGGATGAACGACAATAATTTCGCCTTTTATATCGATGACATGTTTGTTTTTGCCAATACATTTAAGGATATGTTGGTCAATTTAGAGAAAATGTTTCAATGTTTACGATCTGCCGGATTGAAATTGGCTGTACCTAAATGTTCATTTGGATACTATGAGACAATTGCCTTGGGCCACAATGTGGGCAAATATGGCTATCGTATAAGTGATAGAATACTGTCATCCATTAAGAATTATAAGGTTCCCACCACCACGAAGAAGGTTAAAATGTTTTTAGGTCTTTGCAGCTATGTGAGGAAATATGTCAAGAATTTTTCTGATATTGCATCACCATTACAGGGTTTAATTCGTAAGGGCAAGAAATTTACATGGGGTCCTGAACAACAATCGGCATTTGAGAAATTAAAGGAAGCTTTAATTACTGCACCTGTTTTGTTACCGTACGATCCAGCGAAGAACACCAAAGTTTTCACCGATGCTTCATCTCATGCGGTCAGTGGCGTATTAATGCAGCCCAATGCAGAAGGAGAGTACTTGCCATGTGCGTACTGTAGTAGAACGTTGACCGACACTGAAAAAAGATTGAGTGTTATTGAGCAAGAATTAACAGCAATTTTATATGCTTTCAAATCATTTAGATTTTATCTTGTTGGGCGCCATTTTGATTTATACACAGACAACAAAGCAATTACGTACATTAGGACATCCCGTAATTTGAGCTCAAAGCTTCTTCGATGGAGCAACCTTTTGGAGGATTTTTCATTTACACCGATCCATGTTAAAACTACGGAGAATATCGCCGATCCCCTCAGCAGAGAATGTGGAGAAAATGTAGAGGATGGCAACACTGAAGAGGACATTCCCGAACCCAGGACACTTACTTTATTTGATGCAAGCACAGATGTCGCAGTACATCAGAGACAGGATTCATTTTTTGGCCCAATTATTAAAGTTTTGGAGGACCCAGACAGGGACGATGGAACATTACCTTTACACATCCAGAGGCAGGTCTATCATCATGTGTTGGAAGATGGATTATTGTATAGACAGCAGAAATTAGGAGCTACTACCAAGAAATTATTATGCATTCCCATGACGTTACGTGATTCTGTGATTGAGACACTCCACGCTTCACCCATAGGAGGTTCTCATCTTGGATTTACCAAGTGTTATAATGTGGCCTTACCAAGAATTTATTTTCCAAATATGAAGTTATTTATACAGAGGAAAATTAGGGAATGTATAACATGCCAGCAGAATAAACGCCGTCCAGGTCTACCAGCAGGGGAACTGTGCACCTTTCCCGCACAGAAGCCATTCCAGAGGATTTGTCTAGACTTTTCAGGCCCATATCCTCCTTCATCCAATCTTCGTCATCGATACATAATCGCTGCCACAGATTTTGGGACGCGCTATTTAATAGCCAAACCAGTTGCAGATTGCACGGCCAGTACAGCAGCAGAATTTGTGTACGAAGAGATAGTGTTACGCTACGGAGCCCCAAAGGATATTTACACGGATCGGGGATCTGCATTTAAATCTAAGCTTTTCCAGGAACTTGGCACTAAATTGGGAATCACCATCAAGTTTTCACCAGTCGGTCTTCATAACTCTATAGGTCTTTCGGAACGTAACCACGGGGTCTTACAGAGTATAATGAAGTGTTATGTCAACTCAAAACATACAGATTGGGTCCAATATTTACAGCCAAGTGTATTTAGTTACAATACTACCAGGAATCAGAATTTGCGGTATAGCCCATTCTTTTTAGTACATGGATTCCAACCTACTTTGCCCTGGGAGCTTGCATTGCACACACCAAGTTGTGAAAATGTGGAGAATGATGTACGGTTCCGAGTATTGGAGAAAGCAAGAACCAATGCTACGGATAACTTAGCAAAACGACATGTTGAAGTGAAGAAATATTATGATCAGAAGAGGAAACAGATCAAGTTTCAACCAGGCGATCAAGTATTAATTTTTGACAGCACCCAGAAAATTGGAACCGCACGGTGCTTTTCAGGTATTTATAAAGGCCCAGCTACAGTTATTCGAGAAGAGAATCCGAATACATACCTGGTGGAATTCCAAAATAAGCGCGGAAAGACAGTAGTGGACTCTATTGCCGTCCAGAGACTCAAAAAATATTATGCGCCAGATGACGGTGAAGGCGAAGAAAATTTGGCAGGTGAAGATGAAGATCAGCAAGAGGACAACGCGGACTCACGCGCGGACAATGGTCACTAAAATTGAAAATTTATATAAGTAACAGATTTAACATTTTAATTCACTTGCGTGACATACTAATAATTTATAATAAAATAGCACTAATAATATTAATAATTAAAAGCAGACTTATTATTTAATAATGTGCTTTAGGCACAAAAGTTTTTGCAGTATGTAATAATACTAGCTCAGCGAATACATCACTAGAATTTTATAGTTACTCTTCAGAAGAAGGTATATGATTATATTAGCAAAGTTTATTTTTAAGCGCCAGTTATGAGAATATTTATATTATATGAATATGTAGACGTCGACGTCAAGATTTATTGCGCTCCACTAACAAGTATTTTCCTTCGGATATTGGATTGCAACCGATAATCCTGGAAATCCATTCTGCCATCGCAGAATGATTATGATTAAACCACAACGGTTTTAGTTTAAAGCTTTGCCACAATAATATGCTAAGCATATTTTAGAATGAGTAGAGAGAATTAAAGATTCTTCAAGTTTCAGTGATGTTAGTATTTTAATGCATTTAAAGATCGCATAAATAATAGTTATTATTTTATTTCAGGTAGTCAGGAGTAAATCAGTCTCAATTTTTTTTCCTTACCTTGTACCTCAGTACAGTTCGATTGATTTAAGTACTTAAAAGTAAAGATACCACCTGAACTTAAATAAGAGAAGTTTGCAGTAAAATTTAAAATAACATAAGTTAAACAGTGCTAATAAATTTAGAGAATAAATAAATTATATTAAATAAATAAATTACGCAGATAATTTGAGCCTAGAGTCAGAAATAATTAAAAGTTGAGTTAAACTATCTACTAATTAAACTAGGCAGGCTTAAAGTACGTGTTAGCTTTGAAGAACTGTTTGTTTTGATTGCCTAAGCAACATGAAAATCATTGCGATTTTAGTTATTTTAAACGGATTACTTCCACACGTAAAAGCTTCTAAGTTTATTTATCTGTTGAACAAGTCCTTTGACTATCCTTATAATATAATTACAATTTTATTATTAACAACATTTATTATTAGTATTTTTATAATTTTCATAATCTGTTATTTTCAATGTCACCGCAAGAAATCTATTACTTATGACCATGAGTGTACCAACGAATTACCGTTAAGCAAACTGAATGATTCACCGCCCATTGATCAGATTTACGACGATGTTACACCAATTGTTGAAGTGGTACCATTGAAAACAATAAATCCGCCACTGCCGCCTCCACTAATTCAGTCCATTATTATTCAACCTAGGGTACAAGAAGAAGTTCAAGACGCATCCAGAAATAGTTTAGTCACTAAAGACGACAGTATAGATTTGCCGAAGAATATTTTATCCATTAAAGATAGAGTTCAGAAATTTGCCGTAAGCAAGGATCCTAATTTTGTTCAAAACAGTCGCAAAATGGAAAGTGAATTGCCTATTTCACACTGTGTTCAGCCAGTTGTACAAATTAAAGAGTTATTTGCGAATCAGTCACCAGTAAAAGTCGAGAAAGTTTCAAGTGTTACTTTAAAAGCAGAAAGTAAGCCAAATTTTCAGGTTCCCGAACCTGTTGTATCGTTTACAGACCATATTTTTTACGACTTCATGTTCACCTAGAATTTTATATTAATTACGTTTCCAATTTTAAGTATAATTTATTCATTTTTTATGTTTCATTGTACTTTATGCAAGGTTTATTAGTCATTTAGTTTGCTAACAGCTTTCCAACTGTTGTTATTACGAGCGCGGAAGTGTTCTAGTAACACGCTGTCGCAAGCACAACGAAGTTTTTCTCTTTCCATCCCATTTATTACGTCATTTCAAAGACCTTGACTTTATTTCGAACTCTCGCAGCGCTTACTACACTTTGTTCGTAGTAATTTAAAGTTTTGTACACATGTACGCGTCATTCGGGGCGTCAGCGAACCATCGCCTTGCATTTTCTTCTTCCGCACCTTTGCTTGTTGCCCAAAGCAACGATTTTTTTCGTTCGCTATCCCGAACGGAACCCGAACTTACCCGAAGTCGCCGATCACGCCTGTCGCTGTAGAGAAATTAGTTCAGTCCTTACAAGCAACGTCGGAATGCAACGATAAGCAGAAATACATCGCAGCTGAATTTGCAAATTCCTTTCTCCGCACGGAAGCTCCCGAGTACTTTGAACACGCTGGAAGCTTAGAAAACACTTAGCATTGAGATTACATCAGCCAGGGGCGGTCGTCCATTAAAATTTTAGGGAATCAGTTTAGTTACACATATAGCCATCAGAATTTGATTTTTACGATAGAAGTTCATGTAAACAATGTTAGGGATATTTTGTTCTATATAGATAAATAACTTTTGCCATAAAACGTCGCATTTATGCACTTCAGACTAATCACGACCAATAATTTTCAAAGGAACAACAAGACGAATTTTTTTTGCATTTTTCTCGAAAAATTTTCCCGTTTTTCATAAGAGATATTTATAGTAAGTAAATTTTTTGGGAAATCGACGTACATTTGGTTTAAATCAGGATAGAGATAAACGAAATTTTGATAAAATCAGGGAAATTTCTACAAAAGGGCAATTTTAGCACTTTATGCACTTAGAGTAATCAAATTTGTCAGCAACATGCCAAGGCTAAGCCTCGGTGATTAGCACAGGCATGTGCAGCAAAAGTCGCCACGGCATCGTTAGCCTTTCCAAATTTAAACAGAGTGGTTTATCACAAATGTTGCATTTGAGAAATTATTATTATTATTAGTCAGTTTTAGGAAAATTTTGTTCACTTACCCTAATCCAAGTTGAAGTCGAATACTTTCCACTCCTTGCAACCGAGAAATAGGTCCCCTAGCCACAGGAAGTCTTCCTGCAGCATATCCAGCTCCCGCTGGAGGTAGAGCCTTCTGCGGAAGTTTCGGGAACAGGATGTTAATAGCTGCTCCCGTTTTTTAATTTCCTCCCAATACTCCCGCACAAGGTCCTCCAGTTGGGATAGGGTCCCTATTTCTCGGAGCACCCTATCCTTAATAGCATAATTTACGATCAATTTGGTTCTCCAACCCCACGTTGGACCCAGGAGCACTAGGGGGAGGTAGTTGAGTATGTTTTCTGCGATTTCTGG
The DNA here is from genome assembly GCF_977018435.1 of Lepisma saccharinum. Lineage (NCBI taxonomy): Eukaryota > Metazoa > Arthropoda > Insecta > Zygentoma > Lepismatidae > Lepisma > Lepisma saccharinum. Next base: position 32,606,363 of record NC_139249.1, read on the forward strand.
TACTCTCTCCAATTCACTTATCCAGAAATCGTACGGCTCGATATCTATGTGGCCCATGATTTTCACTCACTGAAGAGTTGCGGTATCCTTTCCATCCTTCGCATGATATTGCTGATGTGGTATTTCCCACCCCTTCCCTAACATCGATCTAGTTACTTATCTGATCCCATACTTTGTTATTACATCAGCATAATTTTAGCCTTACTAAGGTATATATCCCAACGTCAAGCTGTACTGATGCAGGAAAATTTTTTTTTTACAGAAGCATGGCTACTAGCAGAATTACTTTCCTATTTTGGATTTTAATCCTACTCCTATCCCTGATTCATTTTAGTGGATCTTTACCCAACAATGAACAGTCGCAAGACATATTTTTTAAATCATTAGGCTTATATTATGAGAGACAAGGGTTAACCATTCATAGTAGTAAGAATATTTTTACAACTGTGAATATATTCATCGATGCACATATTCAGGCTGACAATGATTCCGCATGTGCGCAATGGAAAGTCATTCATAATGATACCAGCACCAAAATTAATGATTATCTTACCGAAATTTCTCAGTATTTCCCATGTAAATTTACAGTAGGAGACGTAAGGCCTAATTGCCAAAATTTATATCAGAATGTTACTAATATTCATAACAGGGAAAAGAGGCAGATTTTTCTTAATTTAATAAATTTGTTTAGTGCAGGACTTTCGGTTTTCAACACCATGTCAGTTCATCATTTATCCCAATCAGTTAAAACTTTAGCAGCCAATCAACATCATATTATTCAAGAAGTACAGAATATGAAACAGAGTCAAGTAAAAATGGTGAACATTGTTAATGGGATTTTGGTAGTTTTAAAGCAATCAGTTTTGCATTTAAAGGAAGAATTATTAGCCAAATTTTGTTACGATTATAATGAAGAGAGACACATAGTTGCCTTATTGCACGCCTCTGAGATGATTGAGCGTTTAGATTTTATAATTATGGAAATAGCCTCAGGAAAATTATCTTATCACATTTTAACTCCTAATTGGCTCCGTACATTTATTCAGCATCATCCCGATTTTAAAGATTCACTTTATAAAACAGACATAGGATTATTTTATTCATTGACCAAAGTATATTTGATTAATTATGAACCCAGTAGTAGATCATTTCATTTACTTTTAGAGACACCTTTAGTACAGATGAATGACATCGCTCCTATTTTTAGAGCAGTTAACTTAGGCATTTTGCATAACAATTCATGGTCTCGCATTAGAATCCCAGAGTTAACTTACAGTATGCAACATAAGGGAAGTCCACGATTAGTGCAAATTGTTGAGAGTGCATGCGAGCTTAAAAACTTTTTTTATCTCTGTTCGCATAGTGAAGTTACCATCGATAGAGATGTACAGTGTTTAGAGGATTTACTTCTACACAACAGTTCAGTTTCTTGTAGTTTTGAAGTAAAGTCTATTACTGACAATAAATTATTTCAGTTTATCAGAACACGCAATGGTATTTTAATATCAGGTTCAGGTCAATTTATTGTCATTCAGAATTTGAATAATAATTTGAACACGCATAGATCAGTTCAGCTTACCGAAGGCCAATCTTTATTTTTTAATTATCAGGATTTTTCGCAAATTATTGTGGATCAACAAATTTTACACACAAGAATGTTAGCTTTTGAACAAGTAAAAATGAAGGAAATTGAGTTACTACCTAATATTCCCAAGAATTTATCTGATTTCACTATTCCCCAATGGACTCCGCTTGAACTTGCTTTAAAACAACTTAATCAATCAATTAGTAAGAACATTTCATTTCAAGAATTAGTTCTAAACCCTTTGCCCATGTCAATATTAGTTTTTATTATTTGGAATGTTTTATTAACCGCAACCCTAGGATATTATTTGTATAAACATTATCAGCTTTCTAAACAGATTAAGTCAGAGCAGCGCAGTAATAATTAATAGGTTAAGGCAACACATTAATCATGGACATTAATATTTTTAATTACGGTTGGATATTTTATTTAAATTTTCCTTATTTATTTTCAAAAAGTTATGGCAATTATTTTATCAATTTATTTTAATCATATTTTATTTTTGATGAGACAATTTAATTTAATTTTAAAAGAAAAGGCAGTGGAAATTAGTTGGTTTTGTGTACATGCGTACTTGAATTATATATACCCATCCTATTGCAATTTCCTTTCTTTGTCATAATTTTTCCCTTTTAACCTAACCTGTCTATACGGAACGCCATGGACAAGCAATGCCTACACCATCCATGGGCATTTTTCATGACGGACATCCGCAAGCAGTCTACTATTACCAGGCAGAAAGACTGAGTATCATTCTACGAGGGAGACATGCAGATATTTTAAGTACTATTTCAAGAAGAGACTCGTCACCACCAATTTGAGGGAGACATGCAGACATTTTTACTTATTACTGCACGGAGACTACCTTTTACATGAAGGATGTACAACCATACATTTCCCAATATAGCGGACTACACATTATCAACAACACCTAGTGATGGAGCTAAATAAAATTCCCCTCCACACTGTTTGCAGTTAAAACAACAACTTTTCCCCATCTCCGAAGTTTTACGGGTAATTTACTACATTTTTACATTGCCCCAATGCAGTCAAGACGACAAGCAATCCAGAAAGAAGAGGAAGCAGAGAAAACATACATTCTACAAACAGCAGTTCTGGTCACAAACAATAATTACAGAATTGTGCTACAGTGTTTCTACACATACACATGTGAGCTCCTATCATGTGTATCTATTTGGTCATTTAACATGCATTATGGGAAACAGTACTTTTCCATAGTCCTTATATACATTTTCAGTTTTGTGTCATGCATAAGAACTAGTTTTATATGCATTTAAGTTTACATTTTACTGCAAGGAAGCGACAAGCATCAGTGCATCAATTAGTGCATATTTTTGTTTTAAGAAGAAGTTTTTACAATGGATATCCAATTGCACATGCAAGCTATAACAAGCATAGCTACAGTACTTTCAAACATTGCAGACAGTATGCTTTAGTTTTATGCAAATGTTTTTTCCAAATAGTTAATTGTGTTTCACCAATATGGTACATAATTAGAAATACAATTGCACATTGAACATTTTCTGATATTTTTAATCAGAGTAGACAGTTGATAAAATACTGCAAGATTATTTTTTTTTTATGTGTGTGCAGACATACAAAGGTATTCACCAAGCCATATATATGTATACAGTGTACAGATTAATGTAGAAGAGAAAATGGAACGCTATAATTAAGTTTTTACCAGCGACAGTTATCAGAGTAACCAATTATATACATTGAATAGTGTATAATACTACATTGGAATGTGCAACACAGCCATGCAAGTTCATATATTCAACGATGTTAGGAGTGCACTAGCTACGTAGTTCGTAAAACATACGCACTTTGATATGATCAGGTTTTCACACGGACAAAACAGTGAGATGTGACAATGTTTTGCATGCTTACTTACGTGTACTTACTTGTGCACCTTTTTAAGGTTTTTTTTTTATGTGTTTGAAGAGTCTATATCAAGTGGAATATAAACAACATTGTGAATTCCGTTCCATCTTGCACGACGCTCCAACCGCTTGCTTCGCGAAACACACAGAGTCGTTATCGCGTGGCGAGGGATCACAGACTCTTGACTAGGAGCAGATTAATGAGCAATTCTACATGAAAACATTACGTACACGCACATGTGATACATTAAGAGTTTTTTTCGCTTAACGACACGAACGTTTGTGATTTCTAGTCCTATAATAGTATATATTATTGTTTTTACATCGTATAAACATACGAATTTGTTAGTATTAAGGGTATTATTCATTTTTAGAGTTTAGGGAATAAATTTTTTTTATTCAGGCTACGGCAAACAACAGACAAGTTATGTTTTGGTGGATTTATTTATTTTGTATATTTGGTTTTTTAAGAAAATATATGGAATTGGCGAACCTGAGTCATGTCAAGCTTTGCGATTTGACTTTTAAATTTTCAAAGGAAAATTTTTCCTAGGCGGCGCGAACGTATCAATCCATAGGATTGTATGTTTATTTTATTAAGTCTCTCTGAACGCTTCATGTTGACCAGGGCATTCACTTGTTTTTCTCTCAGCTGTCTCAAGCCTCTTAGGCATGTTTACAATGCATTGTGTTGTGCCATGCAAACCTCCTGAGCATTCAGGAAATAGGTAACACTTCTGGTTTTAGAGTCAGCGGTTTGCATGGTAGCAATTATGATAATAAACACGATTCGGCGATTCGGCATCGAGGAAGAGCTCGATGGCCAGGGAATATAGAGGTGAGACAAGCTGGGAAGGGACTGGACTTTGGGAATTGAGTTGGTAGAGAGAGGAGGTCAGCAAGGCAGGAGGTCGATAGTGGAAGCACGCTCTGGTCAACAAATAGGAGAGAAGCGCACAGAGGACTTCGCTATTTTCATTCAGCTAAGAGACTTCAGTTAGACAGGTAATTATCCTACACCCAGCCATGATACAGGTTCAACGGTTCACAAAATCCAACGAGTTGCCATTGTCTTTTCAGTAGTTTAATTCCTTTGTGTAATTTGTACCTTTCGCATGCCAAGCAATAACTCGTCATGTCAATGACGAGTGGTCTCATCAAGAGGATGAATGATGAGTAGTTTACATCACCCCATCAGTTAACTGGTTCAGATCCCACGAACTTTAAGGTTCGTTACGGTACATACTAAATTGAACTATAACAAAATTTGTATTGATTTTGTTCCAATACCGTAATGCAGCATACTTCATTTCTGTTCCTTTAACACCAGAAAACTGTGACGTAGTTCTGAGCACGCAAGTTACATCAGCCAATCAGCTTGAGTAATTCATTGCGAAGGAGATAGCTGATTGGCGATGCTATATCATCGCAGATTATTGGGTCAAAGTTGTTGGTGGGAAGTACAAACAGTTAATAATTATGCTAGTGAGCCAATTGTACCGAATAACTACACAAAATTGACAGAATCTGATTGAGGCTTTAAAATTACGACACACAATCCCGAACGGATTGAGAGATACAAAAAAAAAAAAAAAGCCGATCAATTTGTTATGGATTTCATGAATTCCAAATGTGATTTCCATTTTAAAAAAGGAAGCAATGAAAAAAAAGTGCATGGATTTTCCTGATTCTACCTCAGTGCCAGTGAAATAATGATTTCGTATTGATCAAGCCAAACTTTTGGGGGTAAAAAAAGAGTACTGGAATAAAAAGTAAATTGGTGTAATTTTACCAAATCGACATTCGAAGCCGACACAATCATTGTTGTTCGTTCCGACTACAAATGACATGAATCATCCACTGAAAATTTGGCTACGGCGAAACGAACCGTGTTTCCATCAATCATATCTTCTACTGACGTATCAGCTTTTTTTTCTTTCAAAAATTCCTCTTCCAATATCAACCCCTGCGCTGAACCAACGCTGCATCAGCGATAGTCCGGTAACTTCGTTACTAAACCAACCATCTGCATTAATCTGGTTATGGGAGCACGGGAGTTTTCACATTCCCTGGATATTACCTTTCGGCTATTCTTGCATCCTTGTTCTCTTTAATCTCATCTCTATTTCGTATCACTTTTAGAGATGTATCTCAGGAACAGCTAGAAGTTATGAAGCCAACTTGATACGGATTGGCTAATCGGGACTGGATATACGGTTTATAGGGGGATCCGAACCGGGTATCGAACCCGGGACAACATTGATTATAAAGCGATGATATCCAGAAAATATTCCGCTGACAAATAACCACGCTGAACGGCAAATTCGGCATTATGTCGTTTATAGCAAAAACTCATATTTGACACAATCAGAACGAGAAAATACATTCCTTGAACGAATAATTTCATTATATTTGACTTGGAAACAAAAGAAGTTAAACCGTTTAGAAAACCTCCTGTCTATTGTCTTAGCTTATACGAATAGAATGATGACTCTTAAGACCAAACCTATATTCAAAAAATAGCAAAATTGGGTTTAGTTATAGTGCCTGAGATTCTGTTATCTGGTATTAAAAAAAAAATAAGTGTGGAGAACAGTAAAATCTGAAAGTTATCGAAAAGAAGGACTGAAGAGGTGCTGAAAGAAAAATCTTTAAAACCTTAGGAACAGTAAAATTTCAAAGTAATTGTATAAATAAAGACTAAATACTTGTTGAAAGAACGATCTGCAAAATCTTAGTGACAGTAAAATCTGGGAATTAGCGAAAACATCTATAAAAATTCAGGAACTGTAAGAACTGAAAGTTATCGAAAAAAGACCAAATGAGTGCTGAAAGTAACATTTGTAAAATCTTTTGACAGTGAAATCTGTAAGTTGCCGAGAATAAAGACTGAAGAGGTACTGAAAGAAAGAACTGTAAAATGTTAGGAACAAAAAAAAATCTGAAAGTTTACAAAATCACAAAAGAGGTGCTCAAATAAACTTCTATAAAATTTAGAAACATTAAAATCTGAAAGTTATCGAAAATAAAGATTAAATGGGTGCTGAAAGTTATCGAAATTCATAACTAAAGGGGTGATGAAACAATTGTTTATAAAATTATAGGAATAGAAAAATCTCAAAGGTATCGAAAATTAAGTGTAAAGAGGGTGAAAGAAACCTCTACAAAATTTAAGAAACAGATAGAGTGGAGTTTTATGGAAATGACAGATTAAGGAGACAGTGAGAGGGACGTCTATAATTTTGTGGTAACAGTAAAAGTGGAAATTTATCGTAAATGACTAAAGAAGTGGGAAAACAGTTAGTAGAAATGGAGTGAAAGAACAACGTTTCCTTAAAACGCAAATATTGATAAGTTATCTGAAATGCAAAACCTTTCGCCTGAGCGATTCGCTCTCTGGGATGCTGCAAACAACTTGTTAACGTGCATGAGAGATGAAGGTTGAAAGGTTCCTCTCCAGGTGAGACCCCGGATGCTGACACCCACCAGATGCACATCAGAATTCTTGTCACCGCCGTAGCGCCACCGCCGAAATATCGTCTCCACTCCTCCCCAATCGATTCGAGAGACACGACACTCGCCTGGGTGCCTCCGAAATTGAGAAGAGCCAACACGTCACATCGTACATCACGTCATCTTTCCGCACCGATGACGTACGACCGGGGATACGGAGAGAAATAGGATAGCAATGCATTCTGGGGATTTTTTTCCCCTCCATTGAGACATCTCGAGGTGAAGATAATTCTTGGAAATTCTGGAGGAGTCCAGCCTGTCATTTCCTATTGGGATTCCACCGGAGAATCTTGTGTAATTGAAAAATTCTTTCAGTGAATTGACATATATGTTCATGTGGCGTTCTAGCAAGAGATATATATTTGTGCAGACACTGGAGTACTAACGAGGGAGCTGATGGGGCTACGAACCCTCCAGAAGTTTTGAAAAAAGCAAAACTTTCCAGTGAAAACAGTAGAGGACTTTAGTTAGATCGAAGTTGTAAATATAAACCCATTTTAAAATGACCTCAATTACAAATAATTCGTAAAAACTTCTAAAATGGTTAGAACTGATAATTACGAAATATTTTATACAGTATCTATCCATGTATTTTTCAGGTACCATACTGGGGATGTAAGTGCTGTAAGGCACCAAATGTCAACTTCTTTCAGCGTAGTACACCCTGGGCTCCCTTTTCGAGACTCATAGAAAGTATAAACCTTTGTGGGATTTTTGTTGTATCTTGCTCAGTTGTGTTTGTGATTTTCCTTTCATCAATTCCATATCACCATTCATCCTCACCTTCGCGATAAGTCAAAGTGTCAGAAGAGCGAAAAAAATCAATCAATGAAGTTTTCATACTGTGCTCCTCTTTTACGTTGTATTTTCAATTTTATTTTACTCATTGTCATTGTATTCCTTTTTTAAATATGTTCTCATCGTGAACAAGAGAAAAATCCATGTCTTACCACGGGGTTCGAAGCCAGGTCCATTGACGTCATAACTTGCTAGGCTAACCACCCTGCCACGGAGGTCAACTTGAAGCAATGTTTTATTAGTGATAGTCACGTAAGTAGTGTAATTGATGATATAACCAGGACGAGAAAGTATGAACCCCCCTCAGGCAGATTTGCCTACACTTAAAACTAGCTCAACATGCACATATGAGCTTTTTGCTCAAGTGTGGAACTCTGTCTAGTCCAAGACTTTTGTAAAAATGCCCTCGGGAATTTCCCGTGAAAGTATGACCCCGCTCAGATTGATTTGGCTACACTTACAAAAGGCACTTCTGTGAGATTGTTGTCCATAATCCTGTCAAAAATATGCCCTTCTTGATATTTTTTTTGGATACACTTAAAACTAAGCCAAACGTATTAACCCTCACACACCCACACACATACACACATACATACACACACACACACACACACACACACACACACACACACATATTTACTTCTGGTTTAAGTTCAATTGGGCACCAGGCTCAACTTGTATATCTAGTATTAAGATAATGTAATTCTTCTAGAATTGCTCTGTGACTCTCTCATTTCTTACATCATAAACATATGATTTTTCCCCTATAAGAATAACACTACATATGGTGTCATCAGGGAGTGTATCGTGGAATTCACAGATAATTTTAATGTTTGTCCTGTCATTAACCACAACTTGTTTTCTTTTTGAAGTGTTGATGACAAACATGGGTCTCTGTGCTTTGAATTCATCTGGTGTGTAATACATGTCAGTACTGCCAGTAGTGACCCTTTTGTATGCTGTAAATGCTTCATATAATTTGAGGAAATCATCCTTGGACATGTCTAAATTATAATTTTCTCTAGGGAATACCTCATTTCTGCCATTTTTAAGATATATGTTCTTGATGTTGCAGCTATCAAATTTACTTGAATTTTTTTCCTGATTGTTGTGTCTTCCAGTCTGAAACAGTACCACCACAAAATCCGGCATGTCATATTGTATACTGGAGAATGAATTTGTAGCATCAAATTCATAATAGGTACCAGTGGCAGGCTTCTGTACACATTGATATGTATAAAATTGTAAAGGAATCTGTGGATTTTTTAGGATATCAGCTTTGTATTTAAGAGCATAACTGGCCTCATATTCAACAACCGGGATTCTTAGCTCCATAGTCTGAATAATGTATTTGCCCTCATCAGGTAGGGTATTAGGCAGAGCTTCCCCGGTAAAGTTTAATGCACTGTACCTCATCAAAGCATTATTATCATTGGCAGTTCTTCTAAATGTGATTCTTAAACCACCCTTCCACATAATATCTTTGTAATCTGAGAAGAATCCTGGCAATAGGCGCATGGGGAATAGCACTGTGTGGCTCTTGGATAATATTTTATCACCAGCCTCAAATCCACCTATTTTGTAGTAAGAAGCCTCGGTTTTGGATAATTTTTATGTGGCCAAAGCTGTGGAGGTAATGCCGGGGTAATCTACTCTGTTTATAACAACACCATGTTTTCTGATCTCAATTTCAGAGAACAGATGTGGCACAAAATTGTCCACCAATCTTATATTTGAATTTGCCGGATAATCTGTACCATCGAGCTTTACAACATCAAATTTGATGTATAGATCTGCTCTGTGAGGGTGTATAAAGCCATCCCCTACATCAAGATCAACCTCAATCTCTGTGTTGGGTTGATTTAAATTTACAAATGTCCTCCTGTTTGGAGGGAATGATTGTAGCTCATAACTCTCAATATTTTCCATTTTTTTTGTATGTATTTTTATTTAAATATTAATCTCTATGATAGCAGTTGTTGTGGCTCCAGCAAAATCAACTAATTCTTCTTTTTCATTAGTGACCATCAACTCAATGTTATCTATTCTATTATGGCACACAGGAAAATGTAATGTTGGTGATGGAGCGTAGATGATGGGCTCCATGAATTCAGAGTTAGGTTTGAATGTTGCAATGATGCCAGTTTGTTTGTGAGTGCCTATGCCATTTTATTTGGTGATCATACCCTCGGCCACATTACAGTGAATATTCAGAGTCTCTATGGCTAAGAATTTAGGTATATTAATAGCAGTGTGTTTGATGGCTGGTTCAAGTTTTGTGTTGTTCTCAAAGCCTAACAGCTCTCCTATAGTACCCAGATCCACTGTCTCTGTAGCAGATACAATCTCTACTCTGTGAGTGACAGAATTTTGAGTTAAAACTATACCTCTGGGTAATTGAGCATTTAGAGTGGACAGATTATATTGCCCTGGAGTGATGACAATTTTTTGATCCCCTACTGCAATTGTGTTGTTGTGGTGTGTAATATTAGGGATCAAGTACATGCCATAAAATGCTCTGAGAGCTATTGTTTTGGGATACACTATATCATCATGTAATCTGAGTTTCAATATTGAATTTTGGCTGGTGAGATGGAATACCCCCATGATGTTTTAAATACCACAAGGCTTTTTGAAAATCTTCAATTGATGGTTTATTTATTTGAGACATATATCTAAGAACAGATAAACACAGATGTCCACAATTAACATCTTTGAAATTTTGAACACGGGCATTATTGTAATAAAGATTAGCTGATTTTAGATATTTTACTAAATTTTCAGGTGGAACACCTCCAAATGAATCAAACACAAATGCCTCATTTTTTAAATATTTAAGATAACAAATCCAGTGAGTGCCCTGATTTTTGTACTTATCCAAATTAACAATGCCACACTCTTTGTTGAGTGGTTGTTCTGGCAAAGAATCAGACATGTACACACCTCTAAAATGTTTGATGCCCAGTGGCTTGATTAAAGCTTCAATATCTTGGTTTGTAAGCGGCTCTTGTTTTTCTTTAAACTTACTCATGGCTCTCTTAACACCTTTGCCTTGTTTCTCCATGGCCAGGTTATGGCGCTTCAATTAATCTAATTCTGCCCTATTCTTCTTGGCATCTATTACTGTTTTTGCTATGGCAGCTGATCCCCCAGCCAAGCTCCCAACAGCCCCAAGTGCTGCTAAGATGGCTGGGATAGTAAATATGAAACCACCCACATGTGATTTTTTTCTAGATTGCTGTAATTTTTTTAATTGGGGGGTGCTAAGCAACAATTTCATACCATGACCCTTGGCAATACAAGAATTTCTTTTCTTGCGCTGCTTTTTGGTCAAAAGGCTATCAATAGTTTTAAGAGATTTAAGACCTGCATAAGGTATTTGATACATAACACCCTTGGCCTTCATTCTAGGTTTATTATATACATATTCACAACCCCCACCCCAGTTTTTGTTTGGTGTTCATAGCTATGGTGGTCCCCAATGCTGCTATTCTTTCACTTAAAGAAGCATCTTTGCTTACAAATCTACCAAATGCAGCCTCTTCTAATTTCTTGTCTGCAACATGTCTCTTGTCAAGATCAGAATGTGTGTTGTATGCTATGTCATGGTCTCTACAAGCAGCATCTAGGGGATTAACACCGGGATCACCTCTGTTTAATCTATGGTCCAATTTTGTACCGGGACCACAATACTGATTACCTGAAATGTGTAGTTCAAATGGCAGCTTGTTTATAATGTCATTAACCAGCCCCCGACCCTCAGAAATATTCCAAAATTTAGGTGGTAGAGTATTAATAATTTTTATAAGATATCCAATCCCCTTAGTGTCATTCACTATAAAATTAGACAATTTGGTGCTTATCACGTCCATAATTCCAACCTTTTCATTGTAAAAATTGTGGTTGCCAGCATTTTCTTCCCCAGCTATCACCAATAACCTATCTACAAGTTTCCTGACATCATCAAGCCACACAAATTCTTTAGGCAGGGTGTTGTATTGTTTGATTCCACTGCCAGTCTTGATCTGTGACCATATGGGCTTGATTAAGTTGTTATATTTTGCTCCACTGCTAGACTTGACTCTTTTTTGTGTGGGATCATTGTTCTGGTATAGAGCATCTGATTTTATTAATATTTCTTTGTAGTGATCATAATCTTGATCTGTATAGCTGCCAGGCCTTTTCCTAGTCATCAGTTCCCACAATCCAGGTGTTCCGAGATACTTAACAAAACCACCTCTTTCTCCAAGATGAGATTCTGAATATACAATTATATCATCTCCCATAAATGTTACTCTGAAATTGCCAATTCTATGTATGATGCTAGCATCACGCTCTGTGTCAGCATATAAGCCAAAAACCTCATCTTTGTTGTCTTTAGGTGTGCTTAAATATTTTTGAGCAAGAAGACCCAATTCAATAGGATCCTGAGTAGCTTCAATTCTTCGAGGACCAACAGGACTAGGTGTATGAATAGTAGAAAGTGGGGTGATTGGATAATCTAATATGTTCCTTGCAGCTACAGGTACAAGCTCTGTGATCAAATTTTGATTTTGCTCTGTAACAGTTTTGATATTTTTACCTAATTCACTAATAGCATCAATAATAGGCTGTTCTGTTTGTTTGTGTTTTTCATAAATTCCTCGGTTCTCTGATTTCCATCCCTTAAATCTTTTTACAAGATAATCTTTTAATTTAAGATCACCAATAATTGGCCTTTTCATGGTTATTTATATATGTTTCAGTGTCTAGAAAATTGTTGATTTTATTTCTGTATTTACCAGTATTAGGTGTTCTTGTCATATCAATTGTGACAAACCCATAACTGTCTTGGTTCCAGCACTTACTGCAAAACTTGGAAAAATTATTGTAGCTCAAGTCCCCACCTACATATTCATCATGTATGTGTTTGAGGTTGGTATGGTCTTGATGAAACACACATATAAATTTGCTGTTGTCTCGGATCAGCTGCTTCGGTATTTTAGAAAAAGTCTGTGCCAGGTAGAAGCAATCAATGTTTTTGTGTCGGCCCTGTGTAAAGAAATTTCTAACCTTGTTTTGATTATCCAGTATAATGTCATCAAACACAACAACAGAATTATCGAGACATTCATGGAGTGGCTTAACATCTGGTTCAAAAGTGGCTATATCCAATCCATCATATAGCTTCATCAGCTGCTGATATTTTAATTGTTCCAAGCTCTTAGAGAAGACATACAAGTGCCTGTTTTTCCAGTCTAACCAGTTGGGTGCCAATAAAAAATTATCAATCATTAGTGTAGTTTTACCACAAGCAGATGGCCCAACAATAAGACACCTAATATTATCAGGCAGCAACTTGCCATTTCTCTTAATCTGCTGTTCAGGTTCTGGCAGCCTTTTTATAACATCCCAGGTGCTCATATTATCACTTTGTCTGCATCGATCCAGCTGTGTTCTGGAAGTCCTAGCCATTTGACAAATAACTTGTTGCCTTTTCTGCGGATGATTTTTTCTATGAGATATGTGTCAGGCTGTTTAGTTTTGTTGAGTTCTTCTTCATAGAACCTGCCTTTGAGAATTTCTCCTCGGTGTTCTTTTATTATATATGTGTTAAGGGTCCCAGGTTTAACTTGAACCACTGTAAATAATTCAGTGCTCCAGTTTCTTGTAAAGCCTCTTTTGAATAAGTGCTTATATTTGCTGATTCTTACTTGATCACCTATCTTGTATTTGGCTTTTCTTGTTGTTTGCTGGTATCTAGGATAATAAACTGTACTGATCAATTTTTGCTCATCAGATGAAGTTACTTCAGAGGGTTTCATGTTGATTGTGGAATGGACAGAGTTGTTATATTTATGTAGAAGTTCTGGAAGAATACTGAACCATTTATAATTACCTTGAAGTGTAAATTGTTTATACATAAGATTTTTTAGGGTTTTGTTGAATCTCTCTACAATTGAGGCCTTGAGATCACTGTAACTCGAATAATGTTGTATTGACTGGCTTTTAATAAATTGTTGAAACACTGAATTATAAAATTCTTTGCCATTATCTGTTTGCAAATAGCGCGGTGATCTTCCACTCTGATTGATGATTGTTCTGATGGCTTCTGTAACACATTTTCCAGTCTTGGATTTGAGTGGCACAGCCCAGGCAAATTTTGAAAATGTATCTATGACAGTGAGTAGATACTTGTAGCCCTTGTTGATTTTGTCTAAGTTTTTCAGCTGTCCACTTGCCATCTCAATCAAGTCGCTCTGCCATAAATCATCTATGCCCTTTGTGACTACTGGCAGTCTCTTAAAATTATGTCTGGCTTGTCTGTGTAATTCATCAACAATAATTTGTCTAGACATAATATGTATACAAGAATATTGCAACTATAGGGTGTTCAGCAGCTGATACTACAGGATTTTCTAAATATAATTTGTCTCCTATTTGTATATTAAATTCCAGAGAGCCATCATCTTCAGCATAAGATGTTTCTAATGTATTGGGATCTGTAAAATCATCTAACTCTACACTGGTGATTTTTGCTTTGTTATCAGCATTTGTTATTGATAAGGTAGGATAGTGGGGTGCCTGTGGTTGAAGCCAATATTTGATCTTGATTGGTCTAAGTGTGCCCCCAACAAAAAACTGGTAATAAAATTGTGCAGGGGACAGCATATATATTTTGCTTCCTGGTGTAAATGGTGAATCATATTCTTTGTTGGGGATGCTGTACAATTCAAGAATTACTGTATGTTTAGGATTCTCAATTATGCCTGTTATTTCTTTTTCTGCTGTAAGCAATCTGCTTGTTACAGATTCAAGGTGCTCATTGATAGTCCTAACAACATCATCATGGCCTGGCTTGATTTTTATGTCCACAACAAGTTTCTTATATTGTTGCACAATTTCTTGAAGCTGGGTGGCAAAAACAGACAAAGCACTTGCTTGATTGGATTCCATGGTCCCTAGCTGTTGCTTGATATTGGCTACAATTTGCTGTAAATTTTCAACAACTGCCAATTTTGAATTTTGAGTTGTAAGATCATGGACCTGTCTTCTGATATCCTCAAACAGGGCATGCAGTTCATTAATATGTTGATTGGTTGGTAGAGTGGCCACTGTCTGAGTAAGGTGTTTGATCTCTGTTTGGATATTCCTGATATCCTCTGATTTCAATATGCGATTCACTGCTCTCTTAATATTTTTAAGTTCCTGTGATGTAGGCAGATTTGACACAGTGTTTTGCAAAGATTCAAGTGCCAATTTCACATCATTTAATTCAGAAGCATCAACCACACCACGCATAGCATTTTGGAGCAGTGCTATATCTGCCTGAGAGGGTGTTGATTGTTGTAAAATTTCAAGCTTCGTTTGGATATCATCAATCAAATGATGAAAATGAGATAGCTCAGATTCAGTGTTGAGGTTTTCAAGCTTTGTGATCTGTTGCTGGACACTGACAATGGTATCTACAATCCCGGGCAATCGGGATTCTATAGTTTCTTGTACATTTGTCAAATCACTTTGCACTGCTCCTATTGTACCCTCAAGATGGGTTATGGTACTTTGAATTTCTCCAAAATCTTCATATGTTTCAAGTTGCAGCTTAATGTTGGCAACACTCCGAGTTATTGCACTCAAAGCATCAGAAGATGGCAAGTTGTTCATAAAATTTTCAAGTGTCTCAATTTTTTCTTTAACCTCGGCTATGGCATTGTTCAAGGGGTCCAGATTAGGAATCTGTAATGATTGAATCTGTTCTTTTAGAGTGGGAATCACTAGATCAAAATCTTCTTGTGATTTTATGCTTTTGACAATTGTTTGGAGCTGTGTCTGGACATTATTTATCTGCTCTTCCAATTGCTGTTTCAATTGCTCAGAGTTGGTGGCCTGGGTCTTAAATTTGGCTTGAAGAGCTGCTACAGCTTCTTCTAAACTTTGAAAATTATCCAATGTGGCCAAATCAGTATATTTCTGAAGCAATAATTTGAGTTCTGAGTCAATTTTAACAAGAGGGTCCATGCATTGTGATTGTAAATTTGTAATTTCTAGTTGAAGACTGGCATTAAGTGTGGTTTGTAAAGCTTGTAAATCACTTCTTAATTTCTTGACTCTGACATCAAGCATAAGAATCTCATCACTGTGATCTTCATGTCTTGTATGGCCAAATATATCATTAGGCATTTTTGTTTTAGTGGTTGTTTATTATTGAATATCTAATTCTTAATTCTATAAAAAAGAGCAAAGCTTGTCATAGGATCCCGGAACCTCAATATATAAGCAGTCACCAGCAGAAACAGTATAAATAGTACCAGAAATCATGTTTGACTGCTTAATTCTATAAATATTTTTCCCTATTGAAATCTTGACATTACCCTCCTGGGTTGTAATAAATTGCAATTGACCACCTACAGGTAATTTGTAATGATTTAAATTATTGTTAAATATGTACAATGTTTTACCTGTTTCATCATCAACATCGGTAAGTATGCTGTTCAGATGAATAATTAACAAAGCACTTAGTTTAGATATTATATCAGAAGAGGCTTGTGGTGTTGGCAGGTCCATAATAGCCTGTTTTTTGAACCCAAATAAGTTCATAGGCATGTTTATTTATTTCAAATCATGCTCTGTAATTGGGCATTGATTGCCATTTTTCAAATCACAATGACCCCATGGTAGATTATGTATGCCACATGATAAAATGCATCACCTTATCATCATGTGGGTGCAGAGCCACTTTTCTTACAATATTGCTAGTCAACAAGTGATCCACACTCTGAATTCTGGATTCTGATGTTCTGATTGTGCTACATGATTTGAGGCAATTTTTGTAATCTTCAAATTCAAGCTCTTTGTCAACAGTCACTCTGCCAATGCCCTTGGCCTTTTTGGCAACAACACCACTACATGTATCAAAACTGTACATCTTGGCACTTAACCCAGCAAATGCCACAATAACATCACCAAGTGTCTCATCTTTTAACTTGCCAGGCACCTTTTTGTTGTGGGGTTGAATATTTCTATGTTCACTGGTATCAAAATATTCAAGCAATGCAGGCTGTGACATATCTTTATAAACATCTTCTGTTTGAATATCAAGAACAAAACTATGTGTCCATATACATCAATTTTACATAATCACCATAAAAAGGTTTCAGCACATCATAATACAATTTTAACATGTGTAATTTGGCCAATTCCAATATCGCAGCCCCTACATAAATAGGTTTATCAAACTTAATCTTTGTTTTTTTCATGTTGAAAAGTGCCATATTTTCATCATAAATTCTTCTATAATTGAAGTTGGGCTTTGCAATCAATTTTTTGCTCCGGCTGGGGTCAGTAATTATTTTAACATCAATATGTTTTCTGACATTTTCAATTGTTTTGCCATACACTGAATTGACCATCAATTTAAACAAGGTCTTATCAAATTGGCTCATTGCAGATGTTCGAAGCTCTGTGTTTGTATCAATATATGGCTTCAACCATCTTGAGTGCCTGAACCTCAAAACTTTTCCAACTTTGCTCACTTGAACACCATGATTCATCAGGAACTGGAGGTTTTTGTAATATATGACATAACCCTGTTTTGGCTCCAGAGTCATCATCAATTTCTTCTGTTTAGAGCCAGATGAGCACTCAACCTCAGGAATTGGGGGCAGATCAGAAAATGTGTTGTGTAAATCATCAGGAATTGTCAGATCAACCTCTAAGAATAGACCATAGTCACTGTCATCAAAATCCTGAAGATCTTCAATATTGAAATCTTCAACCCACTCAAGCCCTGCATATGACAATTTTTTCATCATGGCATAACCATACAGGCTGTTTGCATCCACATACAATATATAATTTGATGGCAATTCTGGATCATAATCAGGCATATATTTGTTATTTGCTCTGGCATATCTCTGAGAACATTGCACCATCCCTTCCTCTTATACATTGTTCCATAAACAGATACATATCTTGATCCTGGATCAGATCCAATTGCATTTTAGTGTTTAAAAACATTGCAGACCATGCTAGGCCTGGCACACTGTAAAAATACATTGGGTCCAGTTTATAATTTTGCATGGAAGATTTTCTGAATGCCTGAAGTACATCAGCTAAGAGAGTGACATCAAGTTTTAAATATGCCTTGTGATAATCACCAAATGTCTGGCATTTTAAATTGTTCCACATCAATTGGGCATGGTGATAATCATCATCAGTGATTCCAGATCCTCTTATTTTGCTGTAAAACTCTTGTTGTGGTGGCAGAGCACACTCATCAAATTTAGAAAAATCTGTAACATAGTCATATGGATATACACCCTTCCGCCTAATTAATTTCAGGTCCTGATTTGGAAACAAAGCACATGTGATTTTGAATTGATCATCAGATAATTGAGTGGCCAGTGTAGCCAGGCTAGCAGACAGAATTCTGTATGAATCAAGAAATCTTAAGTGAATAGGAACACCATTAACTTTAATTATTTTGCTAATAGCAATATATTTCTCATCATTTTCTGCTAAAATATTTAAATTCTGTTTGTCAAACCCCTCATATCTGATCAGATGATGAAAATCATAATTGGATGCACCATGGCAAAATATAGGGACAAATTTTGGTCTCTGGATCTTAATATTACAGCTATTATACAGGGCCATTAAGAATTTACCATCTGTATGAGAATGGTGATGTATCTTGATATTTGTATCTGAAAATTCAGAATCACATACCGGGCATTTTTCTGCATTGTTGAAATCTTCAATCTGTTTCTCTGTTAAAGGCAACATGGGTTTGATTTTAATAAGATATTAGATGCTATGTCATGGCACTCATTTTCTATTCTATGTGCAAATTCTTTGATGGCATCTGGTCCCATGTATAAGTGTGGTTCACTAGCTACACCATCCCGTATAATTATATAACAAAAGCTAGAAGGTTCATGTAGCTGGTATGATGTAATTGAAGATTCCTCAGGATCTGCGCTACAGAATGCAAGAGGTTTGAGATTTGATTCAAAATCACAGACTATATATGCTGGGTGTTCCAACAAGGCTTCAAATTTTTTGAATTTGGCATTTTCACTTGGATTAGGCATCACCATATGAACAGGTTTATGGTTCCCACAGTATTTCAGATGCTCAATTAACTTGTTTTTAGCAATTTCTGCATTCTCTTCCCGAACCCCATTCACCATTTTTTGACCATCAAATACAGTTAAACATCTTCTGCACAACTTAAATATTCTATTAAATTTGTCTAGTTGTGTTCTCACTAAAGCTTCAAGATTATGTATCAGAGTATAATGGTGTGTATCATCCCCTTCAATTAAGAGCAGATCAATCGGAACAGCAGAATCATCATCAAATGTACTGATTCTGAGAGGTGCTATCAAGCAATTGCCACGGCCAGTAGAACAAATAAATACATTAAATAATAATTGTTTACCATTGATATTCCTGGCCTTTTTTTCAAATTTATCAATATTCTGAACAGACATTGGATATTCTAAACCCTCCATTGCTTCATCAAAATCATTTTCATGTTGTTTATAATAACTTATTCGCTCAGGATGCCTTGAAACTGGATACAAAGCAGCTAAAATACACCACAAAAAGCATTTCTCATCATTATTTGTTATATTAACCACGGCTTGTTTGTTTTTAATATTGGCAGGTAATGGCATATATGTAGATCCTTGTAATGGGCTGAATTCAGAAATATTAACATAGAGCTTGTGTGGAGAACCGCATAGGCTCCATCCAGACTCTTTTCCAGCAAATTCAGTGTGTTTAATATTCATTTTGATCTATCAAACTGCTTATTATTTTGTCTGAATTTCCATTTGAATATACCGGTACAGTTTCTGTTATGTGGGGCTGTGTAAATTTTGTGCCATTTGGTTTCTTATATTGTGTAAACAATTTGAGGGACAGCTTATAAGAGCCATTTTGTGCATTTAGAATTGCCTGCATATCAGGATTTATACTGTTCAAAAAATTCTTAATACCACATTTTTGCTCTGATACAAACCGGTGATCCCTAAGTTGGCCATTAAAACTGCTATGGATGGGTTCATAGCTTGGCTGCTTTGCCGGTCCAGCATTAACAGGTGTTTCATGCTTCCTTTTCAGACCAGATGTAGATGGTTGTGGGGGCAATGTTGATGACTGTGCAGAACAAGTACCTTTATGTTTATATGTGAAATATTCCAGACTATATTTTCTATGGCATTTAGGGCATATTTTTGTGGGAGTTCTGTATTTGTCTGGATTACAATTCTTTTGATGCTTAGCCCAATTGGGGCTGGATATATTTTTATTGCATTGATTACAATGTTTTGATTTGACATTTTTGTTGTTGTTTATTATATAAGATTTCCTGGGGTCCAAATCAAAACTTTATACTTAATAAAAAAATATCAATTGGGTTCAGTAGTGTGATTTGTGTGTGTGTGTGTGTGTGTGTGTGTGTGTGTGTGTGTGTGTGTATGTATGTTAATATTTTTGGCTTTGGTATTTATATAAAGTTTCTTGGGGTTGAAATCAAAACTCTATACTTAATAAACCTATGACAGGTTGTCAAAACTTCTGTATATTAAATCAAATCGATTTGTAATTCAATTTATACAAATCTGCAATATTTTTGTGTTTAAAAAATATGAGCAGCACTGCAACAACACACCCTTACTCTTCAACAACTCTCACAATACTGGCTGATATGCAATGCAAAATGTCTTTATATGGCCTAAGCACAGACCGCATTGAAAACATCTGAAACAATAAGCCAATCAGAATAAAACACATCATCATATTATGTCATAAGCAACCAATCAGAAAACAACACATGTCTAATAATTTATTGCATAATATTAGGTAATAATTTGTTGCAAAACATGATGCAATATAAATAAACCAGAAATAGGCCACAAGTAGACCGGAAGTAAATATGTGTGGGTGGGTGTGGGTGGGTGTGGGTGTGTATGTGGGTGGGTGTGGGTGGGTGTAGGTGTGTATGTGGGTGGGTGTGGTCAAGGTCAAGGTCAGGGTCAAGGTCAACGTCAACGTCAACATCAACGTCAGGGTCAAGGTCAAGGTCAATATGTGTGTGTGTGGGGGGGGGTGTGGGTTGATACGTTTGGCCTAGTTTTAAGTGTATCAAAAATCTTGGATTAGACAGAGTTCAACACTTGAACAAAAAGCTCATATGGGCATGTTGAGCTAGTTTTAAGTGTAGGCAAATCTGCCTGAGGGGGGTTCATACTTTCTCGTCCTGGTTATATCATCAATTACGCTACTCACGTAACGTCCTTACTAAATCATCCATTATCAACTGAGCTACCGACCGTGACGTCAAAAAGTTTCAAAGGCAACACACCTATTGCGTTGTTTAACTCTTATGATTAACCATAAATATAAATTCATGGCAACCTTCATTCAATTTAACAATTCTAAATAAAAAAACACTCAAAAATGATTCTAGTGAACAATACTAGGGTGTTCTGGAAAAATCACTTAAGTCAAGAAATGCAATTTTACAGCAAACAATGTTTTAGTACATATTCTTGTAATAGCAAACATTATAGATATATACATATTGGAGCATCAGTGTTAAGAATCTTTACACATGCCAAATATACACATTTTAACTTATAATATTTAAGAGAATCTCTGACAACAACAAAAGGCAAACAAAATTGCAGTTTGTGTCTTATGTTCCATTTCCCAAACACCCTAGAATTGTTAACACTGTTAAGCCTTATTTCTATGTTAATAGAACATTAAAATACTGACCAAGGCAGAATGTATACTATAAAAATATATACACTAAAAAAGGTAAAGTTTCCACCCTCTATCAGGGTCTTCTTCAGACGAATATTCGCAATAGATTTATCTGCCTTGGTAAGTATTTTAATGTTTTATTACCTACAATTGTTGATATTTGGTCACCAGCGCCTTCTTTGTTGACACCACATAAACTATTTATCTCTGTGTGGTCGTTCTCTAAAGTTGATTCTGTTCGCATTCAGAATCTAAGAAAATTTACGGGAGGGGCGAGGTAATTCAGAAGTTTAGATTTGCACATTGTCTCAAGTCCCTAGTGGTTATCACATCCAGGACTGAGAGTGGGTGATCTTTGTGAGTGTCCCTTAATCAATTTCTACATATCATAACTCATCCTCATCGCCGCCATTAGACAACAGTGGCAGTAAAGAAACACTAAGTAATAAAAATTAAATCAAAATCAAATCGTAACATCCATATAGCAACATAGTTTAGTTGGAAAACAAGCCTCTTAGAAACTTAAGCGACTTGATTGATTGATTTGCTTTATTTTTTACTTTACTTCGCATTTTGTGCCACTTTTGGCAAATTTGCGAAAATTGGAATGAGTGATGATGTTATGAAATTGATGAATGGACACTCACAAACATCCATGCCCAGGCCGGGATTCGAACCCTGGACCCTTGGCGTCGTAGCGCGATGTGCTGCTTCGCCACGGGGCCAGCGAAAGTTAAGTGGAAAACCCTGTCGCCTCGTTGTTCGATCCCTAGCAAGTGTACATTATACTGTCACGAACACTTCTGGATTCCAACGACCCTAGAGAGTCACGGAGTCAGTGCAACAACACAAAAATGTCCCTTACTGTACAGTGGTTCGCACACCACTTTAAACTGTATGCTCGGCTCGTGTTGGCCTAACCGAGCATAAAGGTGCCCTAACACAAACTTCGCCAAACAAACATTACGGACACCAAACTGATGGAAGTTGACAACACTGACCGATGCAATACATAACCCCCTAGATAATAGATTTTGGGTGCGTATTGTCTCCAACGCAGGACAACAGGAATGATTTTCCCTTGAAATGCAGACCACATATTGATGTAGTCGGCACAACAAGCGGCTGTGGTTAAGCCAACGGTATAACGAAGCCGCAGATGATTTGAAACCTCACGCTAATTGAGCGGCACAATCAAATCGTACATTCATAATTCTGTCGCTGTGGCAACCGCGAATCGACAGCATATTGTGTTCTTGAGAGATATTGTTGGTTTGAGAAATATGCGCCAATGTAGTGATTTGTCTGTACACGACCAATCCCGCTTTCCTTTCGAAAAATTTCTACCAATTGGCCCAAAGGTTTTATTTATGAAAAATCTTCTGCTATATTTATCTTATATCTCCTCTACCTTCCTCCAAATTATTCTGCAATGCCCCTCTGAAATTCTGCAGAGAAACCTTCTTTATGACAGTTTTGGAGTTGTATAGGGTTTTACACCTCCTACTACCATCCAAATTTTCTGCGGTACCTCTCTAAAAGTTTTGCAGAGAAATCTTATGTCTATAGTTATGGAACTAACTTTAATTTTACACGTGCTACCACCTTCCAAATGTTCTGCGATAATACTCTAAAACTCTTGGGAGTTAATTTATCTTTCCACCTCATACGTTCCAATTTCTCTGAGACGCCTTTCTAAAATTTAGCAGAGGAACATTTTATATGCTTATTTTGGTTCTATATTTGTCCTTACACTCACCATATTTCTAGACAATTTATGATAGGAATACGTATTCAAGTATATAAACTTGAAGCAAACATAATTTGTTTTAAAATACAATACAATATATACACAATACAATAAATAAAATACAATTAGCCTATTTCTAAAATTCATTTATTACATTTCTACCTAGGTATATAGGACTATTGCTACATCTGTCTAGTTATTTGAACTCCTATTGAGCACAATGTCTATCCTTAGACTTGTTTTGTACATGAGTGATATGGAGGGTAAGCCTACAATGGAAATATAATATTAGGCAGAGATTTCATGCATTCAATTTTGTTTTAATGTCGTTATAGAGAACTGACAATAGGTTCGTAGTCAGATTGTAAGAATTTCTAATTCAATTGTTTTAGGAAAAGGCAGTGCCGTCCTCGAAAAAATATCCTTCTTGCAGCTGACCCATATTATTTCTCTGCAAAAAAACATTTTGCAGACAGCCTTGGTTTTGTTCCACCTTAGTCAACGTACTCCGAGATATACACAATACTTTGAATTACATTTTCTTTTCAGAATTTCATATTCAACTGACAAGCTTAATAATATGCCATCTTTCATTAAAGAATATGCTGTGTACAGAATATGATGCAGTTAAATGGAGCACAACTTTTATACACTTTTTGCTTTAGGAAATGCATTTATTTCTCGGCGAAAAGAAGGGTTGCTTCAGGAACGGTGTGATTAAGATTCCAACATTATTTCCTGTTTCGTCTCTGGTTTCAAAAGAAATACATTCCTATGGAGAGACAGGGGATTAAAAATCTCTACTGTCATTACCAGAAGATATAAAGAGACACGTTTTCAATCAACTTTGAAATATTTCTGAAAACAGGTTGGAGAAGGAAGGGCAGGGGGAGAGAATGTAAGGTTTCTTATTTGCTCTTAAATGTTGAGTAACGAGAAAGATGTAGAAGGACCTCTCTCTCTCTCTCTCTCTCTCTTTTCATCCGTTTGGTTGCCTTTCGAGAATTTCCCGCATCATCATGGGAAATTGCTGTTCGCGAGACTCAAATATTTCAAAGTGAACAATACAAAAGGCACACCCATGCGAACGAGGATGTTACTGTTTCTCCCCCTCCACCATAATCCCTCGCTCTCGCTTGTTTCAATGAAGGCATCTTTGAAGATTAGGGAAGATTACATGTTTTCCCCCCTTCCCTCTTATTTCTCTGCGAAAACTTTTTTGGAATGGGGAAAAAAGGGAAAAATGGGGGGGGGGTGAAATATCGTTCCGAGGCAACCGAGATAGATTCTCGATCTCACAATTTATCTCTCGTTGTTTTTTGTCATCACGTTCTCAAAGCCTTTCCCATTGATTCCTGCCCGCCCCGTTAATATTTTTCAATATGGCTTAAGAAAAGGGTGTCGAGGGAAAAGAAAAATGTTGCCAGCCCCGTCCGATAACATGGAAACAAAAGTGTAAAGGTCTGGAACTGCTACAAAAAAAAGGATGTGATAACTCAAAAATGGAATGCTTCATTAATATAGGCTCTTTAGAGCGATGTGACGTTGGAGGATGAAAGAGCGTTGTATAAAAGAGAGACAACTTGTATAGTTTAGAATATGATGTGTCTCGTATCGGGATACAACATTGTGAGGGAATCAGCGCGCCAGAAGGAATGTTAAGAGAAACTCTGTTGCAATGAAGACTGAAAAGAAGACAAGGATTTAGATTAGTTGTTGATGTACGTAAGGTTAATAAAAATAAAGAAAGTAGAGACTGATTATGGAAGTGTTTAAGACCTGCGAAGGGTGATTATTTTTGAAGGTAGAAGAGGAGTGTAAGGGATGACCTTTCAGATCTAGGGGTAAGCTAGGGGGATGAAGCCTAGGGCACTATGAACAGAGGGCGCCAGTAACAGGTCCCTTTTTTAAGAAGGCAAAGTCAGAATATGCGACAGAAAAATTTACGCTTGGAGAAGGAAAACATTCAAGGTGTTACTCGACCTTTGTTCTTATTGGTGTTGAAGTGACACCTAGATTTTCAACGTGAAAATAGATATCACCTTTCAACTCCGTACAAGACGTTCCCTGTTCAACCACAGCACGAAATTATTTCAGATCATAAATCCTATTCAATCTACGAGGTTCATACGAAGTTCCAGGCTTACCCTGTATGTATACACACACACACACACACCCACACACACTGTTTATATATTTATGAATGTGGAGGGAGGGGTGTATGTGCGTATTTAGCATTATGCTTACTGACACTCTCTACTTGCCATGAAATGTTTTCTCTATGATAACTGAAATATTCTTAAATATACTATTTTTGAAAAATCAAAAATGCAAATTACGAATATTTAAATATAACCTATACTATTTTAATGAGTTTTCTTTGTTTCCTCATTTCAAAATTTTCGTAAGCATTCACATGTCAAGCTGTCTTCCATGTGGTACACCTTGGAATAAATTTTTGCAGACTATCGAGTCCTTGGCGTCCGAACTCGGCAAGAATAATTCTCTGTTGGGCTTGTGGGTGCCTTCCCGATGGCGTAGCAATAACGTCGTCGCTCTGTAAAAAAGGTGTCCCAGGGCCGATAGCACAGTAGTTCGGATCTTACTTTAAACTGTTGGTCCAGCCCCGATTACCCTATGGACTTGAGAAAACACTTTCTGTTCAAAGTGTTTTAATTTATTTATTTTATTTATTTATTTCTTTATTTATTTTAAATAAAGTTTCAGATACAGTACTGAATGACCATTTTACACCGAAACAGTAACAGCAGGAAAATAACAATAACAACAATAAAATAGCGTACAAGATAGCACTAAAAACAAATCAAAATTATACATACATCGTTAACAATTTTCTAAAACTTTGTTCTGGAAACAATATGTCCACATTTGGAGGCAGGTTATTATATGAGTGAGAAAGCCTGTAGAAAAGAGACCGCTGTAGAAGGGAGAGCCTTGTGGTGGGATTGTGGAAGAGCTTAACATTACGGGTTGGCCGTGTGGGAACACTTAGATGAAATATGTTGAGCAGAAATTCGGATTTAATTTTACCATTCATGATTTTGTGCAAGAATTTCATGTCTGCTAATTCGCGACGAGTGTGTGGTGGTTGGATATTGAAGACAGACATAATATCTGTTTTGTGAAGGTACCTCAGAGAAGGTATTCTGTGGCGAGCAATGGCGAGGAAAAAGTTGAGAAGAGTCAATCCGGGAAATATTTGTTTTTGAAGGCATGGTCCAGCTAGGAGAGCAGCATTCAAGAATGGGGGAGATAAGGGATTTGTAAAATATGTTGATTGATGATTGGTTTTGGATTTCAGTGAACCTGTACAGAAGACCGAGAACACGCATTGCTCTTTTACTAGTGTTCGTAATGTGCTCATTAAAGTTAAGTTTTTCGTGGATGATAACTCCGAGATCTTTTTAAGAGGGAACTTTTTTTGATGGGATTATTTTCAAGATAATAAGCAGAATCGAGTTTGTTCCCTTTTAGGGAAATGGTGAGACAGGAGCATTCCTTAGGATTCAATTGAAGTTTCCACTGGCGACACCACACAAGTAGTTTTGTAAGAGCTTCCTGTAAGATTAAAGCATCGTGTTGTGATGTGATTTTTGTGAAGAGTTTACAGTCATCGGCAAACAGAAGTATATTTATAGGGAGAGAGGACAGTCTGTCGGGGAGATCATCCATGTAAAGAAGAAACAAAAGTGGGCCTAAGACGCTCCTTTGGGGAACTCCAGATAAAACAGGAAGAAAGCTGGAAGAGGTGCCTGAAAGGATAACACGCTGCTCACGTGCACTCAGATAACCCTGATGAACAAATTCAAACATTTTTTGGCTCCGTTGAACGAAAATAGGTGATTATTTATAATTCGACCCCGCTGAATCCAAATCTGAAAGTAGAAATGCTGTATCGCCTATCGTTTTCCCTGGATTTTTATATTTTGTTTTTAATAAAAATTTAATTCCCTTTGTAATAATACATCGAAATTTGAAATTATTTTTGTTTGTTTGCTCATGAAATAAGATTTTAATATTGAAATGAATAACTATGAAATATAAAAAAAAATAAACAAAATATATAGGACCGACTTTGACTGTTCAATTAAGAAATTTCATGCAAAAAAAGGAAAAGAAACCGTTTCTTTGCCGTTTGTAACTGCCACCAGAAACCTCTTCCTTGAGGTTCCAACAGTAGTCTGCTAACATGTTCTGTACCGATTTTCCTGCATATCGTTTCTCCATGACAGAAATATCCTGGTGAAATCTCTCGCCGCATTCGTCACTAACCGCGTCCAAGTTAGGGGGGGAAAAAGTACAAATGCGAAAGTAAAACGTGAATTTTCAAGGACATATTGCACCCCATGCGCTGATAACACTTCAATAAGTTCTTAACAAGTTTCTTGTCGTTGTCAGCTTTCACATTTCCAAGAAAATTACAGCATAGTTGTCTGAAAGCTAACCATGCGCATTTCTCTTTTTCTGTTAGCAATTCTACAAAGTTGTCATCATGAATGATCTCACGGATTTCCGGCCCAATAAATATGCCTTCTTTTAACTTACTATCACTGAGTTTAGGAAATATTTTTCTCAAGTACCCAAAACCCTCACCGTGTTTATCCAAAGCCTTAACAAAATTTTTCATCAGCCCTAACTTTATATGCAGCGGTGGTAACAAAATCTTGTCTTTCTCAAGTAGTCTAGAGGGTGATTCCTAACACTCTTCTCTCTAGGAATTAAGTTTTTCCATATGGGCCAATCCACAATGTTGTAATGTTTATCTTTTGCCCGGCTGTCCCATTCGCAAAGAAAGCAACAAAATTTTGTAAACCCAGACTGCATGGCTAACAGTATACCATTCATTTTGAGGTCTCCGCATATCTGCCAACCATATTTTTTCATAATTTATCACTTTTAATATTGTATCCATATTTTCATACGTTTCCTTCATGGTGGAAGAATAGGCAAGGGGTACTGATGGGTATATATTCCCATTATGCAACAATAGTACTTTTAAACTATTCTTAGATGAATCTAAAAATAGTCTTCACTCGTTTGGGTTGCGACTCCTTCCAAGTTCTTGCAGAAGGCCTTCTACATCATTGTAGTAAGTTAACTCATTACTAACAGAAAAAAATGTGTCAGTGATTGTTGGCGTTTTCGATATGACACCTTAACACGATCTTGTAATAAATTCCACCCTCGGAGATGAGAACCTAATAATTTCGCTTGAATTTAGAAAGGTTGAGGTCTTTGACTAGATCATTTAGTTCGGATTGGGAAATAAAGTGAGGTATATTTGGATCAGGAAAATTTGGAATGGTGTTTGAATATGAGGGATAAGGATCGTCATCTGGAGAAGCACTGCTTGGTTCTGTTTCATCCACTGTCCATTCTTTAGGAGGCTTAGGAATTGGTATAATATCATGACTCGTAGGTTTCTTGGCTGAAGGAACATCAGGATAAAATATAGAATGTTTTGATTTTGAACTATATCCACTATGTTTGTTAAACAGAAGTAACAATCCGTAGTATGATCTTTTTGTTCTGTACATATTACAGGGTTTCCGAAGGGCATTGATTTGTGAGTGCCATTAAGACAACCACGTAAAGTTCGCGAACAATTACAACAAATTTTACCTGGTGCCCAGCTTTTTCCCTCGTCTACTTTACTTCCAAAATACAACTCATATGCTTTTCTCACTATAGGAGTGATAGTATTTCTCTGTGACTTCGGAGTAAATTCCCCGCAAACATGACAAAACAAGTTCGGGTTATTCACACATTTGTGTGACATGGCGAACTCATTAATTGAGTTATAATGAATTTCTTTAGAAAAACTATTATGAATGCTCTGATCGTTTTGTTAAAATACAACTTACACTTCACTTCACTATACACAATATTACATTCACAATTTCATGAACATACACAAACATAAAATGTGGCTACTCGCGAACGCTACTCGCGAAGTTATCGGAAAGGAACTTAAGACTCGACTAACCCACAAAAGAACAAATTTTAACAGAGAAACAGGAAATTACTCTACTGCCAGATGTTTCCTTCACGAAATATTAAGTGTCAGTTATAAATACGCAAGGTGGCTAAAAGGTTCTTATCCATTTGCTAGGAACCAAACGTTAAACCGTATGCGGAGCAGGGTGCGGAGATCTGAAACCATAAAACTATAAAATGTGGGGTTCTGCAAAAACTTTAGGTGATACAGGAAAATGGATGCGATATTCGTTATCAGCACATCTGAATACATAAAGATCACTTAGTTTTATTTAAAGGAGTATTTCATTGTTTATCAGTGTAATCTTGTAGTAAGGATAGAAATTTCCCATGAATGTTAAATCTGGATTGTAATTTATGATGAAGGAGATGATTTATTTTATCGAAGGCTTTTGTTATATCCAAGTATATAACGTCAAGCTGGGAATTGTTTGAGATAGACTGAGTAGCATGTGAAAATAATACCAATAGGTTGGTCAAGCAAGAGCTGCCTGGAAGGAAACCATGCTGAGCAGTATTTATAAGGGAAGATGTAAACTTTAGCAACCTGTCTTTAATTATTTTCTCACAGACAATGGAGAGAGGTGACAAAAGAGAAATCGGTCTATACGAATATGTGGAATTTTTGTCTCCAGATTTATAGATAGATACAATACTGGCACGTTGAACAAGTCGGGAAACTCACTTTTAGAAAAACACTTATTAAGTAAGAGGCACAGACGATGAGCCAAGGAGTCAGTAGTTTTACGAAGAAAAATTGTCGGAATTCCATCTGGGCCTAAGGACCGGCGTAACGGCAAAGAGGAGAGGAGAGATTTTACTTCTTCAGGGGAGTTTTTAATCCAACAGAGAGTGTGTGAACTGACAGACTTGACTGTAAGAAGAGGTTCAGAAATTGTCTCTGAGGAGAAATTTTCATGAAAAAACACATTAAAAAGTTGCGCTCTCTCATCTCCTACAGCGGTGGTAGAATTATGCACAATTTCCATCGCACACGCGGGTTCTGCTTTCTTGAATTAACTAACAAAAATAACTTCTTTGGATCGGTCATACACTCTGATGTTAAGTTATTTACATAATCAATATACTTATTTTTGAATAGGTTTTTGAGTGCCTCCGAATATCACAGAATGTTTTATAAGTGTGTTCATTGGGGTAGTGTTTCCAAAAGCTCCAAGCCAGTTTGTTGTTTTTCAAAATAAGAATTAGTTCACTATCAAACCAAATCAGGTATTTCGCAGAGAGCGCTTTCTTGGTGGGAACAAAGTCATTTATTGCAGTATGCAGAACATCCACAAACATCTCCACGGCGTCGTTGATCTTTTCCTGTTCCAGCAGAAACCAGGGGTAGGCTTCTAGTACTCGGTGAATTTCATTCCAGGAAGGGGGGAAGGGGCTTTTCGCTACAGGCGGCGCGGTCCGTTCTGGAGTTGGAGGTTTTTCAGCGGACGAGAGGTGCACAGCGACATCGAGAGAGGCATGGTCTGAGGGTAGCAAGTTCCTTTTTGGAGTTATCTCCATTTCACACGGTGTTGCCAGCACATAGTCCAAATCACTTTCACCTCGTGTTTTGTGCATGTTACTTTGCTTCAACCCAATGCCGAGCATGAAAGTGTCGATATACCATTTGTCATTTGAGCAATTTGCACTTCCGCTGGTTGGATTTTCCCAGTAAATTGAAAGATTGAAGTCACCACACAACAGGACATTTCCACAGTTCATGGCTGCCAACACCGAATCCCTGCAAGCTTCAAGGATATGCAGGGGAGAGATTTTGTGCGGGCGGTAGTAGGCACCAAGAAGTTTTTTACCTTTCTGAATAACAAATTCCACCCAAATTATTTCACAGGCTCGACTCAGATCACCACGTAGCTTACAGTTCCATTTCGTGTTTAAACAAATCATGACACCACCCCCACGTTGATTTAAACGGTCATTTCTAAAAATATGAACGTGCTTGGCGAACGGAAGTTCAGTGTCACTCACAGTATCATTCAGCCAGGTCTCGGTAAAAACTAAACATCATATTGTATTAATTCACTGAGGTTTATAGCACAATCAGAGCTTGTTTTTATGATTTGTATATTCTGATAATATACAGAAAAAGCAGTTTCATTTTAATTTGAGGGACTGGGGTTCAGGTGGATGTCGCCGCACATGAGCGCGAGGCAGAGAAGGTGAAAGTGCCGGGCGACGGTTTGCTTACGTCGTGGTTGCTACCCTTGGGTCGGTGACCGCGACATGGCTGCCGAGAGTCCAGGTATACATCCAGCTGCAGGAAATAAAAAGCTCCTATTTCTCAGGTTCCATTCATCAAACTTAGAGTCAATACTCAACACTCACACAGTAGGAAGCTGTTCTCCACAAACAGGACGTTGAAACACACAAATATAACAAAAGACCAGAATAACAATGACACCGTTTGCGGAGGTAGGACCAAAATGAACTAATTAACGATATCACATTAAGAAAAATGCTGCAATTTAGTTAAGGGAAGCAATATTTAGAAGTGTCCTACGAAAACCAACGCAAGCGATATCAGAGTACGAGCAAAGCAAGAACAGCAAAATATAAACGAACATACGCCATGCAATAACCGTAAGATCACGCTTGACTCCAAGAAAGAAGCGCTACCGCGCTGTATAAAATAACAATAAGTTCACCACACACGGCAAACATTCTCTCAAAATTCTGGGAAGCGAATATTTGAAAGCATTCATAAAAATGCAAAAGCAGGGGGAAAAGTTGCCGGAGGCGTAGCGATGAAAGTCAAACGAGAGAAGAAAGACGAGAGGAAATTGTAGTTTAAGAAAGTTTGGAACGCGAAGAGAGAGAGAGAAGTAGTGTTATTTCTTACCCACTTATATTTTAAGCCTACTTCCTTTTTTTGCCTTTCTCTGCCTCGTTACCTGTTTTATCCTCCTATCATTCACGGAAGCTGATGCTCTCTTTGCAGTCGGCGTGAAGTTTGCTTTCCTCCCGCCAGATGGCTGATAAATACAGATAAGCTACTTTATATTCAGCTGCAGCTATAGTCGAAAGGAAATAAAACTTTTCGTGTTCCGGTTTTTGGAAAAATATCTTCTCTCATTGCACACTGCACTCAAATCGAAATCAGCTTACCAACGTTTGGAAATACGGAGTAAGTATAGCAGATCCTTGCAGCTGTTGTGGATGTGTACCTGTTGAAGTTTAAACAGTACAGTGGAGTGATACGCTTGTATACTGTGTATTCAACCAAGGTATATAGAGATTAGGTAAAGCCATCCGAAGATTGCCGATCTTGCACGTACGCGTGACGTCACCGGAGAAGCAGTGAGCTCGGCTGAAGCTGACGGCCCCTAGCATTTATAGGGGAGATTCAGAGAGCGAAAGTATATTATTACATTTAGGAGGGGGAAAATAATAATTGTCATCCTCCAACATGGTATTGAGGCATAATTTTAATGATTAGTAACATAATTGAAAACGCGCTACTTTTAAAAGGGGGCAAAGTACATGTGAAAAAATGTATTTTGAAAATCCATATTCCTGAAACTTTCTGACCGATGCGCTACAAAGAAAGTTGCATGCGTATTCTCCTTTAGAATTTCGTCATTTTACAAATCGTAATATAATTTTAACAAAAACGTGGCATGCTAAAGAAGAATTAAAGAGTATAAAAAATAATTGATTAATAGACTTAGTTTATTTTACTTCGCTTATCTGTCACATATGGCTAATCGCAAAGATAAGGATGCGTGATGATATGATGAAATTGAAGAAAGGAGAGTAGACCCATGCCCGGGCGGGGATTCGAACCTGGGGGCCCTTGGCATCGTAAAGCGTTGTGCTAACCACTTCGCCACTGAGGTCAGCATTACAAGGATATAAACAGAAAATGGCATCTATGTTTTAATATGCAAGAAACATTTGCGAGAAGATTATTGAAGTAACAAATAATTATTACAAGACGTTGTGATGAAAATTATTAATATATCTGAAATATCGAAAGTTGACCTTGCAGTCTCTAAATGTACTTTTAGAGTTACGCAAAACCTTTACTCAAAATTGCTAGTGTAAATTTATAAGCTATTAAAAATAAAAACTTATTCCTGTTCGAAAAAAGAAACTGCCAAGTCAAATTAATATTTCGTAGAAATACATATATATTTTTCTTTCATGAGGCCAAGAGAGTATTTGGAGGGGACGGTGGCTTGGGAAGGCTATAGCCCCGGATCTCGATCTGCAAAGGGGCTTCCAGTGGGAAAACATTGCTATGAAATAGTCCAGAAGAAGGGACGAAATGATTTTTTTTTTAAAATAGCTCAAGAATACAAAGATATAAGTGGACATTTGACAAGCTTAGTCTAAAACTTACAACTGAAATCGTACGTGTGTGGGGGGGGGGGGGGTGGGGGAGGGATCGCTACGTGAGGTAACACAGTGGAATATGATTCACAATACTAAAATTAAAGTAAATATGTGGGAACAATAGAAATCAAAATATGTTGTAGCTAGTGACAGCGCAATAGTAAAGATGGAGGGGTAAGTCATATTTTCCCGGGGCAATCATGTTCATTATTCCGTTACATACGACACATACGGCAGATAAGAGAGAGAGATAGAAATTGTCGAACGAGAATAGAGGGGCGTTCCTGCCCCTTCACCTGTAGTGTGGTCACTGCCTATAGCTATGCTGGAGAAGAATGAACCAATTTATATGCTATTAAATAAAACATATACTTTTAAAACTTTTAATCAAATTATTTGTGAACTATGATTTAAATTTAGAGAGAGCACATACCTGTTTAATTTAATTTGGATGAGTTAACTTCTGAATCCTGCCATTTCCGAGCCTTCTTCCGGTGTAACTGCACTGCCCTTTGAGCCCTAGCTGCTGCATTCAGGTGGCGGAACGAGCAGAATACTAATTAAAACAAACATGTGACAAATATATATATATATATATAAAGCAACGTGTTGAAGCTATTGACGGCGCCAAAGAAAAGACAGAAGAGAAACGTGGAGAGTGCAGTGATATTTTATGGAAAGAAGTCACGTTTATTACACCCTTACATTTACATACAATATTAAAAAGTTCTGCTTTTAGATCTCGCACAATGCCTTTTTCACAAAAATGGGCAATCCCGCATTTTTTATATCAATCAAGCTGTGATATTTTAGATTTCTTCCGTTAGTTTTCTGATAATAGTTTTCACAGCATTCCAAGGCATTTACGCATAATTTCAGTTGACAAGAACAAAATAATCTTATTTCAAAACATAGAGCAAAACGAAATCCAACGCGCTTAAGTTAAAACTCCCTTACATTGGAAACCTGGAGAGAACAAAACAGGGGTTCGTTCGTAACACGATTTCTTGAAAACCATTTTACATATTTGAATCAACTTTGTGATAAATTGATTAGAAATGATGAATCGTAACAGTAAAAGTTGTAACTTTTCCCCTGCTACTATATTTTAGAAGATATTCGTTGTCAAATATCTCAATATTTGCATAAGGAACCAGCCTTTTCCGTGCCGAGCGTTTCGACGATGACGTCATGCATCCACAGACAACTGCGCATACGATCTGCGCCGCCGAACGAGCACCCCCTGTATTCAACGGCTTATATATCTGTATCACTTCGTTATACTGTTCGAGCGCAACAAGGATCTGCTACAATGCGATAACCTTATACTTTCGTTTTGATTATTTATGTACCACCTCTTCATGTTAATAATTATTACGGTTAAACCAGCTCACTGAAGTAATGGTCAAATTACATAAATAATCAATAATTTCTCAATTTTATTTCTCGTTTGGAAGGAAATATCCACCACGTAACGTTCGCTACATCTGCACCAACTGCACGTTTGCTTTTGATCACTAATGTCTGTGTTAGTATCTCCCGCACACCCGCTTGAATTCCGTATGATTACAAGACCTGGCCTCAACCATGGCTGCTCGGAGACACAATGCAACAGTTTGTGGCATAGCTGAAACACACATATTACCAGTTTCATTGGTTAATTCTTACATAAAGGAGTGATTTTTTTTTTTTAAATCACAGTTCAGAAATCATTGGTAGTTGACTGACTATGGACAGAAAAGGTTAAGGTTGTATTTTCATTGCCACTAATGAATGTCGCGACCAGTGATATTTTTATTAGTCACTACCGCAGATTCAAGAGATGAAAATCAGTGTCTTTACATTTAAATCTATTGCAATGTCTGGTAGTGAGTGACAAAAATCACAGCCAGTGATTTTTTTAACTCATCACTACCAGCTGAAAAAGTGTGCGAAAAAGGCGTCTAGAGTCAGCGCAAGAACCTCAGCTTTCTCTGCAACATGAGGAGGTAATATACATAAATCATCGATCCCGTTAGTGTCCAGCGGGGAAGGTTATGACGTCTTATCAGAAGCCGCAGGAAGCCGAGCAGTGCCATTTCTTTCTGCTACGCGAAGGTGTAATTATAAAAAAAGTGAAGAGTTATGGTGGGGCGAGGGACGGCGTGTTGAGTGCTGTGAAACGGGAACGGGAACAGTGCAGAAGATGTCGTGAGTGCCTACTAAATATCCACAGCTCTTGAACAGACTCTGAAATACAGGAGATGCAATAACGTTTGTGACTTGCGGATTGGAGCTTACGTGGCTGGAAACCTTGTAATGTTCTCAACATTTCATTAGAGTTGTACAACCTGTGTTCAATAAATAAGGTGAAAGATTGAATGAATGATTTCATGATTTATTTGCAGGAAAGGCGGTACATGTATGCAGGAACACAGCTTATTGTCCTTAATAATAATCGCCTCCAATGGTAATGCACTTCTGAGAACGCGTGTATAGGTCTCGCATACTTTGGGAGAAGACAGCCTGTAGGATGCGGTTGAGTTCAGCGTTCACATTGCGTTGGATGTCGGCACTGTCCGAAAACCGTTCTTGTTTTAAGTGTTTCTTCAAGCAAGGGAAAAGGAAATAATCGGCAGGGGCCAGATCTGGTGAATAAGGGGGGTGATGGATTACAACCACCTCCTTACGTGCCAGGAACTGCTGCACGGTTATGGTGGTATGGAGGCGTGCGTTATCGTGCAGCAGATACCAGGATCCATTTTCGGTATACTGGGGGCACACACGTCTGATTATCTTCAGGAGGCGATCCAAAATGTTCACGTATGTGGCCGCATTTAATGTCGTGCCTTCTGGCAGGTATTCTTTATGAATGAACTCTCCAGCACCAAAAAGGTAGTCAGGATTGTCTTGATGCGCGACTTTTTGCACCTAACCTTTTTGGATTTCGGTGACCCTCACGGAACACATACTTTTTCCATAAAGCAGTGTTTCCATACGCCTGGCGCAGCATGTCGTGACATTCCCTTGGCGTTTTCCCAAGTTTGAAGCAGAATGCCACGTTCGTACGTTGCTCCATTTCACCCATAACAGCGTCGCTGCACTGCTCCTTACTTCCACAACGCGTACACACAAACTACACGTCTGGTCAACCACAAGGCTTCGCGAACGACGACTGACAGACCTAGGGGTTCACTGACCAAAGTAACAACTCTTGAACCGCTTCGTGAAAGGATTACAGTTGTCAGTGGGACAGTCACATATGCTACAGGCAACCTGGTTGGGAATCGAGTATCGACATCCTCCGTGAGACTCGGGGGGCGCATGTACAAATGTACTAAAATGCATTATTTCACAAAAAATGTTCTAATCACTACTTTGTTCACAGAAACTTTAGGAGTATTATATTCATTAATGTATAATTCATTTGGATGCATCATATACATGTGAAGTTACAGACAGTTGAAATTAGGGCGTTTCAATTCGGACACCCTATAAATGCAGTACAAGGCTCAGAGATTAATGTAGCTATTGATATCGGAAATTGAACCTGCACGAGTAATATTTTCTTAAAATGTCTCTATGTTGTTGTCTTAAGTGACATTGTAAAAATAAATGATTGAGCGATTGTATAGCTTCTCCACGCTGACAGGAAGTTGAGGAACATGGTTTTTAAACGTGCTAAATTCTGATTAACCAAAACATGACCTGTACGAGTTAACATAAAATGAACCGCTATCCTAGGTAGATACATGTTTTGGTACCAACGTCTTTGATTACTGACTTGAGAATGTACTTATAGGATGTAGTATTTTGTATTTCTTTCTTGCACCAGTCATTCCATACAATGTGCATCTGTAGATGTCAACCTGCAATGCCAATAATCAACTTGTCAACAGTCGAGCATCATCCATGGCAATGAGATAACAGAATGAAGAAGAATTGTACAAAAATACCGACGCTGACTTTTACTCATGTTCTCTTAAGCTTGCAAAAACGTTGTAGTATACGAGAGTAAACCTTTCATTAAGGTTAAATCCAGAGTTTGGTTTAGCACTACTTAAGTTATCAGAGTCTTTTGCTCACGACGTTTGGAGCGAAGGGTTAGCTCCTGGTCGAGACGTGAAGGTACGTAACGCTGTGGTTCCGATCCAGTAAATTTCTTATCTCCCGAAAACGGATTTCTTCAAATTTACAGGAGAAATTACTTACCGAATGCAGTTTCTTTATAGTTGTGGAAATTCGGAGAAGTGTTTTCTCGCATCGTTCATTGAAGTTTGGCGGTAAATCATCTATTTTTCGATATAAATGTGTGACCGATGCACGAAAGCTCTTGCATCCATTTACTTCCAGGTTGATGTAGCCTGTGTGTGATGATGTTAACCCGGTCAATGTTTCCAAACACGTGTTTTTGTAACTGAAGAATGTAAGTTTCCGCAAATGGTTTGTGGGGCTATATGTCAATGGTTCGTGGGGCTATGCGAGAATGGTGTGTGGACCTACGCATATTTTTTTCCTAAACCTATTTTTAACTATTGTAACCTAAACATGACCCTACCTAACCTAACCTTACCGGAAATGGTTCGTGGGGCTATGTATGAATGGTTCGTGGGGCGCTGCGTCAATGGTTTGTGGGACTACGTAGGTATTTTTGGGTGGAGTGGGGTGGAAACACTGCATGCCGAGTACGGTAGTGAAACTGTGACCGCCATTTTCCATGTTACCGAAGGCAAAAAGGAACGAAGATATGTCGCAAATAGAGCTTATTTCCGTGAATTGAGCGAAATGCCACCTTCAGCATTGTTTCTCAATGCAGAATACGTAAGTACGAATATTGAAATTGAATGAACCTCTATCTGGTAAACAACATTTATAACTTGTGCAGCATGTCACTATTATGCAGCCTATTGCTAGAAACGTAGCAACGTAACCGACCTCTGTGGCGGAATGGTTATCACAGAGCGTTACGACGCCAGAGATCCCGGGTTCGAATCCCGGCATGGGCATGGATGTTCTTTATTAGTGCTCCTTCGTCAATTTCATCATGTCAGTCATCGTCCCGATTAGCCAAAAGTGGAAGAAAAGCGACGTTAAATAACCTAAATCAAGCCAATGCTTTAAAACGATCAAGATTACATTATATGAACCATATCAGAGGCATGGTTAGTTTTCGAGCAGGTTAAAACAAATATTTGGTTCCTGCTCCCAGTGAGGGAGAACAAGTCCGAACATGGCTTCTCCCCTTGAAGTTTTTAAGCGAGCCACGAGGACAGTGGAATGGCAGTCACATTACACACGCCCTGTCGGCAAGGCGACGTAATTAAAAGCGAACCGTGTTTGGGGACGGGGAGTTTGTAAATTGCTTGCTCAAAGGTGCAATGGTAAACAGTGTTGCAACGAAAGCACAATTGTCACTGTTTGTTGTGAGAAGGTATGTGCTACAGGGACAGAGAAAAAAGAGAGAGCACATATGTTAGAATAAAATATATTGGTTTAAAATATTTGGGTGCGTCGGCACGTTTGGCCATTTTGCACCCTAAGTATATGAGGGAAAATCCACTTATCTTAAGGCCTTATCTTAAAATTAAAAAATGATGTAAACAGGCCCTTCAGAAAGGGTAAATGTGCAAATTGTAAGGGACCTGCAAAGGACAAACTCATTAAAAACGGTAAGGATAGTTTAACAACTTACTCAGAAATGGAGCAAGAAATGGAAGAAGATTGAGAAAATAGCAAAATCAGGAAGCGACGTGAAGTGAAAAACAGAAAAAGATTACACGAGATAAAGAGAAGTACTCAAAGACAGAAAAAGCAAAGAAATAAGTAGAAACAATACAAAGAAAATAAGATTTACGAAGAAGAGAGAGAGAGAGAGAGAGACGAGATATATTGCAAGAAAGGAATGAGAAAAGAATAAAAAGAAAGATAAATGAATCAAGAAGATACAATAGCAAGAAAATGAGAACACTGAGAGAAGTAGTAAAATAGAGTAAAATAGAAAATGTTTCAGAATGTAATAATATTAATAGAGGAATAGAAGTGGGAAAAGAGAAAAACTACTGATTGAAATTGGCTAGATGAAGGAAAGGTACTAAAAGAGAAAGAACTAATGTAAAGAGAAACAAGACAAGGTATGGTTGGAAAGAAATGATAAAGAGAGGTAAAAATAGAAGGTTAGAAAATTGAAGGCACACAGGAAGAAAATCGTCAGAATACTGAAAAAGAGAACTAGAAGTACCGAAACAAGAAAAACACGTTTTTAAAAAAATAAAAGTAATAAAATCAATAAAGTAAAGAATTTGTTGATTGATTGATTTGGTTATCTTCTGCCACTTTTTGGTCAATACCGACGATGAGGATGGATGGCGGAAAGTTGAATTTGATGAAAAACGAATTGCAAACACACACGCATAGGGCACAACATAAACTCCACAGAGGATTATAAAGGCTGAGACGCCAGAACCTTGTTACTTTGCAAAAATGCAGTTCAGGATGTAGCGTGGAAGTGAGGTTGACATTTGACGGCTCTCTACAACTCAAGTAAAAATTGTGAAAAAGAGGGAAAATAGTGATAAAGAGAACGTAGAGAGATAATAGATTGCTCGGAAGAGAAAGACAGAAAAATCGGTAAAACACAATAGCAAGAGAAACAAGATGAAGAAGAGGAAAAAGAGATATCGCTAGAGTAAAGAAGAAAGAATGAGAAACAAATAGAGACGGGCACAGAAATGGAAAGAAGAAATTAGAGACAATAAGAGAAAAAGTGAAAACTTCCTCACTGAGATCCCGTAAGGCCAACAGGGCAGTACTTCTCATCATGCGTTACATCCCACACCCACCGCCATTTGATGTGTGCGTTTAGTAGCGACGGGAGGTTTTGCATTGCTCAATCCAGTGCTTAACCGTAACTGCATGAATGAAAACGCCCCTCCCACGGTTTATAGGTTAATATGAGGAAATGGTACGAAGAAGAGGAACATTTGCAGCTGCAGTAAAATTTCGCTCGCTTTCACTCTGTCGTTTATGAGGTACTAGCTTGCAAAGTTGGCGAAAAGAGAACTAAGTACATCTTCACATACATTCACAAGTTCTTCTTCATTGTCTTGCTGTTTACCCATATCTCTGGATTGGTGTCAGGTGTTCTACACTTTCAATTCAAATCTTTTGGCTGTTGAAAGATGTACCTCAATGTCTGCCCAATCCAATGCTGCAACCGTATTAATATATTTTTATTGAACGTCGATTAACTTTCTACATCGCAGCCCTCATTGTCCTAATTATTTTCTATAGACGTGTCCACAGTTTCTATTCAAGTTTATCATTTCAAACACTTCATTATTAGTTACTTTTCTACTCGTAAATATTCATCGATCGTATGTAAGGTCACTTATGAATAGCTCCAATACATAAAATAAGAAAACGCTGCTATCTGGCGGGGAAAACTGGAAGCTATTAACTCAATTAACCTCCTTTCTAAATTACCCGGACATGTTGAATTATTTTTCTTTGGTTTACAATTTCTGTCAGAGTTCTAGATACATTATATACATAATTCAGAGTAATAATACATTTGCATTTTATTCAGAACTTTGGCTTTAATCACGAGATATCGAGATTGAGTTTTAAGTCCACTTTATGCAAAGTTAGGTTAATCGGGACTGGACGTGCAGTTCTAAGCGGCATCCGAAGAACTATGTGCCTCCACCGGGCATTGAATCAGGGACCCTTGATTACAAGGTAATTACGTTACCTGTATTACCATACATGTAGCATAGCACTCCATATGGAAAGCCTCAATCAATAAGTTATTTATTTATAATCGCGACGGTGAGGATGAATAGTGATAATAAGATGATATGGCTGAAGAAACAATCACAAGTATACAAATGTTCTACACAACAAGATATCCACAGAACATTGTACTGGGTATTAGTTCAGACACCAGAGCCTCGTTAGTCTGCAAGAGTGCACTCCAGAGTGTACTACGTGGGAGTGAGGTTCACATTTGGGTGCTAACCAGAAAGTCACCTCGCCAGGCCCTTATTCGAGATACGTTCCTTATTAAAAGCTTTCATAATCAAGAAATCATTGAACTTTAGCAAAATACGGTCGACTATCTAACCAATAAGAGTAATGGATACCTTGCTTGAACGAAACATGTACGTATGGTACTTAATATAAGCATTATTTAAAAGAAAATTATAAAACCAGCGACAGTTATCTGAGAAAAAATATTGTTAGTGGCAACCATGAAAATGTGCCGCGTGTTTGCATGCATGCAGGATAAAAAATGTCCCTTTTTCGAGTCCTCGTAGCGTCAGAATGAAATCTCAACGGACAAAATATTTAGAAAAATTGTCCGTCTGATTTCCTCCACATGCTGTGAAACTTTTTCGGCAACCGTGTATTTAAAACTTCGTATTTCATCATTAAATAACGAACGCAAATGAATGAATCTAATGGAATGAGATAAGAAATTCTACGCCGGAAGTTGCCCCTTTTTTATCTTAAGTATGTCAAGGAGAACGACGTATCAGACCTTTAGAAACACTTTTTACTCTGAAATTAAGTGTCTTATACTATGCCATTTCCAGCATATGTCCTTCAAAGTTCAGTGCTTCAGGACACGTATTTCACAAGTATAAATGTTACGAAGCATCCCCCTTCTCAGCGTCCCCAGAGCGTGGTTAAGGAGATGCCGCATGGGAGTGTAAGACAGGCCGGCGTGAGCACCAGAGTGTGAAATATCAACTGAAGTCACCTTCAAAAGACCCCCGCATCATTTGATGGTTTTTCCTTCGACCCAACAGCGCTCCCAACAAGAAACTTTTAGTCTCAGTACAGCCGAGATAGGTCGCCACTTCGATTAACCTTAAACGGAGGCGACGGTTCAACGAGATTGAGGTCCAGGAACAGGTTTCGCCGCGGTCTTAAAACAATTTCCGCTCTCTCTCACCTCCGTGATTGGTAGCTCGCATGGAGCATTATCAAACTTTCACTGTTTTTTCGGCCACCTTATTTCCACGCCACGCTATATTGGCTATTACTTCCCTTTGAATGCCTTATGCATATTTATAGTGCAGATTACCACCTCGGGCTTTTGTCTCCGACACGACGGTGCACGTCCTAATCAGAGACTAATTGCTTCGCGATGAGGGGAGAAATGCTGTGTCGTTTTCGAACTAACTTGTTCAAGCAAAGCGAAGGACAGTTTCGGAAACTTTGTTATGAAAAGTTTGTATTAATAGACACCTATTCAGATAGACTCATCTCCCTCTCCCCCAGAATGGTACGAATATCCTCAAAATTCGCAACTCACCACTTGTCATTCCTACTTCCCCACAGCCATCCACTCCTAAGGTTCCATTAGATTCTCATTATTCTGTAAGGATTTTAACCCGTTATTTTGCATTCCAGCGTAACTTCTATTTAAACCTCTTACAATTTTCTGTTCTTCCTTACTTTACAGTTAAATCTACCAATCTTGTCCAAATGTAATTTAATATTTTTTAAAAGTTGATCTCAATTAAATTATAACTTTTAATCGGATTTATCCTCACCTTAACTTTAACATTTTGTTTATGTGCAACCTTTATAAAATGTAATCCTAATTACAAAACCTACAATATTTATACAATAATTTGTATATCATTTAATTTATTACGTATCAAGCATTTCTTTCCTTCAAGTTCAGCAAGTTTACGAAATCAACATTAATTAAATTTAATCATGGTTAAATATCACCCATAAATATAAAATCTTAGATTAACCAGAGATAAACTTTACACCTTGTTTAATTAAACATAACTTCACTTCTAAAACGTTAATTAGATTTTAAATCTTTGTTTAATTTGATTTTAGTTACATTTAAAACGAAGTGTTACATTAACCTTAATGACATCGAACTATTTATATAACAATTCATTGACTATATTTTAAGGACTTTGTTGTGTTTCAATTCCAGCATGTTTGGGAAATTCAAACTCTAAACCATTCTCAATTTCGGCACGAGTTAAATTTAACATTTGCTGAATATGTCAGTTAAATTTAAAGACCTTAATAAAATTTACCCCTAGTTAAACCAAACGTATTGTTTAAATATGATGAATAAATTCTAAACCCTGGGTTAAATTTAACCTTAATTAATATCTACCAGTTTATGTAACGTTTCATTGACTATGTGTTAAGCTGTTTCAGCGTGTTTACCAAACCTGAGCTCCCAGGCGTTATGTTTATGAAAACAAACCGACGCCAAAGCGCCAAGGGACACCACATGCGCAATGACATACAGCTGCAATTGAACACCCAAGTCAATGGTGCGGCTGAATAATATAAACTGCTGGTGCGCATTTATCACAAGCATTAACCCAG
The DNA here is from genome assembly GCF_977018435.1 of Lepisma saccharinum. Lineage (NCBI taxonomy): Eukaryota > Metazoa > Arthropoda > Insecta > Zygentoma > Lepismatidae > Lepisma > Lepisma saccharinum. Next base: position 32,650,389 of record NC_139249.1, read on the forward strand.
ATGTCGAGTCATTTCTTTCATCTCGACGAGAGATGAAACGTATAATTTGAATGGCAAAAGTTATGTTTGTAATATGCATATTTATCACGTTTTGAAAACATAGAATGCTTAATACGTCTGTTAAATTTATGAATTTTATTTCTACACATAGGCAGGCATCTCTCACGCCGGTTCGGTGGCCCAGTCGACCTTCGTGGCAGAGTGGTTAGCATAGCGCGATACTCCGTCAGGGGTCTTCGGTTCGAATACTGGAGAAAACATTGATGCTTCTACAAGGAGCGTTGTAGAAGAGATAGCCTAGTGATAATAAATGGCAAAATCAGAAAAAATCTCCTAATCAGTGAATTTACACTTAGGGTACCCCAAAAGCAAACGTGCAACCTGCAACTCTTCCACAACCCAACCACTAGGCTACAGGCTACAACGCTCCTTGTTTTATAGGCTGCCAGAAATCAACAACAAACTTCCCCTGGATGTAGATATTTTCCTTCCAGAAAGTAATTTTTGTATATTACTGACCAAGAACATGTAAATCTATTCCATCTTGTTATTGTTCTTATCTTTTGTTTCTACTTTATGTTGTTTCAGTGTAAAATGGCCGAATAAGACTGTATCTGAAACTCTGAGTAAACAAATACATAAATAAAATCAGATAAATTTTGACGAATGAAAACGATAATATTCCATGGATCTCAATAATGATCCACGCGACCTTTGCGATTCGTTAAAGCGGCTCGCAAACACTCAAGCCCACGCCAGGACGAGATCACGAATCGAACACTCAACACCCTTGACCACAGAGTCGGCTTCGTGTTGGCTACTTGATGTAATTGACGTTTCTCACCGTTACGTATAACCTAAGACAGAGCGATGTCGCATCGAAGAGAAGTACCGCATCCCGACACTTAGACACAACGTTGTGTTAATTAATGCCTTTACATCTCCATGCACACAAAGCTCTCATTCTCTTCAGGGCCACGTGGTGGAGACCTGACTGCAATTTGTTTTTCCTACCAGCCAATACGGAGGACGGACAAATCCAATGCAGATGCGGAGGAGGAGGGGGGAGTGATGGATGGTCCAAATGATGTTCATTTACTTCCGTCACTCTTGGCAACCGACGTGGGTGATTATGATGTTTCCGGCGGGTTATTCACAACCGCTGCATGCCACTGGACGTTCACGCACATTAGTTTTGTGCGGTCTGGGAAACCAGATGTTCTTGTTCAGAATTGGATCATCAATGTAGGAGACCCATCCCATACATAACAGGAAACCCGTTACTAACTTTGATCATTGTAAGACGGAAAACGTACGAGTGCAGGATCCACACCACAAGGTGGAGGTACATAGTGGTTCGGATCCATTTATTAACTGAAGGCCCAGTCCCGATTAGCCCTTCCGTGCATAAAGCGGACTTTAAAAACTCCTGGATCCTAGGGCCTCCATGATGGCGCCGTGGTAACGCAGTCGACTTGTACTAAAGACGTCCCAGGTTTGATACCTGGTGGAGGTGCACCCAACGGCAAAAGAAACAGTAGGCGAATTGTCCCTCACCATTTTTATTCTGTCTGTATTGCACAATTTGATGATAATGAATTGAAATAAGGACGTCAATAAGCAGAGGGCAATGCCTGTTTTGCACCAACATAATTTCATTCCATAAAACAACACAGGATGTAGAGTAGAAAATAATGAAATAACAGTGGACAATTTCCCTACCATTATCTTTGCCGTTGACCGTACATCGCCGGCAATAAAAACAGGGTTGTTGAAGGTCCAGGAACCCGTAAATTCTGATGGGTCCTATTGGGTTCTGCAACAGGACCGAAACCTATTCTCTCGCACAATTTAAATTCGGTCCAAGTTGCCTATTGTTCCATATCAATACAAAACTTGAACCTTAATTAAACTTTTCCGGAAAAAAGGTTATTGGACCGTATTTAAATTGATCCAGAAAAAAAGGTTCCTGGACCGAATTGAAATACTTTACAGATAAAAAGGTTCTTTACGGTCCAGAACCCATTTGCACCTGCTGATTTTCTCTCCTGGACCGGAACTGAATATATTTGAAATTCCTGCACCTTTAAGAACCCTGAACAAAATTGGGACATCTAGATCCTCAAATACTCGCTTCCCTGCAAGGCGAGGTGTGTGTTGCTTAACTTTACGGCAATAAGTGGATTGTAATAGCGAATTTTCAATGGGAACTTGTGACGTTCTTTTTTGTTGTTCGCCCCTCGATCACTACGTCACGGTAACTACCCAATCTCCTTGTGAGGCGGAGTTATGAGACTCTCCTTAATGTTATGCTACACAGCATTCTCAGGACGAAACGATTTGAACAAAAAAATAGCTTCTTGCTATTTTACAAATTTAATAACCCATTTTACCTTTAAACAATCACTGCAAAATAACAACAATATTCACAAACGCAATCACATTTGAATTAAGTTGCGGCTTTTTCTTTAAAACAGTGTTTTTCACAAAATAAACTTCATCTCACGCAACTCAACTTACTTTTTCCTTTTTTCGCACTGTTGTCCCGGCAACGGAATCAATAAAAGATTGGACAGTTCTACGAGTGTTTATAAACCGGAAATGACTTCCGCTTCCGATATTGCGTGTAACAAATATACAGCAAAAACTACAAATTTAAATTAACACAAACAACAGCATTGAAACTAACAAATAAATCAAACAGATTTCTGTGAAATTAACAGAAAACAAATAACATATTACATATCGCCAAAATAGACAAGGCGTATCAAACTTCTACCATCGCCATGGAGTTAGGCAACACACATAACACCTTACGGGGAAGCGAATACTTCAGGATTTATGTATCCTATTTCTATAGGCGGTGACTGTACATTGTACAGTCGTTAGAATTCCACTTTAAACTGTAGTTCCAGCCCTGATTAGCCTAACTGTCCATAAAGTGGACAGAATAGTATTTAAAACAAGGATCCACAAGTAAAAAGTAACATGTGCAGGGAATGTCTTTACGTCTGCATGTTGGTAAGCATTAGTATTTTTAACAATTTTTTTCGGTGTAGACATTTCAATATTGGGACGTTATCCATCTAGACGCCATTTCCCAATATGGCAGACATGGTAAAAAAAAAGGTAAAGTGCTCCCCTGTGCTTTGCACCACGCCATGAAGGCGTATAGGGGGTGTGGAGTTAGGGCCCCACGGCCGAAGGTGGGGGTGATGTGATCAGCACCACGCCCCTGGCCGCCTTTACCCCCCCCCCAGAGTTTCCTCCAGGTATCCACTTTATACAACGCTGGGTGGGCGCCGGAGCCGCTTGAACAGGTGCAAAAAAATCCAGGTTCTCTCCCGTCGGGAATCGAACCCGGGTAGTCAGACGCAAAGTAAGTATATAATATAGTTGAGAAAGTAGCGCAGTCTTCCCTCCCGAAGCTGAAAAAAGAGGGTCGTGGGCGTTCCCAACCCTGACGTCACTCACGGGACAGAACTGACGCTGTCACTGACCTTTCTGCTTGTTATAGGATCTGCATTTTTGTGAGGCAGCGTGAAAGTGCCTTGTGTTTCCTTTTTCTGTAGTTCTTGTGTGATAGTGGAGAATTTTTTTGCAACAATAACATTTCAGGAAAATGCCGCGCAATTGTGCTGTTGCTTTGTGCCCGAACAACGCAAGAAATACAGTAGGTGTAAGAGCAGGCACGAAAGTTTTCGGTTTAAACTAGATAAAATGAGGATTTTGGTTTCTTGTGGTGTGAAATAAGATAATGTGACGATAATTTAAGAAAATAAATAATTATCGAGGCAAGACGGTGAATGTTCTGTAACCCTGTTATTGATAATAGCACGCACCCAAAGTGGGGTATAGGGGGCTTGACCCCCCTCTCTCCAGGAATTTTTTCAGTTTACATTAGATAAAATTAGGCTTTCGGCTTCTTCAATAATGTAACAATAATTTAAGCAGAGGAATAATTATCGAGGCAAGATGGAAAATGTTCTACAACATTTTTATTGTTAATAGCACGTATCCAAGGTGGGAATCAGGGGGCTCGAGCACCCCACCCCTTCAGGATTTTTTTTTCTGTTTACACTAGATAAAATTAGGATTTCGGCTTCTTGAATGTGATGATAATTTGAGAGAAATAATTATCGAGAAAAGACTGAGAATGTTCTATAACCCTGTTATTGTTACTAGCGCGTATTCAAGGTGGGGATCAGGTGGCTCGAGCCCCATCAGGAATTTTTTCAGTTTACACGATTAAAAATTAGATTTTTATCTTCTTGAATAATATGACGATAATTTAAGGAGAGAAATACTTATCAAGGCAAGACGGAGAATGTTCTATAACCCTGTTGTTGATAATATTGCACGTAAACTTTTCTTGCGCTTTGTCGTAGCGAACTTGAGCTCTATGTAGAGACTTGTCAGCATTTGGAAGCTGCACAACAAAGGTAGTTCCACACGTAGGGCGATTAGTTGTAATTTCTAATCTCTGGAAGACGCGAGAGGGAATGTTCTTGAATAAGAGGAGTCGAACTACTGGCAATATTTATGAATCGTTTATCTGCGGAACATTCTAGAATATAATGAGAATATAAATATGCGTTCATTAGAACCATTCCTAAATAGATATTCTTTGACCGGACCGTGGATCCAATGAGAAAAATGGCGTTGTCTCTGACATCATTTCCTTTTAAGCTTTCAATTCAAGGACTTGTTCATGATGTATTTGATCGTGTACAAGGCGCTTTACTTCAGTCTCCAATACGAAATGATAAAAACTTCTGGTGACTTGATTTTAAAAAATGTATCCCAGATAACGAGTGGCGTTCCCAGAATTTTCGTGAAGGAGAGTGGTTACGCATACTATATTTGGTGGTCAGTCCTGATTTTGCCATCTTTCCCTGTCTTTGACGTTCATTTTTTAAAGGAATACTGTCTCAAATGAGGCTATGACTCCACCAACCCTCCCTTGGGCACGTCACTGGAGATAAATGAGTAAGCATTTAATCATAATTGGAGACGAAACATTAGATGTGTTGGGAAAGGAAGGGTTTTCACTGTGCATTAATTATTTCGCGACCCAGCTGTATTCTAGAAAACTTCCTTTGTTTCGTGCCGTTGTGTGACAAGACTGCGGAAGCTGTGACAGACCATTTGAACACTTACGAGTGCTTACGCCTGAATATGAACAATTTGGTGGGTTTCTGCTTTTATAAGAGCTGCAAACATGGGAGGACAAGACATATTAGTGGTGTTCAGACTCGAATCAGAGATAAATATTCGAGAACTGTCTGTGTCCAGTTCGCAGCCCAGGCCCACAGTTTGAATCTCGCGTTGTCGAGCGGATTGTCCATCTCGTGCATGTGTAACAGCTTCGTAAAAACACTTCTGGTACAAAGATGGTTTGATGTCTGATCAGAAGAAATGGAAAAACACACATACTGAGATGGTTCCTGCACACAATGTTAGAGCATGGAAACAGAGGAGTCAAGTGGTAAAAAAAAAAAAAGTCCCGATTTCACGTTCAAAGTGTAAGAGGTTAGATCCTGTTAACACCAAAACAGCGACAGTGTGCTCATCGCATTTTCTGGATGCCGATTACGAACGGAACTTAAAAGCAGAACTGCTGAGCATTACCTGTAGACCGCAGCCAGGCACGTATCCAGAGGGGGGCTTAGGGGGCTCGAGCCCCCCCCCCCGAAATTTTAGGTTTACACTAGATAAAAAGAGGTTTTTGATTTCTTGTGGTGTGAAATAAAATAATGTCAAAATAATGTAAGGAGAGAAATAATTATCGAGGCAAGACGGAGCATGTTTTATACCCCTGTTATAGTTACTGGCTCGAGCCCCCCCCCCTCAGGAAATTTTTCAATTTACACTAGATAAAATTAGATTTTTGGCGTCTTGAATAATGTGAAGATAATAAATTTATAAATCTGAGAGAAATAATTATCGAGACAAAACGGAGAGTGTTCTATAACCATATTATTGTCAATAGCGCGTATCCAAGGTGGGAATCAGGAGGCTCGAGCCCCCCTTCAGGAATTTTTTTCTGTTTACACTAGATAAAACTAGGATTTTTTCTTCTTGAATAATGTGATGATAATTTGGGAGAAATAATTATCGAGACAAGATGGAGAATGTTCTATAACCCTGTTATTGTTAATAGCACGTATCCAAGCTGGGGTTGAGGTGGCTCGAGCCCCCCCCCCCCCCAGGAATTTTTTTTGTTTTACACTAGATAAAATCAGGTTTTTGGCTTTTTGAATAATGTGACGATGATTTAAGGAGATAGACAATTATCGAGGCAAGACGAAGAATGTTCTATAACCCTGTTGTTGATAATATTACACGTACACTTTTCTTGTGCTTTCGGTGTTCTCGCAGCGCACTTGAGCACTATGTAGATACTTGTCAGAATTTGGAAGCTGCGCAACAAAGGTAGCGCCACACTTAGGGCGATTCGTTGTAATTTCTAATCTCTGGAAGGCGGGAGGGGGTACGTTCTTGAATGAGAGAAGGAGTCAACTACTGGCGATATTAACGAATCGTTTTATCTACGGAACATTCTAGAATATAATGAGAATATAAATACGCGGATTCAATTTTTCGGTTGATCTGTACAAAGAATCGGTTAATGAGATTTCAGAGGTAAGTGTGACAATTCATACAGTCGTTGGTGATCAGATCAGTCAGCGTCCTCTGATTGCTTTATAAGATATAGTGATTCGAAAATGAAGACATTGACGACAGCAGAATTTTCGGGGCCTCAGTGTAGTGCTAGTTTGGTTCGAGGGCCGAAGAGATCAAAGATCTCTCTCTAAAGTGAATATTTCAGCAGTACCGGATATTGGAGTGGTTTATTAAAACAGAAATAAACTGCATAGATCAACTGAAAAGCAAAGTTTTGAGTGATGATTTAGTTTTGGCAGAACTAAATTTCGTATATGCAGTCCGAGAATTTCATGGTATAAAAATTACTTTTGTTTAAGCCTACTGGGTTCGAAACACATTCAAACACTTAACTACCATAAAGAGAGAGCCGAAAATTTTATGAATGTCGAGAAGAGAAAGCAAGAAGATGTTGCATATGTAGACATTTTAGACGGAAATTGCAGGCTCTACCAGGACCCAAATCAGGGCTCTACCAACTGAGCCACCTAGCCATCCTTGACTTCAACCGATTTTTCGTTAAAATGTCTACATAGTACATGTCCTGTGTATATCAAATCGTAACAGCACAGAAAATATAGGAAAACTAAGGAGCATTATCACCGGTTGAGGATATTTTTTTCTGTGGTCAACAAGAGCTACTACTTCGAGGTGACAATGACAGTGGCCTAATAAGGGAGATTTCACACCCTGTCGCCTGAGGATTTCACAAATCGAAATTAGGTTTGTACGGCCTTTTGTGTCGCTACGGTGTGAAACGTTGCTGTTGATTGGCCCATTCCAATCGACATGTATCGCGTGTCCCTTCGGTCTGAAACATTCCTAAGTCTTGAAAATCCAAGTCACAAGGATGGAAAATTAGGGTCTTGTTAAGGTTAGCTGTGAAGGCAGGCAGACGACAGCACCCTAAAGGATCATATCCAAACCTGCAGGAAGAACGCATCTTACTTCAATCTCCAATACGATGATAAAAACTTCTGGTGAGTTGATTTTAAAAAATGTCGGAGATAAAGAGAGGCGTGCCCAGGATTTTCGGAAGGGGGAGGGGGAATACTGGGTCAAATGGGGTTATTACCTCACCAAACCTCCCTTGGGCACGTCACTGGAGATAAATGAGTAAGCATTTCATCATACTAGGAGACGAAACATTAGATGTGTTGGGAACGGAGGGGTTTTCACTGTGCATTAATTGTTTCGTGATCCACCTGCATTCGAGAAGACTTCCTTTGTTTCGTGCCGATATATGACAAAACAACGGAAGCTGTGACAGGCATTTTTGAACACTTGTGAGTGCTAAGGCCTGAATCTGAACAATTTGGTGGGTTTCGGCTTTTATAAGAGCTGAAAAATGGGAGGACAAGACATATTAGTGGTGTTCAGACTCGAATCAGAGATAAATATTCGAGAACTGTCTGTGTCCAGTTCGCAGCCCAGGCCCACAGTTTGAATCTCGCGTTGTCGAGCGGATTGTCCATCTCGTGCATGTGTAACAGCTTCGTAAAAACACTTCTGGTACAAAGATGGTTTGATGTCTGATCAGAAGAAATGGAAAAACACACATACTGAGATGGTTCCTGCACACAATGTTAGAGCATGGAAACAGAGGAGTCAAGTGGTAAAAAAAAAAAAAGTCCCGATTTCACGTTCAAAGTGTAAGAGGTTAGATCCTGTTAACACCAAAACAGCGACAGTGTGCTCATCGCATTTTCTGGATGCCGATTACGAACGGAACTTAAAAGCAGAACTGCTGAGCATTACCTGTAGACCGCAGCCAGGCACGTATCCAGAGGGGGGCTTAGGGGGCTCGAGCCCCCCCCCCCGAAATTTTAGGTTTACACTAGATAAAAAGAGGTTTTTGATTTCTTGTGGTGTGAAATAAAATAATGTGAAAATAATGTAAGGAGAGAAATAATTATCGAGGCAAGACGGAGCATGTTTTATACCCCTGTTATAGTTACTGGCTCGAGCCCCCCCCCCTCAGGAAATTTTTCAATTTACACTAGATAAAATTAGATTTTTGGCGTCTTGAATAATGTGAAGATAATAAATTTATAAATCTGAGAGAAATAATTATCGAGACAAAACGGAGAGTGTTCTATAACCATATTATTGTCAATAGCGCGTATCCAAGGTGGGAATCAGGAGGCTCGAGCCCCCCTTCAGGAATTTTTTTCTGTTTACACTAGATAAAACTAGGATTTTTTCTTCTTGAATAATGTGATGATAATTTGGGAGAAATAATTATCGAGACAAGATGGAGAATGTTCTATAACCCTGTTATTGTTAATAGCACGTATCCAAGCTGGGGTTGAGGTGGCTCGAGCCCCCCCCCCCCCCAGGAATTTTTTTTGTTTTACACTAGATAAAATCAGGTTTTTGGCTTTTTGAATAATGTGACGATGATTTAAGGAGATAGACAATTATCGAGGCAAGACGAAGAATGTTCTATAACCCTGTTGTTGATAATATTACACGTACACTTTTCTTGTGCTTTCGGTGTTCTCGCAGCGCACTTGAGCACTATGTAGATACTTGTCAGAATTTGGAAGCTGCGCAACAAAGGTAGCGCCACACTTAGGGCGATTCGTTGTAATTTCTAATCTCTGGAAGGCGGGAGGGGGTACGTTCTTGAATGAGAGAAGGAGTCAACTACTGGCGATATTAACGAATCGTTTTATCTACGGAACATTCTAGAATATAATGAGAATATAAATACGCGGATTCAATTTTTCGGTTGATCTGTACAAAGAATCGGTTAATGAGATTTCAGAGGTAAGTGTGACAATTCATACAGTCGTTGGTGATCAGATCAGTCAGCGTCCTCTGATTGCTTTATAAGATATAGTGATTCGAAAATGAAGACATTGACGACAGCAGAATTTTCGGGGCCTCAGTGTAGTGCTAGTTTGGTTCGAGGGCCGAAGAGATCAAAGATCTCTCTCTAAAGTGAATATTTCAGCAGTACCGGATATTGGAGTGGTTTATTAAAACAGAAATAAACTGCATAGATCAACTGAAAAGCAAAGTTTTGAGTGATGATTTAGTTTTGGCAGAACTAAATTTCGTATATGCAGTCCGAGAATTTCATGGTATAAAAATTACTTTTGTTTAAGCCTACTGGGTTCGAAACACATTCAAACACTTAACTACCATAAAGAGAGAGCCGAAAATTTTATGAATGTCGAGAAGAGAAAGCAAGAAGATGTTGCATATGTAGACATTTTAGACGGAAATTGCAGGCTCTACCAGGACCCAAATCAGGGCTCTACCAACTGAGCCACCTAGCCATCCTTGACTTCAACCGATTTTTCGTTAAAATGTCTACATAGTACATGTCCTGTGTATATCAAATCGTAACAGCACAGAAAATATAGGAAAACTAAGGAGCATTATCACCGGTTGAGGATATTTTTTTCTGTGGTCAACAAGAGCTACTACTTCGAGGTGACAATGACAGTGGCCTAATAAGGGAGATTTCACACCCTGTCGCCTGAGGATTTCACAAATCGAAATTAGGTTTGTACGGCCTTTTGTGTCGCTACGGTGTGAAACGTTGCTGTTGATTGGCCCATTCCAATCGACATGTATCGCGTGTCCCTTCGGTCTGAAACATTCCTAAGTCTTGAAAATCCAAGTCACAAGGATGGAAAATTAGGGTCTTGTTAAGGTTAGCTGTGAAGGCAGGCAGACGACAGCACCCTAAAGGATCATATCCAAACCTGCAGGAAGAACGCATCTTACTTCAATCTCCAATACGATGATAAAAACTTCTGGTGAGTTGATTTTAAAAAATGTCGGAGATAAAGAGAGGCGTGCCCAGGATTTTCGGAAGGGAGAGGGGGAATACTGGGTCAAATGGGGTTATTACCTCACCAAACCTCCCTTGGGCACGTCACTGGAGATAAATGAGTAAGCATTTCATCATACTAGGAGACGAAACATTAGATGTGTTGGGAACGGAGGGGTTTTCACTGTGCATTAATTGTTTCGTGATCCACCTGCATTCGAGAAGACTTCCTTTGTTTCGTGCCGATATATGACAAAACAACGGAAGCTGTGACAGGCATTTTTGAACACTTGTGAGTGCTAAGGCCTGAATCTGAACAATTTGGTGGGTTTCGGCTTTTATAAGAGCTGAAAAATGGGAGGACAAGACACGTTAGTGGTGTTCAGGCTCGAATCAGAGAGAAATATTCGAGAGCTGTCTGCGTCCAGTTCGCAGCCCACAATTTGAATCTCGCGTTGTCGAGTGGATTGTCCATCCCGTGCATGTGTAACAGCTTAGTCAAAATACTCAAAGACACCATAGATGTTTTTATGTCTGATGAGATGAAATGGACAAACACACATACTGAGATGGTTCGGGCACACGTAATTAATACATGGAAACAGAGGAGTCGAGTGGTAAAATTGTTCAGATTTCACGTTCTGATTAAAATGACAGCCTTACAGTGGCAACGATTTAAGAGATAGTTGTTCCCCATTTTTTATTTTTTTGCCTCAACATTATGGCCTCTTAATGTTAAACCTTGTCTGCCAAGAGAAAGTAAACTTTCCTTGCAACGCCCTCCCCCCCCCCCCCGTTTTGGAACCTAATTGCCACCTCTGGTCTTAAACACACAATTGTGAGGTTCTTACTATACCCCTTAAAAAAATGGTGTTGAGCCCCCCCCCCCGAAAGGAATTCCTGGATACGTGCCTGACCGCAGCTTAATAAAAACTCTGTACCATGTTTAAATTTGCCTGGTTGTGTGGTAAATTATACTATTGTAGTAGTGTTCAATATACCTTTTCACCCCCATAAACACGAACTTACAGCCAAATGACATAATTGATCGAAGTGGACGTGCCAATAAACGTCAGATTCGAAAGCGAGCAGTGGAAAGACTTGAAGAGTTGTCTCCTCGCAAAAGAATTTGCATGGCACATAATTCAGAGACTTTGAGTACTGGAAATATACCCAATATGCTATGCCCAATCTTCAAAAAAATAGTGAGTTGGAAACTCTGAAAAAGAAATTAAAATGTGCTGAAGAACAAATAAAGAAACTGCAGACGCTACAGGATGAAAGTGCTAACGTTTGGATTATGAAACATGAAGTTGTAATGTCTCGGCCCCAGTGATTTATTCCTAACACCCCACACATTTTTTTTTTTTAAAAGGACAACTTTGTGGTCATTTTGGCTCTAAATATACCTTTTCAGCCCCATAAACACGAACTTACACCACTCAAATATAAAATTCTGAACAAACCTCTGCTCCACCTCCGAGCGGCTTTCCCGCTTTTTATTACATGTTAATTCTATTGATAGTTAACCTTCAGCGACACAGTTTACTAGATATAGTCTGCTTTATACATATACATTTACTTACACACACACACACACTCCAGAACATTTATTCGATTTTTAAAACAAATTTATTTCCGAAAACACGGAAGAAGTGTGAATTCCTATGCCGTTCCTGGTGCTCGTCTTTGAGATGTCCCGTGGCTGACGTCATCCGTGGAGGTTTACGAATGGTTCCGAACTTTTCCGAACGCCAGACTGCACCTCCCTGGTCAGACGTCCTAACGACTTAGACATGGCAGACATGGTGATTCGTGAATTTGAAAATCGCGTAGAATGCTCATCTTGTTGTAGAAATATGTTTTGGACATAACAGTAAAACCTCGTTAATCCGGATTAATGGGGGGGATAAGTTGACCGGTTCGGATTTACTGAAATAACCTAAAAGAACAGTAGAAAGTGCATTAAAACTCCGTTTATAGCAACAAAACACGTTTATCATGGTGTATTTAAAAATCATAGGCCTAAATACACTATACACTACAAAGTCTGCGGGAAACAGAATTTCATCAGTGCTTGACTGCCTTTTCTTTGGGAAGTTCTCTTGTTGACTTCTAGCAATCTTTTAAACCTTGCATTCTGCTTTATTTTTGTCTTTGCCTGTCCGAATTAAGCGAAGTCCGGCTTATCGGGGTCCGAATTAATTAGGTTTTACTGTACTTATGTTGCAGACAGCAGTTCTTAATATGACTGACATTTTTGTGCCTACAATTCACGTAGTGTGTAAACTTTGTGTAGACATATTTGTTTTCGAGGTCAATAAATTCAAATATGTTGTATACATGTACGCATTTAGCTCTGAGAACCAACGTTTCCAAACGGGGGATAATGCCTTTGGAAAATGGTGTGTATATAGGGAGAACATCTCAACATTGGAATCTATACCCGAAAAAAGTTGCATTGTGGCTCTCAAAGACAACGTCCGCATAGTAATTCATTATCTCTCACAAGAAACTTTGGAGATGGTACGAGAAGTTAGGACCCTAGAATTCACCGCTGTCGGTCTATGGATGGTGGGTAATTGTACAACGTTATTTTTCACAAATGGGAACACTTTCCATCTGTATAGCACTTTGTGTTTGAGGAAGACTGCCCAAAGCTGTTGTGAGCCAGGTTTTATGTTTAAGGATTTGCTATTTAGGGTAGCTTTTGATCAAGAGCGTATATTCTAGGCTAGATAGGCCACCTGCAAAGCCTGTAGTCTAGATATTAAAATACAGGGAAAAATCTATCAGAAATTATATATAAAATTATTGATACCAGTGAGATGATAATGATCGTGATTCTGAAGTTGTCAACCTCATTTCCTATGAGTTGGCAACCTGAATTCTTATGAGTTGGCAACCTGATTTCTTATGAGTTGGTAAACTAATCTCTATTCATAGCCTAGGACCACGTGACGTAGTGAGATAGCCCAGATATTTGACTCCACTGCTTTTGATTCACTTTTGTTCAATCGCGACGATGAGGATGAGTCATGATATGATGAAATTAATGAAGGGAGAATCACAAAGAAAACAAATGCCCAGACCGGGATTCGAACGCGGGATCTCTGGCGTAGTAGCGTGCTGTACCAACCAGCCCGCCACGGAGGTTGTTATAGTACCAGCCTCGAAAGCAAAGATGGTTGGATCTCAGCTGAAGATTCTGGCCTTATCTTATATTGAGAATATCCCTTCTCTAATTTAATCTCATCGTCATACATTCTTAACCTAACCTAAGAGGCAGAAAAAAGGCAATAGTTATTAAGCATTTAGGGTACATAAGCTTTAGTTTCATAGTAGTTCCTTAGTCAGTAAATTTACTTCAACACAATTTTTCTCTTTTTCTTTCTAGGTAAGCAAAGCTGAACGATAGTCACTTAGTATTTCCCACCTCGCCCCAAGACGGATACCAGATTACCCTGTAAGTAAGCTTAACTCGTTCGTAATCAATTCCTTTTAAGTTCCGATTTACAACCACACGTGACGTTGACTGTACATGCTGAAAGTTGGAGGAGAATAACAAGTGGCTATAATTAATGTTACCCTACTCAGAGCCTTATGGAGCTGACGAGAAAAAATAGTTTACAGTCTCACCACCAGGTGGAAATGTGGCGCTGAAATTTGATGCACAGTGATGCTGCGGTTGATCACGCTGTCTTACGCTTCCAAAGTGTCATTCACGTTGATGGCGCGCATATTGAACACTTCTGTATTGACAAACTAAAATTAAAGTTTTGCATGTTCGAATTATGGTTGTTATTTCAACGCAACATTTTCGGCTGGTGGTGAAAACTTCAACTATCATTTTTTCATCAGCATTCGCTTCCCCATGGTCTCCATAGACTTTATATCAAACTTCACCGCAATCCGATGCATCGAACTGGCTCCAGAGGGTTCCCAGTAGAGGATCTTTAATCATGACCACCCGGTACAACGTGCGGTTGGAAACAGAGGATATCCTCACAGAATAGGCAACATGTTCAACACATTTGTATCGCTGGGTTGCGTGCGCTAAAGGACTACATGGTGTAATACAGAATATTATCGGCCATTTCAAACAAACAAAAAAATAACGTTGGGTACCTTTTTTGTTATTTTCGCTATGTGTCCCACTCACGAATATCCCATGCGTCTTCTCAACGTCACAGAGCAGCTTATTTTTTTACTTTCTACGGCTAGTATGTGCTCATGTTTGTTGGCATGTGCTCGCTTTTTGGGGTGATGCCAATTTAATCTCGTCCTTTCGCTTTTGCGGCTCAGCGTCCTTTCGCTCCCACATTTTTGGAATCGTGTTGACATTGCGGCCTGCAAGTTTACACAGGACGAGAAAGAGAGAGAGAGAGAGAGAGAACGAAACGTGGACAATAATTTATCACGTTGCCTCGCCACACGTACAGATGCGGCATCTGGTGGTATGTGCAAAGGATAACAAAACAAATGGCTACACCAACTTTTACTCCCCACGAAAACTGAAGGGGCAACATGAAAAACGCAAAAGCTTTTAATGAGGTCCTGAAAGAATAAAATCAGGACGCGAAACCAGTGCTTTTACTTTAGACCCATATACCTTTAGAATGAAAAGTATCACATAAAACCGCTATAAACACATAAGCGGTTGATGAGGTCATAAAAATTTACAACCAGGGCACAAATTCTCTGCTTTACTTTAGAGCCACTTATCCTTAGAATTGCAGACACTTATCTTTAGAATGAATAGCATCACATGAAACAGTGTAACTGCCCAACCGCTATGAACACATAAGCAGTTGATGAGGTCATAAAAGATTACAATCAGGGCACAAATTCTCTGCTTTACTTCAAAGCCACCTATTTTTAGAATTATTAGTATCACATAAAACCGCTATAAACACATAAGCGGTTGATGAGGTCATAAAAAAATTACAACCAGGGCACAAATTTCCTGCTTTACTTTAGAGCCACTTATCCTTAGAATTGCAGCCACTTATCTTTAGAATGAATAGCATCACATGAAACAGTCTAACTGCCCAACCGCTATGAACACATAAGCAGTTGATGAGGTCATAAAATATTACAACCAGGCCACAAATTCTCTGCTTTACTTCAAAGCCATCTATTTTTAGAATTGTTAGTATCACATAAAACCGCTATAAATACATAAGCGGTTGATGAGGTCATAAAATATTACAATCAGGGCACAAATTCTCTGCTTTACTTCAGAGCCACCTATCTTTAGAATGAATAGTATCACATAAAACCGCTATAAACACATAAGCCTTTGATAAGGTCATAAAAGATTACAATCAGGGCACAAATTCTCTGCTTTACTTCAAAGCCACCTATTTTTAGAATTATTAGTATCACATAAAACCGCTTTAAACACATAAGCGGTTGATGAGGTCATACAAAATTACAACAAGGCACAAATTCCCTGCTTTACTTTAGAGCCATTTATCCTTAGAATTGCAGCCACTTATCTTTAGAATGAATAGCATCACATGAAACAGTCTAACTGCCCAACAGCTATGAACACATAAGCAGTTGATGAGGTCATAAAAGATTACAATCAGGGTACAAATTCTATTCTTTACTTCAAAGCCACCTATTTTTAGAATTGTTAGTATCACATAAAACCGCTATAAACACATAAGTGGTTGATGAGTTCATAAAAGATTACAATCAGGGCACAAATTCTCTGCTTTACTTTAGAGCCACTTATCTTTAGAATGAATAGTATCACTTAAAACTGCTATAAACACATAAGCCTTTGATAAGGTCATAAAATATTACAATCAGGGAATAAATTCTCTACTTTACTTCAGAGCCACCTATCTTTAGAATGAATAGTATCACATAAAACCGCTATAAACACATAAGCGGTTGATGAGGTCATAAAAAATTACAATCAGGGAATAAATTCTCTACTTTACTTTAGAGCCACCTATCTTTAGATTGAATAGTATCACATAAAACCGCTATAAACACATAAGCTGTTGATGAGGTTATAAATCAGGGCACAAATTCTCTGCTTTACTTTACCTTAAAATGCAACAATAGAGCATGGAACAGATGAAATTTCGAATCAGGACCCACAAACAAGCGATCATATTACACATGCATTATATTAATAAGATCCAGAAGTAATTCAACCACATGTATTAATGAGATCCAAAAGGATGCCATTCACATTTTCAAAAATTCTATATGACTCATGGACTACTAAGTCTAGGTGGAATGGCTTAGGGACCATAATTAAATTTATGCTCAACAAACAGTTTATGATCAGAATTACTGTGGACAAAATTTACATTGTATTTCAAGTATAAAAAGTTTGTAATATCTCAAAACCACAACACCGATCTTTATAAATTTCAACTCATAAAATATTCTTAGTAGTAACTGACTAGACCTTTATGTTTAATGTGTAGGAAATAATGATCTAGATGAAGAAATTTATTCTTAATGCCAATACGTAATTTGTTCTTCCGACAGAA
Organism: Lepisma saccharinum; assembly: GCF_977018435.1. Taxonomy (NCBI): domain Eukaryota; kingdom Metazoa; phylum Arthropoda; class Insecta; order Zygentoma; family Lepismatidae; genus Lepisma; species Lepisma saccharinum. Next base: position 32,667,360 of record NC_139249.1, read on the forward strand.
GTCACCTACCTGCCGTTTTGAACGTTTTCTGTTAATTATCATGTTCCTAATTAATGAGAATCTTTTGCATTTCTTGTAATAAATCAAGCGGAAAAATAATGTTTCCTCAAACGTTTCTCAATAAAAAATACCTTGCGAAACTTAGGAGCCGATCTAAAGTATAAAGGTTACGAAGCAATTCCTGTACTTTTATTGAAACTTACACTGCATGAGCCCTACAAAGGAACATCGTGGTTCCTTTGTATGGAGAGCCACTTGGGAAACTTTGAAGAGGAGCGGGGGGTAGCGTTTAGCAACAAGCGACAAAGGAAAAAGTTCCTGCTAATTAGACGTTTGGCAGAAGGTTCCATTGCTGTTAATTGGTTACCGTAGAAGCCTTTGATTTCAAGCATTATGCTATGGAAAATATCAGCCTTTGTGTCAAAGCCAAACTCTGGCAACTTTCAAAATGGTTCTACAGTCTTGTAGTGGAGGAAAATTTATCAGTCTTGAGAACACAGCTTCACGAAAACACTTGTGTTCAAACAATGTTCAGCGTTCTGAGTAAGTGGTGAACAATATGCTCCAGATCGAAGTCTTAACTAAAGTTTCTAAGGAAATATTAATACTACATCCATGTTGTTTGTCTCTTGTAGGTTATGTATAAATCGCGGATGTGTCGTGCACGAAATGTTGTAGGGGTATGAGTAATACCACTCGACCAATTTATTTTGGTGTTTTTTGGCCTCCCATGGCGTAGTGCCAATGTCGTCTCTTTGTAATCAAAGGGTTCCGCGTTCGATACCCAATGGAGGGACAAGTGGTTCGGATCCCACTTTAAACTGTAGGTCCAGTCCCGATTAGCCTTCCTGTGCATAACGTGGACTTTAAATTTAAAAAAAATCATTTAGAGTTTTCTGTTTATCTCAATCCACTGTGGTGAGAGTAATTTTTTTTCTAAGGCAAAGTGATGTTTGGCGATGTTCTCAGCAACACATATGCCGAAACAATATTCTCAGCATGAAATGGGCACAATCTCATAAGCAATACGAGAGGTAGGCAAATTTATTTGCAGCACGATCTAGTAACATGATTTTGACCAGCAAGAAATCCTTAATACATTTCTAACGTCCAGAAATATTGACGTTATTTCTGTCAATTAACCAGCATTTCTGCGAACAAGAAATCATTGAAACATTTCTGCCGACAAGAAATGTTGACATCATTTCTGCCAATATTAAATGTTTTCAGAATTTTTGAAAATAAGAAATGTTGAAAGAACTTTTGACAAGAAATCTTTGAAATATATTCGCAAACATGTAATGTCGGAATTATTTCTGCCAACAAAATTTGTTGATGTCATTTCTGGTAATAAGATATCTTGATAGCATTTTCGTTAACAATAAAACTTGAATCATTTCTGCCAACAAGGAAGTTTTTTCAAACATTACAGCTGAGTACTCGTCTTCAGTTATGTATGATGTGGATTTCTCCTGGACGTCAAAACCTGCTCCCGGATATGTCTATTTTCTGACAATACTCACAATAATACTTCTGTACGTACACACCATTAATCTCTATTATCTAATAATGTACACATTGTTTGTTTAGTTCCAATACACGGCACATACGTCAATGAATGCGTCAATGGACCGCCACTAACTTCCCATCCTCATTTGATATCTCGAAGGGGTCCATAATATGGAAGCTACTCTGTATTGTGGTCGACTGTTGAATTCCATGAGCAAACTGCATTAATATTTTCGTAGGAAACATTATGATAATCACATATCACACTCTATCCTGCTGAGGCAGCACGAATTGGACGGAACCTTGTCTTTGCAGACGTGGAATATATGTTTTTATTTATTCTCCAAAGGAAATAAATCAGCCTCAGGGATTTAAATGGAAAATATGTGGGTTTATGTAATGTTTAGAAACAGTAAGAGTGTGAAATAACTTCACGTCTTCAAATCACATTGCTAACTTCTCAAGAGCCGTTGATAAAAAAGAACAGATTGAAGGGCAGCAGTGTCCAAAACAAGGCTCTAAAAAGAGATCAAGCACTGAATGGCAAGAAAATGTAAAAAAAAAGCAATACTTGAAGCAAGGTCCCAAGGAATTTATTGATTGATTCATTTGCTTCATTTTACTTCGCTTTTTGTGCCACTTTTGGCTAATTTGCGAAGATGGGGATGAGTGATGACATGCTGAAATTGATAAATGGACACTCACAAACATCCATGCCCCGGTCGGGATTCGAACCCTGGACTCCTGGCCTTGTTGCGTGATGTACCAACCACTCTGCCACTGGGGGCTGCTCCAAGCAATTTATGTCCACCTTATGGTCAGATAGGCGATTTGGAACTGGACCTACAATTAAGAGTGGCATTCGCACCACTGTGTAATGGGTTACAACAAAGGATCGAACTCAGGAACTGTTGATTACAAGATGGCAGCCTTACTACTACGCAATCCGGAAGGACCAGCTCGTTAAGAAGGAGGAAGGTGAACAAGAGTTGATGGTAAGAAGATAGCGTAGCAGTGCTTAAAACAAGGCCGTAAAGAAGGAGGAAAATGTGAGGAAAAGTGGAATGGTAACAAGATATCAGCGAAGCATGTTTAAAACAAGGCCCTAAAGAAGGAGGAAAATGTGAGGAAAAGTTGAATGGTAACAAGATATCAGAGAAGCAGTGTTTAAAACAAGGCCCTAAAGAAGGAGGACAATGTGAAAGAAGTGGAATGGAGTAGTGGTATTGATGCTATTATAAACTCAATTTTAAGTGTAGAAAAGGCGAGGCTATTTGATTGAACAATCAGATTTGCTTACACTTAAAACAAAGCCAAGAGAGGCCTATACCCTAATTTTTCAGGTGTGATATGCTCTGATTTTTAAGAAATTCTGAATTTCTAGTGTAGAAAAGGCGAGGGCTCAACAGATAGATTTACCCATACTTAAAACAATGGCAAGAGGGGCCTATACCCCAATTTTTCAGGTGTGGAGGTTCGGGTTTAAGTCCTCATAAAATGTGAAGCCTCCCCTGATGGCAAAATGATAATATTGTTGTCTTGTAACCAAAAGGCTCTGGGTTCGAGTCCTGATAAAATATTCAAGATTGAAATACATGTGGCAAAATAATATCTCCACAAGTGAGATTTTGAGAATAATTACTGCTCGTTGATAGCCCCCAGATCTGAAACCCTGGTAAAAAAATGTTTTACAACAATATATTGTACAAAAACTGAATTTCTCAATTTTCTTATTTTCTCATGTTTTATAACCACTTGCTCAATACAATAGAAGAAGAGTGGGTAGGCATAATTAATTGCCTCCATGCCTTGCCGGCACGCAAGAGATAAAATCTACACGCTAGAAGGGAATATTAATGATTTTTCTGTGCGATTCACTGAAGGGGCCATTAATCTTTCTGTGCGACAGGGAAAAAGTGTAACATGTCTGCAACATGTAAAAGTGCAACAAAGATTAAGATAAAGATACACATTTTCTGACATAGAGGCAATGAACTGCCCCTCTTCATGCTGAAAGCAATTCTATTCTGATAATATAAGCCTAGGCAAAGACTTGGAAAATATTATGACAGAAACAAAATCCAATTTTGTCTGTATCAAGGTCTTCAGAATCCAGTAAAATGTGGGCATATTCCATTTGGAGACGTGTTAATATTGTGGCATTGTAATCAGGGGCTTTGGGTTTGAGTTCTGTATAAGATTGAAATATATACAACTGCCCACACATAAGATATTAACTGCTAGCTGATAAACAGTTGAGGTTTGTGTATTGTACAACAGGATAATAGAGCAAATATCTTCTAGAATTGCTCTGTGACCCTCTCATTTCTTACATCATAAACATATGATTTTTCTCCTATGAGAATAACACTACATATGGTGTCATCAGGTAAAGCCTCATGGAATTCACAGATAATTTTAATGTTTGTCCTGTCATTCACCACAACCTGTTTCCTTTTTGAAGTGTTAATTACAAACATGGGTCTCTGTGCTTTGAATTCATCTGGTGTGTAATACATGTCAGTATTGCCAGTAGTGACCCTCTTGAAAGCCGAAAAGGCCTCATATAATTTGAGGAAATCATTCTTGGACATGTCTAAATTGTAATTTTCTCTGGGAAAGACCTCATTTCTGCCATTTTTAAGATATATGTTCTTGATGTTGCAGTTATCAAATTTACTTGAATTTTTTTCCTGATTGTTGTGTCTTCCAGTCTGAAACAATACCACTACAAAATCAGGCATGTCATATTGAATACTGGAGAATGAATTTGTGGCATCAAATTCATAATAAGAACCAGTTGCGGGCTTCTGTACACATTGATAAGTATAAAATTGCAGAGGAATTTGTGGATTTTTTATTATATCTGCTTTGTATTTAAGAGCATAACTGGCCTCGTATTCAACAACAGGGATTCTTAACTCCATAGTCTGAATAATGCATTTGCCTGCATCTGGTAGGGTATTAGGCAGAGCTTCCCCTGCAGGGTTTGTTGCACTGTACCTCATCAAAGCATTGTTATCATTTGCAGCTCTTCTAAATGTGATTCTTAAACCACCCTTCCACATAATTTCTTTGTAATCTGAGAAGAATCCTGGCAATAGGCGCATCGGGAACAGCACAGTGTGGTTCTTAGATAATATCTTATCACCAGCTTCAAATCCACCGATTTTGTAGTATGAAGCCTCGGTTTTGGATAATTTTAATGTGGCCAAAGCTGTGGAGGTAATGCCGGGATAATCCACTCTGTTTATAACAACGCCATGCTTTCTGATCTCAATTTCAGAGAATAGATGTGGCACAAAATTATCTACAAGTCTTATATTAGAATTTGCCGGATAATCTGTTCCATCGAGCTTTACAACATCAAATTTGATGTATAAATCTGCTCTGTGAGGGTGTATAAATCCATCCCCTACATCAAGATCAACCTCAATCTCTGTGTTGGGTTGATTTAAATTTGCAAATGTCCTCCTGTTTGGGGGGAATGATTGTAGCTCATAACTCTCAATATTTTCTATTTTCTTCTTGTATGTATTTTTATTTAAATGTTAATCTCTATGATTGCAGTTGTTGTGGCTCCAGCAAAATCAACTAATTCTTCTTTTTCATTAGTGACCATCAATTCAATATAATCTATTCTATTATGACACACAGGAAAATATAATGTTGGGGATGGATTGTAGATGATAGGCTCCATGAATTCAGAATTAGGTTTGAATGTTGCAATTATGCCTGTTTGTTTGTGAGTGCCTATGCCATTTGATTTGGTGATCATACCCTCAGCCACATTACAGTGAATATTCAGAGTCTCTATGGTTAAGAATTTAGGTATATTCATAGCAGTGTGTTTGATGCCTGGTTCAAGTTTTGTGTTGTTCTCAAAGCCCAACAGCTCTCCAATAGTACTCAGATCCACTGTTTCTGTAGCAGATACAATCTCTACTCTGTGAGTGACAGAATTTTGACTTAACACTACACCTCGAGGTAATTGAGCATTTAGAGTGGAGAGATTATACTGCCCTGGAGTAATGACAATTTTTTCATCCCCAACTGCAATTGTGTTGTTGTGGTGTGTAATATTAGGGATTAAGTACATGCCATAAAATGCCCTGAGAGCTATTGTTTTGGGATATACAATGTCATCATGTAATTTGAGTTTCAATATTGAATTTTGGCTGGTGAGATGGAATACCCCCATGATGTTTCAGATACCACAAGGCTTTTTGAAAATCTTCAATTGATGGTTTATTTATTTGAGACATATATCTAAGAACTGATAAACACAAATGTCCACAATTAACATCTTTGAAATTTTGAACACGGGTATTATTAAATAAAGATTAGCTGAATTTAGATATTTTATTAAATTTTCAGGTGGAACACCTCCAAATGAATCAAACACAAATGCCTTATTTTTTAAATATTTAAGATAGCAGATCCAGTGAGTGCCCTGATTTTTGTACTTATCCAAATTAACAATGCCACACTCTTTGTTGAGTGGTTGTTCTGGTAAAGAATCAGACATGTACACACCTCTAAAATGTTTGATGCCCAATGGCTTGATTAAAGCTTCAATATGTTGGTTTGTAAGCGGCTCTTGTTTTTTTTAAACTTATTCATGGCTCTCTTAACACCTTTGCCCTGTTTCTCAATGGCCAGGTTATGGCGCTTCTGCTCATCTAATTCTGCCCTATTTTTCTTGGCATCTATTACTGTCTTTGCTATGGCAGCTGATCCCCCAGCCAAGCTCCCAACAGCCCCGAGAGGCAGGGATGGTAAATATAAATCCCCCCCACATGTGATTTTTTTCTAGATTGCTGTAATTTTTTTAATTGGGGGGTGCTAAGTAACAATTTCATACCATGACCCTTTGCAATACAAGAATTTTTTTTCTTGCGCTGCTTTTTGGTTAAAAGGCTATCAATAGGCCCAAGAGATTTGAGCCCTGCATAAGGTACTTTATACATAACACCCTTGGCCTTCATTGTAGGTTTATTATATACATATTCACAACCCCCACCCCAGTTTTTGTTTGGTGCTCATAGCTATGGTGGTTCCCAATGCTGCTATTTTTTCACTCAAAGAAGCATCTTTGCTTATAAATCTACCAAATGCAGCCTCTTCTAATTTCTTGTCTGCAACATGTCTCTTGTCAAGATCAGAATGTGTGTTGTATGCAATATCATGGTCTCTACAAGCAGCATCTAAGGGATTAACACCAGGATCACCTCTGTTTAATCTATGATCCAGTTTTGTGCCTGGACCGCAATATTGATAGCCTGGAATATGCAGTTCAAATGGCAGCTTGTTTATAATGTCATTAACAAGGCCCCGACCCTCAGAAATATTCCAAAATTTATGTGGTAGAGTATTAATTATTTTTATAAGATATCCAATCCCCTTAGTGTCATTCACTATAAAATTAGACAATTTGGTGCTTATCATGTCCATAATTCCAACCTTTTCATTGTAAAAATTGTGGTTGCCAGCATTTTCCTCCCCAGCTATTACCAATAGCCTATCTACAAGTTTCCTGACATCATCAACCCACACAAATTCTTTGGGCAGGGTGTTGTATTGTTTGATTCCACTTCCAGTCTTGATTTGTGAGCATATGGGCTTGATTAAATTATTGTATTTTGCCCCACTGCTCGACTTAACCCTTTTTTTGTGTGGGATCATTGTTCTGGTATAGAGCATCTGATTTTATTAATATTTCTTTGTAATCCTCATAATCCTGATCTGTATAGCTGCCAGGCCTTTTCCTGGTCATCAGTTCCCATAATCCAGGTGTGCCGGCATATTTAACAAAAGCACCTTTTTCTCCAAGTCGAGATTCTGAATATACAATTATATCATCTCCCATAAATGTTACTCTGAAATTGCCAATTCTATGTATGATGCTGCCATCAAGCTCTGTGTCAGCATATAAGCCAAAAACCTCATCTTTATTGTCTTTAGGTGTTGTTAAATATTTTTGAGCAAGAAGACCCAATTCAATAGGATCCTGACTAGCCTCAATTCTTCTAGGAGCAATAGGACTAGGTGTGTGAATACTTGAAAGTGGGGTGAATGGATAATCTAATATGTTCCTAGCAGCTACAGGTACAAGCTCTGTGAGCAAATTTTGATTTTGCTCTGTAACAGTTTTGATATTCTTACCTAAATTATTAATAGCATCAATTACAGGCTGTTCTGTTTGTTTGTGTTTTTCATAAATTCCACGGTTCTCTGATTTCCATCCCTTAAATCTTTTTACAAGATAATCTCTTAACTTAAGATCATCAATAATTGGCCTTTTCATGGTTATTTATTTATGTTTCAATGTCTAAAAAATTGTTAATTTTATTTCTGTATTTGCCACTATTGGGTGTTCTTGTCATATCAATTGTGACAAACCCATAACTGTCCTGGTTCCAGCACCTGCTGCAAAATTTGGAAAAATCATTGTAGCTCAGGTCCCCACCTACATATTCATCATGTATGTGTTTGAGGTTGGTATGGTCTTGATGAAACACACATATAAAATTGCTGTTGTCACGGATCAGTTGCTTGGGTATTTTTGAAAAAGTCTGTGCCAGGTAGAAGCAATCAATGTTTTTGTGCCGGCCCTGTGTAAAAAAGTTTCTAACCTTGTTTTGATTATCCAATATAATGTCATCAAACACAACAACAGAATTATCGAGACATTCATCAAGTGGCTTAACATCTGGTTCAAAAGTTGCAATATCCAATCCATCATATAGCTTCATCAGCTGCTGATATTTTAATTGTTCCAAGCTCTTAGAGAAGATATACAAGTGCCTGTTTTTCCAATCTAACCAGTTGGGTGCCAATAAAAAATTATCAACCATTAGTGTAGTTTTACCACAAGCAGATGGCCCAACAATAAGACACCTAATATTTTCAGGCAACAATTTTCCATTTCTCTTATTCTGTTGTTCAGGTTCTGGCAGCCTTTTTATAACATCCCAGGTGCTCATATTATTATTTTATTTGCATCGATCCAGCTGTGTTCTGGGAGTCCTAGCCATTTGACAAGTAACTTTTTGCCTTTTCTGCGGATAATTTTTTCTATGAGATATGTGTCAGGCTGTTTAGTTTTGCTGAGCTCTTGTTCATAGAACCTGCCTTTGAGAATTTCTCCTCGGTGATCCTTTATTATATATGTGTTAAGAGTCCCGGGTTTAACCTGAACCACTGTAAATAATTCAGCGCTCCAGTTTCTTGTAAAGCCTCTCTTGAATAAGTGCTTATATTTGCTTATTCTTACTTGATCCCCCACCTTGTATTTGGCCTTTCTTGTTGTTGGCTGATATTTAGGATAATAAACAGTGCTGATCAATTTTTGCTCATCAGATGAAGTTACTTCAGAGGGTTTCATGTTGATTGTGGAATGGACAGAATTGTTATATTTATGGAGAAGTTCTGGAAGAATATTAATCCATTTATAATTACCCTGCAGTGTAAATTGTTTATACATAAGATTTTTTAAGGTTCTGTTGAATCTCTCTACAATTGAGGCTTTGAGGTCACTGTAACTCGAATAATGTTTTATTGCCTGGCTTTTAATAAATTGTTGAAACACTGAATTATAAAATTCTTTGCCATTATCTGTTTGCAAATAGCGCGGGGATCTTCCACTCTGATTGATAATTGTTCTCAAAGCTTCTGTAACACATTTTCCAGTCTTGGATTTGAGTGGCACAGCCCAGGCAAATTTTGAAAATGTATCTATGATAGTGAGTAGATACTTGTAGCCCTTGTTGATTTTGTCTAAGTTTTTCAACTGCCCACTTGCCATTTCAATCAAGTCGCTCTGCCATAAATCATCTATGCTTTTTGTGACTACTGCGAGTCTCTTAAAATTATGTCTGGCCTGTCTGTGTAATTCATCAACAATAATTTTTCTAGACATAATATGTAAACAAGAATATTGCAACTATAGGGTGTTCAGCAGCTGAGACTGCAGGATTTTCTAAATATAATTTGTCCCCTATTTGTATTTTAAATTCCAAAGAGCCATCATCTTCAACATATGCTGTTTCCAATGTATTGGGATCTGTAAAATCCTCCAATTCTACACTGGTGATTTTCACTTTGTTATCAGCATTTGTTATTGATAAGGTGGGGTAGTGGTGTGCCTGTGGTTGAAGCCAATATTTGATCTTGATTGGTCTCAATGTGCCCCCAACAAAAAATTGGTAATAAAATTGTGCAGGGGACAGCATATATATTTTGCATCCTGGTGTAAATGGAGAATCATATTCTTTGTTGGGGATGCTGTACAATTCAAGAATTACTGAATGTTTTGGATTCTCGATTATGCCTGTTATTTCCTTTTCTGCTGTGAGCAATCTGCTTGTTACAGATTCAAGGTGCTCATTGATGGTCCTAACAACATCATCATGGCCCGGCTTTATTTTTATGTCCACAGCAAGTCTCTTGTATTGTTGCACAATTTCTTGTAGCTGGGTGGCAAAAACAGACAGAGCATTTGCTTGATTGGATTCCATGGTTCCTAGCTGTTGCTTGATATTAGCAACAATTTGTTGCAAATTTTCAACAATTGCCAATTTTGAATTTTGAGCTGTAAGATCATGGATTTGTCTTCTGATATCCTCAAACAGGGCATGCAATTCATTAATATGTTGATTGGTTGGAAGAGTGGCCACTGTCTGTGTGAGATGTTTGATCTCTGCTTGGATATTCTTGATATCTTCTGATTTCAATATCCTATTCACTGCTCTCTTAATATTTTTAAGTTCCTGTGATGTAGGAAGATTTGACACAGTATTTTGTAAAAATTCAAGTGCCAATTTCACAGTGTTTAATTCAGATGCATCGGCCACATTTTGCATAGCATTTTGGAGCAGGGCTATATCTGCCTGAGAGGGTGTGGATTGTTGTAAAATTTCAAGTTTTGTTTGGATATCATCTATCAAGTGATGAAAATGAGATAGTTCAGATTCAGTGTTGAGGTTTTCAAGCTTTGTGATTTGTTGCTGGACACTGACAAGGGTATCTACAATCCCAGGCAATCGGGATTCAAGTACATTTGCCAAATCACTTTGCACTGCTGCTATTGTACCTTCAAGATGGGTTATGGAACTTTGAATTTTTCCAAAATCTTCATATGTTTCAAGTTGCAGCTTAATATTTGCAACACTCCGAGTTATTGCATTCAAAGCATCAGAAGATGGCAAATTGTTCATAAAATTTTCAAGTGTCTCAATTTTTTCTTTAACCTCGGCTATGGCATTGTTCAGAGGATCCAGATTAGGTATTTGGAGTGACTGAATCTGTTCTTTTAGAGTGGAAATCACTAGATCAAAATCTTCTTGTGATTTTATGCTTTTGACAATTGTTTGGAGCTGTGCCTGGACATTATTTATTTGCTCTTCCAATTGCTGTTTCAATTGCTCAGAATTGGTGGCCTGGGTCTTAAATTTGGCTTGAAGAGCTGCAACAGCTTCTTCTAAACTTTGAAAATTATCCAATGTGGCCAGGTCAGTATATTTCTGAAGCAGCAATTTGAGTTCAGAATCAATTTTAAGAAGAGGGTCCATGCATTGTGATTGCAAATTTGTAATTTCTAATTGAAGACTGGCATTGAGTGTAGTTTGTAAAGCTTGTAAATCACTTCTTAATTTCTTGACTCTGACATCAAGCATCAAAATCTCATCACTGTGATCTTCATGTCTTGTATGGCCAAAAATATCATTAGGCATTTTGTTTAGTAGTTATTTATTATAGAGTATCTGATTCTTAATTCTATAAAAAAAGGTATAAGCTTATCATAGGATCCAGGGACCTCAATATATAAGCAATCACCAGCAGAAACAGTATAAACAGTGCCAGAAACCATGTTTGAGTGCTTAATTCTGTAAATATTTCTCCCTACTGAAATTTTAACATCACCCTCAGGAGTTGTAATAAATTGCAATTGCCCACCTACAGGTAACTGGTAATGATTTAAATTATTGTTAAATATGTACAATATTTTGCCTGTTTCATCATCAATATCTGTAAATATGCTGTTCAGATGAATAATTAACAAGCCACTCAGTTTAGACTGTATATCAGAAGAGGGTTGTGGTGTTGGCAGGTCCATAATACCTTGTTTTTTAAACCCAAATAAGTTCATAGGCATGTTTATTTATTTCAAATCATGCTCTGTGTTTGGGCATTGATCCCCATTTTTCAAATCACAATGCCCCCATGGTAAAGTATGTATGCCACATGATAAAATACATCTCTTATCATCATGTGGTTCCAGAGCCACTTTTCTTACAACATTTGAAGTCAATAAGTGATCCACACTCTGAATTCTGGATTCTGATGTTTTGATTAAATTCTGGGATTTGAGGCAATTTTTATAATCTTCAAATTCAAGCTCTTTTTCCACAGCTACTTTGCCAATATCCTTGGCTTTTTTGGCAGCAACACCACTACATGTTTTAAAACTGTACATCTTGGCACTTAACCCAGCAAATTCCACAATAACATCACCAAGTGTCTCATCTTTTAACTTGCCGGGCACCTTTTTGTTGTGGGGTTGAATATTCAAATGGCCTGGCAATTCACTGGTATCAAAATATTTAAACAATTCAGGCTGGGTCATATCTTTATAAACATCTTCTGTTTTAATATCAAGAATAAAACTATCCGTGTCCATGTACATCAATTTTATATTATTACCATAAAAAGGCTTCAATACATCATAATACAATATTAACATATGTAATTTGGCCAATTCCAATATCGCAGCCCCTACATAAATAGGTTTATCAAACTTAATTTTTGTTTTTTTCATGTTGAAAAGTGCCATATTTTCATCATAAATTCTTCTGTAATTGAAATTAGGTTTTGCAACCAATTTTTTGCTCAGGCTGGGGTCAGTAATTATTTTAACATCAGTATGTTTTCTGACATTTTCAATTGTTTTGCCATATACAGAATTGACCATCAATTTAAACAATGCCTTATCAAATTGGCTCTTTGCAGATGTTCGAAGCTCTGTGTTTGTATTAATATATGGTTTCAACCATTCTGAGTGCCTGAACCTCAAAACTTTGCCAAGTTTGGTTACTTGAACACCATGTTTCATCAGGAACTGGAGGTTCTTGTAATATATGACACAGCCCTGTTTTGACTCCAGTGTCATCATGAGCTTCTTCTGTTTAGAGCCAGGTGAGCACTTAACCTCAGGAATTGGGGGCAGATCAGAAAATTTCTTATGTAAATTATATGGAATTGTCAGATCAACCTCTAAGAAGAGGCCATGTTCACGGTCATCATAGTTCTGAAGATCCTCAATATTGAAATCTTCAACCCATTCAAGCCCTGCATATGGCAGTTTATCCATCATAGCGTGACCATAGAGGCTGTTGGCATCTACATACACTATATAATTTGATGGCAATTCTGGATTATAATCAGGAATATGCTTGTTATTTGCTCTGGCATATCTCTGAGAACATTGCACCATCCCCCCTCTTATACCTTGCTCCATAAACAGATACATATCTTGATCTTGGATCAGATCCAAATGCTTTTTAGTGTTCAAAAACATTGAAGACCATGCTAGGCCCGGGGCACTGTAAAAATACACTGGGTCTAGTTTATAATTTTTCATGGAAGATTTTCTGAATGCCTGCAATATATCAGCTAAGAGGGTCACATCAAGTTTCAAATATGCCATGTGATAATCACCAAATGTCTGGCATTTTAAATTGTTCCACATCAATTGGGCATGGTGATAATCATCATCAGTGATTCCAGATCCTCTGATTTTGCTGTAAAACTCATGTTGTGGAGGCAGGGAACATTCATCAAATTTAGAAAAATCTGTAACATAGTCATATGGATATACACCCTTCCGCCTAATTAATTTCAGGTCCTGATTTGGAAACAATGCACATGTGATTTTGAATTGATCATCAGATAATTGAGTGGCCAGTGTAGCCAGGCTAGCAGATAAAATTCTGTAAGAATCAAGAAATCTTATGTGAATAGGAACACCATTAACTTTAATTATTTTGCTAATAGCAATATATTTCTCATCATTTTCAGCTAAAATATTTAAATTCTGCTTGTCAAACCCCTCATATCTGATCAGATGATGGAAATCATAATTGGATGCTCCATGGCAAAATATGGGGATAAATTTTGGTCTCTTGATCTTAATATTACAGCTATTACACAGGGCCATTAAGAATTTGCCATCTGTATGAGAATGGTGTTTCACCTTGATATTTGTATCTGAAAATTCAGAATCACATACTGTGCATTTTTCTGCTTTGTTGAAATCTTCAATCTGTTTCTCTGTTAAAGGCAACATGGGTTTTGATTTTAATAAAATATTAGATGCTATGTCACGGCACTCATTTTCTATTTTATGTGCAAATATTTTGATGGCATCTGGCCCCATGTATGAATCTTTTTTGGTAACAACACCATCCTGTACAACCACATAATAAAAGCTGGAAGGTTCATGTAGCTAGTATGGTGTAATTGAAGATTCTTCAGGATCTGGATTGCAGAATGCAAAAGATTTGAGGATTGATTCAAAATCATAGACAATATATACTGGGTGTTCTAACAAGGCTTCAAATTTTTTGAATTTGCAATTTTCACTTGGATTAGGCATCACCATATGAACAGGTTTATGATTGCCACAATATTTCAGATGCTCAATTAACTTGTTTTTTGCAATTTCTGCATTTTTTTCCCGAACCCCATTCACCATTTTTTGACCATCAAATACACATAAACATCTTCTGCACAACTTAAATATTCTATTAGATTTGTCTAGTTGTGTTCTCACTAAAGCTTCAAGATTATGTATCAGAGTGTAATGATATTTGCCATCCCCTTCAATTAAGAGCAAATCAATTGGAATAGCAGATTCATCATCAATTGTACTGATTCTGAGAGGTTCTATCGGGCAATTGCCAGTGGAACAAATAAATACATTAATAGATAATTGTTTGCCATTGATATGCCTGGCCTTTTTTTCAAATTTATCAATATTCTGAACAGATATTGGATATTCTAAGCCCTTCATTGCATCGTCAAAAAGATGTTCATGTTGTTTATAATAAGTTATTCTATCAGGATTTCTTAAAACTGGAAACAAAGCAGCTAATATACACCACAAAAAGCATTTCTGGTCGGTATTTTCAATATTAACCACGGCTCTTCTGTTTTTAATATTGTCAGGTAATGGCAGATTGTAGATCCTTGCAATGGGCTGAATTCAGAAATATTAACATATAACTTGTGTGGAGATCCGCATAGGCTCCATCCAGACTCTTTTGCTGCAAATTCAGAGTGTTTAATATTGAATTGATCCATCAAACTGCTTATTATTCTGTCTAAATTTGTATTTGAATATACAGGTACAGTTTCTGTTATGTGGGGCTGTGTAAATTTTGTGCCATTTGGTTTCTTATATTGAGTATACAATTTGAGGGACAGCTTATAAGAGCCATTTTGTGCATTTACAATTGCCTGTATATCAGGTTTTTTACTGTTCAAAAAATTCTTAATGCCACATCTTGGCTCTGATACAAACTGATAATCCCTAAGTTGGGCATTAAAACTGCTATGGATGGGTGGTTCATAGCGTGGCTGCTTTGCAGGTCCAGCATTAACAGGTGCTTCATGCTTCCTTTTCAGACCAGATGTGGATGGTTGTGAGGGCAATGCTGATGACTGTACATAAGAATTACACTTATGCCATTTGTAATATGCCTTGCTTAATATTTTATGGCATCTTGGACACATTTTTGTGGCCTTTCTGCATTTCTTAGAGTTACAAATACGGCAATGCCTAGCCCAATGAGAACTAGATATATTTTTATTACACTGATTGCAATATTTTTGTTTTGGCATTTTTTCTTGTTGTTTATTATATAAGATTTTCTGGGCTTCAATTCAAAACTTTATACTTAATAAAAATATCAGTTGGGTTCAGCAGTTAATGGCTGAGCTGGTGCTTTTATACCCAAACAACAGCAGTAACTAGGTTTTTGGTGATAGTTTTGCTGATGTACAACACACTTCACCAGGTTTAAAACCTCATCTCTATATCAACTAAATACAATTCAAAATTGGATTTTGAACTGTGCAATAAATATTCTGTAAGTCTCACTTGTGTTTATATTAACAGAACAAGACAAAACCAGAATTGTATTCAGGATTGCATGTTTTCATACAAAAAAGCCATATTTTTGACAAGTTTATAAACAACAATCATACAGATATAACTTTTACACACATGGCCGAATCTGTCTGAGCAGAGGAGAAAGAAGGGTTTCAGATCTGGGGGCTATCAACGAGCAGTAATTATTCTCAAAATCTCACTTGTGGAGATATTATTTTGCCACATGTATTTCAATCTTAAATATTTTATCAGGACTCGAACCCCGAGCCTTTTGTTTACAAGGCAACAATATTATCATTTTGCCATCAGGGGAGGCTTCACATTTTGTGAGGACTTAAACCCGAACCTCCACACCTGAAAAATTGGGGTATAAGCCCCTCTTGCCATTGTCTTAAGTATGGGTAAATCTATCTGTTGAGCCCTCGCCTTTTCTACACTAGAAATTCAGAATTTCTTAAAAATCAGAGCATATCACACCTGAAAAATTAGGGTATAGGCCTCTCTTGGCTTTGTTTTAAGTGTAAGCAAATCTGATTGTTCAATCAAATAGCCTCGCCTTTTCTACACTTAAAATTGAGTTTATAATAGCATCAATACCACTACTGAATGGTAACAAGATATTAGCTTGATTAGTTTGATTTGCTTTATTTTACTTCGCCTTTTGTGCCACTTTTGGCTAATTTGCGAAGATTGGGATGAGTGATGGTATGATGAAATGGATGAATAAACACTCACAAACATCCATGTCCAGGCCAAGATTCGAACCCGGGACCCCTAGCGTCATAGCGCGATGTGCTAACCACTCCGCCACAGGGGCCGGCATAACAAGACATCTGCTAAGCAGTGCTTAAAACAAGGCCCTAAGGAAGGAGGGAAAGGTGAGAAAAATTTGATTGGCAACAAGATATCAGAGAAGCAATGCTCTAAACAAGTCCAAAAATGGAGGAGAAGATGAGCAAGACTTCAATGGTAAGAAGATGTGAGCGATATGCTCAACAGAAGGAAGGAAAAATGAATACAGTTGAATGGTAATAAGATGTCTCTTAATTACGATACTGAATACATATAAATATATATCTTTCCATAGGAAGAAGCTGAAAGAAGAATAATTCATTTTTTAAAGTTTCCCACAAACACAGTACCTATTGTTTGCTTTCATTCTTGCAGTGGTTCCCTGTATGCTTCGTTTCACTATCTCTCTGCACATTCTATGACGCAAGATAATAACTTTAGGGTTTCTGAAAGTATGTCGGATGCTTGCTGCCGCTTGTGGGTGCCAGGAACGCTCAAGGCGAGTTCTTTGCTGGTCCTGGGAGACCTTCCGTTCTGTCCAGACCTCAAGGTATACAGCCTCAGAATACCTTGTTTAGCGTCTCTGAGAAGAGTTTCCGAGCAAATGGTTACCTACCAACATACGGAAGAATGTCCTAAATTGAAAATCGCCATGTTAAGCAATTCTAGGAATTGTTTCGCCTGGAGATAATGGAGTGAAGCCGCGGCGTAGATATGAGAGAGGCCTTAATGAAAAAGCATGCTCACAACCGTAAGTACAGGATGAAACAATTCGGGCGGCGTTCAAAGCAAAATTGGCGATGAACAGGTAGATTTCGGTTTGTGATGCAAATCGTGTTATGGGAAGTAGGAGTGTCAGCATGAGATGTAACGATACTCCGGCAAATGAAAACAAGGGAAGCGTCGATCAGTTTACCTAGAACTAATCTTACCAATTTTTGCAAACCGCAAACAGTGTTGCCATACCCTTGATAAAAGCTCAAAGTTTAGTGTACTGGACGGACATTTTGTAGGAGTTTAAATAAACTTTCTCTGACTGCAGCAATGGTTTATACGCATCGTCAATTAAAACGCAAGTTATGGAAAAGTTAAGTAATCACAGTTTATAGTATTACTAACGATCCACCTCGGCGACCAAGAATGTTTATTTACGATCTCTCCACCGAGCTCGAGTCCTGGTCAGGGCTTATTAACCTAAAGATATATATATGTGACCAGATATTAAAATACAAACACAAGTAACAGTACAGTAATTTTATTTGCGTAGAATTTTCATGAGTAATGCAATACAGTTTACTGAAGTTTCAAAGTATTTGAGAGTCTCAGAGCACTACACTCTGTCCCGGATATCTCTGGAGGAGGCGAACGAAAACAAGTCTCTGCGCAAGTAGTGATGCGAGACGATTTCACCAACGAAAACGTGAGAGGGAATAAGATTGCGTGGAGTAGGTGGGAAGCGACTGCAGTACCAGCCTTCGCAGCAGGGAATGCTGCTTCATTCTGCCCACTCGAATTCACCTTCCTTTTCTGCCGCTATGCGTGGCCTTGCTCCAGAGAAAACCGGAACAAAGTATAAGTCTTGTCTCGACAAGTCTCTAAAGGCCTGGTACAGGGTAAACGAAGTTAGTAATAAGATGTGTTTTACACAGCATATACTGAGCCCTTGCAAGTTGAATTGTATCATCTTCAAATATGCTGTATAAAGAAGCAAACTGTACTAAGTTAGGCGAGTGCACAGCGACGGACTGAGAGTGAACTTTTATTCTGACATTTTAACTAACTTATAATGCTAATCTATTCTTGATGCTATGCCCGTTCCTTGGCAATATAGTCAGCTCTATGTGCTGTGAAGCCAGAAGTTTCAGGTATTGGGTGAAGGGTGTCGTGTTGTTAGCGAACGTGCTCGTATCGAACACGTGCTCTCAGCGAACACAGCTACGGAAGGATTTGCAGGTGCGTGCTGTTAGCGAACACGCAAACTTGTCCTGTCTTATTTGTCCTTCAATCTGGTCAGCATGCAAGTGTTGCCAGTGATAAGCCAACTTGCGTTGAGAAACGCCCCAGTGGATGGTGCCTCTTGACCTGACCTGACTCACCCCTGATCATTCTTCAATAGGGTCTTCCTTAACGCCGCTATCGAGATGAAAACTCCGAATATATTCAATTTAATAATCAAACTAAAAGAGGAAGCGGTAGATGCCATATTCCAAATTAGGGAGGGAGAACTTGGAGTCTCTAGCGGTAAAAGGAAGAAGACTTACATGAACATCGACACCCGGATGAAAACAGCTTTGGAACAACTGAAAATTGATAATAACATTTACAAATATATTAGGAAGTTGTCCTTTGTACAAAAAGTAATCTAGGTTGATTAACATTTAAATTTCCTATGTAAAATTTGATTTTAAGGAAGATGAAATATATCAATATTTTAACAAAACTTTCATGTAGTTAACCTAAATTATTGAGGATCCTTCATTTAGCTAATTTCAAACACAAAATGATTATAAGGTATCACTGGCAACACTTGCATGTTGACCACTTTCAAGGACAAACAAGACAGGGCAAGTTTGTGTGTTCGCTAACAGCATGCACCTGTAAATCCTTTCCTTCCGGTTTTCGCTAAGAGCACGTGTTCGCTACGAGCACGGAATCGGGTAAAGCATGAATCTATCATGGTGTTTATCTCATTATTCATCACTTCGCCATTCATCCTCATCAACATGATTAACTTAAGAGGAAGTAAAGCAATATGAAAACCGAAATTGAGATTTGGATTATTAACACCTTTCGGTTTACCCTCGTGAAGTGTTAATTAGTAACGTTTATCGTATGACGGATATTATTAAACTATCTTCAATTGACCGTCGAGTTATCTGTTACTTGGTACCCAGGCTTTGGCAATAAGTTGAATGTTTCCAATAGGACAATCCGAATACAAATTCACAAACACGCCCTTTGCAGAAACAGTTTAGCCAAAAAGGATTGTTCTTTTGCATAGCGAGTATATTTCAAAGCGGACACATACTTTTTTGTCCAACAATGAAAAATTCAAAAGCAACAGAAATCTAGTTTTACATTTCAAATGCTCTCCAACTTGACAAGAGTATCACAACATAGTTTGACGAACTTTTTCAGGAAGAGTGTAATGTAGTTTTGGAATCAAATAACCAGAAAATTGGAAAAATATATCAGCATATTATGTGATACAGTAATATGCTCAAGATAGGTCCAAATTTGACAGGCTTTTATAACTTTTCCCAGATCTGTGAGTTATTCAGTCCGGCATTAGTCTGGTGCAATGTTGCCATAGCCAGTGAGCAAGATTTTTCCCTTTCATAGGTACAAAAATTCCCTTTTCCATATAATTTTCCCTTCATCTAAGAAAAACCACTGACTCATAGAAAACAGTAAACACCAATTTATAAATACTCTAGGATCGAGTGAAGGAATTAAATTTAATAGGGAATACCAAATTGTATATTTTGCGAAAATATACGATTTCTGATAAGTGGTTGGTTATCAAAAGTTACTGAATGTTACCAAGATAAATAAAAAATTCAATTGTCTTTAGAATATCTTCAATTTTTCCTGTACTTTTTTCTATTCACTTAGAAATTTACCCGAATTTCCCTTCGCAGAGAGACATTTCCCTTCACGTGGAAACACTGATCTGCTATTCATACTTTTTCTATACCTCTACGGTAGAATACTAATGTAAGTCAGCACATTGCGAATCAAACACATTTCCTTTCCCTTGCAAGCTTCTAGTGTGATCCACTACAACCCCACACGCCCACATCACAGAGGGACTAGGAGGAAATTCCTCCGGATCCATCTCCCTTTCAAATTTTCGGAAAGTTAGATGAAGCAAAACATGGCCTTTACTTCCGGTTCCCCTCGGACAAAGGCACATTTGACGCAGAAGCAGCTGCGGGGGCAGATTGACATGTTCCGGTCCAGGCAGAGTTATGAACATATGGCGCTCAGATCCTAAACTCCATTTAACTTTGCATAACGATTCGGCTTAAACTTTCCGTTAAACTTAACGGGATAGAAGTTACCCGTCCGTTAAATCGGGAACCGTGTTATTCTTTCAGTCAACGTTCAGAGGGAAACACGAAATTCTTTTTACCACGTGCAACATGTTTTCCGAAACAACTTTAGCAAAAGAGAAACCATACTAACGAAACTAAGATCGAATCCATACTCTAAAAATAGCTAATAGTTACTCAATAAACCAACAGATGTCACTTTTAGCATTTTTTTTGTCATTGGAGTAAAACGTGACCATGTGACCCTTCATCACAGAATATTTAAAATAAAAATTAACTTTGTATTTTTAGCAAAATATTCTACAATAGAAACTAACTTTCAATAAACTTGGTATTATTGAATATGTTAAAGGGACATGGTTAAAAATGTCATAGCCGGGAAATGGATTTCTTCAAATTTACAGGAGAAAGTACTTACGGAATTGAGTTTCTGTGTAATTTCGGAAGGTCGTAGAAGTGTTTTCTCGCATTTTTCAATGTATTTGGCCGCTAATTCATGTATTTTTCTATAATAATGTCCGTCCGATGCACGAAAGCTGTTGCTTGCATTTCCATCCATGTACTTGAACCGGATGTTGCGAGCATCTGATGACGTAATCCCCGGTAAGTGTTTCCAAACACACAGTTTTTTCACTATATTGCCGAACCTAAAGCAACCTAACCTAACCTTACCGTGATGGTGCGTGGGTCTATCGTGAATGGTTTTTGGGTCTATTCGTGGATGGTTATACGATCCAGACTGGTTTTTGGGGCTATGCGTTAATGGTTTTTGCGGGAATGGTTTTTGGGGCTATTCGTGGATGGTCATACTATCCCGAATGTTTTTTGGGATTATGCATGAATGGTTTTTGGGGCTATGCGGGAATGGTTTTCGGGGCTATGCGGGAATTTTTCTGTTAAGAAGGTTGAAACACTGCTTTGCCGTTTGAAACACAACGCTAGTCAAGATTTGCCCGCCATTTTGCGTGTTCAGGAAGCGAGAAAAGAACGAACAATAATTACTCGATATGTCGACAATAGATACTAATTTCGTTAAAAAAAAAGCGAAATCCCTTGTTAAACAATGCAGAATAGGTAAGTACGAATGTCAACAAATACAGAATAAACGAGTTACAGACATTTCCCGGCCTTGTTAGTTTTACCGGGACATGTAATGCAGAAACTTACTTAATTTGTTTAAAGGTTCTTATAAACAAGATACTGATACCAATAAGTCCATGCAATCGTCAAGAATCTGAAAATTTATATCTAAACAAAAATAAAATAGAAGTGAAACACTGATTGTACTGTTAATCCCTAAAATGTATACTATTAACGCGTCATTTCTTGGTGACTCCATGTACGAATTAAATGCTACGAGTTTATTGTTTTAACGTCGTTTTCAGACAGGTTTTAAATTAATCCGATGAGCCGATGAATGATGAAATGAAATTGATTGATTTGGTTTATTTTACTTCGCGTTTTGTGCCTCTTGGCTAATTTGCGGAGATGGAGATGAGTGATGAAATTATGAAATTGATGAATGGACATTCACAAACAACCAAGCCCGAGCGGGAGGACCCTTGGCGTCGCAGCGCGATGTGCTAACCACTCGGACACAGGGTCCGGCTGATGAAATGAAAGAATAGCGAGAAATAAACTCCAAATTTATCCAAGATTCGAACAATAGGCACAATACTTTGAAGCAAGAACCGCTATTCCATCGTGGAAGCAGGATGACGCGTGTTTCTTTTATATGAACTTGTAACGTTTTAAATTTACTTGCTAATTCTCCTTACGTTAAGTCAAAATGGTAGCAATTAATGACTTTATAGGTTTACTTACTACATTTGCAATTATTCAATCTAGAAAGTATAGTGTGGTTATTTCCTTAATATGTCCGAATTGTTCTGCAGTAGCATCTTGAGAACGAGTCACACTGCTCCAAGCCACCAATTGCCTACGATGTCGCTGACGTCATATCCATGAAGCACCTATTACCTGCCGTCTTGAAGGACAGCAGACTCGCTGACTAAGATAGACACTTGGCAAGGGTATTAGACCTATTTCTTCTAATGTGCAGGCCTTAAAAGGAAGCCAGCTTCATTGTATGATGCGGAATATTAAAATTTCATTTGGAGAGAAGCTCTCAAAGCATTAGCAGAAACGAAGATGCATTAAAATTGTACTGTCCTGGACCTTAGTATCTTCCAATTAACTCCATCTACCGGAGAAAAGCTTAAATACTATTCGACCGTTACGAATATCAGCTCCAGAATTGCCTAGCATCTGGCGAGAACTTTTGGGCGCTTTTCGCTCGTTTCCGCCCGGTCAATAAAGCGGATGAATGTGTCTAGTTTGCATCAAACTTTGGCCCTTAACGGTTTATTTTCAATTACGACAAAGATAGGAGGAGGGGAGAGACCCTGCCACCTGGAAAACTGTTCTCTCCACTGCGATCTGCTTTAATTCCATCTCACCTAATTACACAAGCTCTCTCTCAGTTAAATGCTTAAGTCCTCTCTTCCGTCTTTCGTTCATGCTTTATTTTGTTTCTCCTTTCTCTGCGTGCAAGTTTAAACCGCTCGCGCCAAAATAAATCACCAAAGGGTTCCCCCAATGATGGGCTTAAAACGACGAAAAAACAAAGTTAGAGTTTGGTTCAACAATGAGCATTTGTTACGAATGGAGGCAAAAGAGACAGTAATTGCAGATTGTTTCGGCTGCAACAATGCTAAAGCGATGAGATCCTCGGTTGAAGCTGCAGTTTTAGCATTGCAAAGTTTTCGATCCGGTTTAGCTCGGTGAGATGAGATGCGGGGACGGTGCTAAACATGGACGCTGGCCATCTAACATTATCGCCGCTTACATTACGGGTTTGCACGCACATTTAAGTATACCTAATCTTATGGGACGTTCATTCCGGTCATTTTTTTTCTGTTTTCAACACTCGACTCAGTGGCTTTGTCGGAAAATTTTGTTCGGAGGGGCGGAAGGAGGTGCATTATCTCCATTGCTCTTTAATTTTGCCTTAGAATATGCTGTTAGGAAGGTAAAAGAAACTAAAGAAGGACTAAAAATAAATGGTGTGACTCAGTTGTTAGCATATGCAGATGATGTAGACTTACTGGGGGATGATGTGAATACAATTAAGAATAATGCTAAAATATTTTTCAAAACTGCTAAAGAGGTAGGTTTGGAAGTTAACAAAGAGAAAACTAAATATATGCTTTCAGGCCGAAACCAAGTGTTAGGTAATAATCAAAATCTAATTATTGATAACAACTTGTTTGAACCAGTTTCCAAATTCAAATACTTAGGAGTAATATTAACAAATGAAAATTATATTAAAGAGGAAATAAAAAGTAGGCTTAATTCAGGAAATGCATGTTACTTCTCTCTTCATAAACTTTTGTCTTCTCGTTTAATATCTAAGAAACTAAAAGTTAAAATATACAAAACAGTAATTTTGCCTGTAGTATTATACGGGTGTGAAACTTGGTCCCTTACATGTGAAAGAGGAACATAAATTGAGAGTATTTGAAAATAAGATCCTTAGGAAAATCTTTGGACCTAAAAGGGATGAGGAGACAGGTGCGTGGAGAAGGTTATATAATTTAGAAGTACATAATTTGTATTCATGTCCAGATATTATTAGAATAATTAAATCAAGAAGACTTAGGTGGGCAGGCCAGGTGGCACGAATGGGAGAGGAAAGAGGAGTTTACAGGATTCTTGTTGGAAAACCTGATGGTAAGAGTCCTGTAGGAAGTCCAAGACGAAGATGGAGGGACAACGTTGAGATGGACCTAAAGGAAATTGGTAGGGATGGAAAAGAGTATATAGAACTTGCTCAAGATAGGGAAAGATGGAAGGCCTGTGTTGCTGCCTTCGGGTTTAAGAAGGCTATGGAGAGGAGGGGAGGAAGGAGGGGGGAGTACAAGAATGGACGAAATATTTTCAGGGGCTCTGCTTTGGTGACCATGATTGCTATTTATTCATCTCTCTTTGATTAATTCCCCTTTCATTTTACTCCATCATCTTCGCTCTTCCTATCTCTCTCTCTCTCTCTCCCTCTCTCTCTCTTTACTTCAGTTTGTCTGTATTTCTGTACTTGACGAGTCATAGTTTTCCCTTCCTTCATTTCGGTCATCATTACTCAATCTTCATCTATTGAAACCCATTTTTTTCTACCTACCTTCATTTCTCGGTTTCCCAGTTTCTCTTCTCACTTTTATATCTTTATTTCTCTGTTATTTCCTGTTTATCTTGCATTTTTTCTCTGCTTTTCATCTTCCATTTCTCTATGCCATTCTTTCTATCTTATTCTGACGTTTCTCATTTCTCCTTGTCCCTTTTTTATGTAGTTCTTCCATCTATTTTTATTTCTCTGGTTTCCTCCCGTTTCTCTATGTATATACCTACCTTCATTTCTCTGACTTTGCTCGTTTCTCTTTTTTCCATTTTTACATATCTCCTTCTACCTATCTTTAACTCTCTTTTCCCGTTTTCTCTTTCTTTCATTTTTATATCTTTCTATCTGTCTGTATCTCTGGATTTTCATGTCTCTGTTGTTTCCCTATGCCTTTCCTCCAACATTTCTCAATATCTACCTATCATTATTTATCTGGTTACCCCCGTTACTCCATTCTTTCTTTCTCCGTATCTTCCCGTTTCTCATTTTCCTTATCTCTTTATTTCTATGTTCTTATGTTTGTCTGGTTTTTCCCCTTTTCCTTGCTACCTCTCTGTCTTTCCCCTCCATTTCCTTGCATATCTTTTTCTATCTCTGGCTTATCTAGTTTCTTTTTCTTCCTTTATTTCCCTACATTTCCTCGTATACTTCCATACCTGGTATATGTACACTCACGGATACTTCTGGGTTGTAATGATTCCATTGAAAGTTGGTAGGAGTGTTACAACCTAGAAATGTTCATGACTTTATCTTTATTTGTCTGACTTTGTCCTGTTCCTCTATATCGTTTTCCTATCCTTATTTCTCTACTCCTATTCTTCCTATATTTATGTACCTCTTTCTTTCCTTTTAGCTATCTGTGTGTATGTGTGTGTGTGATGCTTACTCTACTAAATCGTTCTGGAAATTTCCGCCGTTGTCCCACCCAATGCAGTGCTGTTCGATTATGCCGCATGATGTCTCTTTACGGGAGACAAAATATTTGTAAACTTTGAATTTAGATTAGCTTCATTAAAATGATATCAATCAACTGGAATATGGAATCGATTCATTAATTACATCCCTGTGCTAATAGTACCTCGTTCGTGGTTTGACAGTAGAAAAAGCATTCCATATTAATTGGTGGAGCCAATGAAAACGCAGAATGGGGAAAAAAAGGTATCATCAGAACATTACTGACAGAATAGATAGTATAATTTGACACAACGTGCGCTCCAATGACCACTTTTTTTACCCCGAACCCCAATATTTTTGTTTAGTGATTATTATTCTGTTTATTATGCAATGTGAACAGCTCAAAGCAATGTAATTGTGCACTCGGTTCGCCGGAAGGCAATTAATATAATAACTTGCCTGAGGCGGTTATGAAATTATTTCAGATGAATATTTAGAAGGTTGAAATTGAAAATTCTATGAGCGATTTTGTGCAAAAACGAATGTGCCAATAAGGAGTTGAGATTTGAGTCTGGTTACAATTACAGGTTGTGCTATTTTTTATATCCAAAGCGATCGTTTTCAGTACTGTAAATGCTGATGACATTTAAAATATAATAAATGAAAACTACTCTTTTTTATTAAATGTTAAGCTAGGTTTTTCAATATTCGCAAATTTTGACTTTGTATGTAATGTATATTAGAAAAAAAGAAGCGTTTTTATCATTGAATTAGTTCAATTCTATAGTTGGGGGGAATGTGCTCCTCCTGTTTTCGACGGCTTTTGCCAAATGTATAGGAAACTATACACTTGAGTAGGGATGCCAAACAAAATAGAGGGTAGCACGGGAGAGGTAGAGTGGAAAGGGGGTGAGGGAATAAAAATTTTCATGTTCGAAACTTCACATAGAATATTGTACGGTATGCGCCAAAATATACAATACTGAAACACTCGCATCTCGAACACGTGGTTGCGTTTGTCGACGGGGCATAGCTCCAGCTGCACGTGTTCGCAGTAGTGAAAAGGAAGTTGTGTTGTGCAGTTGTTGTTGGAAATGGGTCTGTCGACGGAGGAAAAAGTATTCATAGTTGAGCATTATTTCCGCTCATACGGAAGCGGTCGTGAAGGTGGACCGAGTTTGAAAAAGGTGACTGGTCTATATGCAACCCAAATGACAATCGTCCACTCCACATGCCCTAACGTAACCTAACCTTAGGTTTCCTGACAGTTATGCAACCCAAAAGGCACGATTGTTATTTGGGTTGCATATAGACCAGTCACTATATTGTAACATGTCTTATACTTTTGTTCATCTTTTCATTTCAGTACTGTATATTTTGGCGCATACTACATGATATAATAATGATGCTAATTGATTGTCAAAATGTATTTGCTAAAAACTGATGGGGATATACGGAAAGGCACTCAAAAGTAAACTTTACTTTCCCAGAGTACCCTAGTAACTGCTTATTGCTAACTAGTTGCTGTTGTTAAAGGGAAGAGTGACAATTTCGCGCCAGCTGTGCATTTTTTTTTAATATCGTCCGAATGCGCAATGCTACTGAGGTAAAAATTCGGTGTTGAATAGAGTAAAAAAATTCCACATGTTGCAAGTGAAAGCGTTTTTCAAAGTTGATTTTTAAGCTAGATACGATGACGAATAAGAATTTTCAGAAACCCATGTATTCCTTATGGGGAATCAACTTCAACTTCAAGTTATGGCTAATCAAATGGAAGTTTCGACTTTTCCGCATGTAAATTACTACTTCAGTCTATCCTTTTCCCGTTGATATCCTTTTCTATACCATCTAACTTTCATAAACGCAATGCACTTCTCCTTGCCTTCTACGTAATCCTAGCAGTGATGCCAAACTTGATGCGCATAAAAGAGCTAAATTTCACCTTAAATGGAGTAAAAACTATCAAGGAACTAGATTTACGAAACTGTATAAAGTGCCTCCTAATGTAATTTTAGGTATCAAATGAGTGGGGGTGGGGGTCGGGGGGCGCTGTTATTAATGTTAGCTTTAAAGTGATGGCAATGTATTCTTAGTTTTTCACCGTCTAGATCCGGCGGCATCACCCATCTCAATAATCCACCGATGGTTGTATGAAATAAAGAATAAAGGATTCCCGGATAACAATATTACGTCCTCTTCGCGTCAGCCAAGGCGCTATAAAAAAGTAGCTGAGGAGGTAAAAGGGAGTGGGGCGACGCAGCAAATATAACAATATCACGTGCAAAATATATAATTATGGCAAAAGTTGTCTATTTCAGCCGGAGCCAGTGATGGCACAATAGTGGGGCAGGATAACGTGCGCCCCAGTTCACAGCCAAACGAGTGCACGAAAGAGCCACACCTGGCTAAAAAAGAGCTAAGTTGGCAACAGTGATCCAGCCGCCGCAGAGTGGACGGCCACGCAGAAATTCTCCCCTCATGCCCTTATGTAATGAACTAAGTAATTACTTTCAAGAATTGAGTGCGGAAATGTTCAACTTACATTATATATATATATATATTTTTTGTTAGTCGCCTGTCCTCATTTCTCGTTTAGTTAAGAGGCTTATCCTTGTATTGTGTGACAGGCAAAAATAGCATAAGTGCTGATATGCCCATAATATACAAATTCAACCAATCACTAACAACTGACGTTGGTCTCTGACCCCTCCTAGTCCCACTTTGGTGTCGCCACTCAGTTATGTGTCCGATTCGGATGACAATGAAGTTCTAAACATCCTTAGGGACACTTATACAAAGCTTAACACAAGTTTAATATAAGGATTTCCCTATTGTACATTGTTTTATGCATGCATTATACATTGATGACCTCACGTGAAGCAGAAAGTTGCTTGTACTCGTAACAAACATATGCAACTTGTAATATAAGGAATATAAGTTTTGAAAGTGTTAACGTGTGTTAAATACAATTTTCAGATTGTCTACTCTGCACATTGAAGCAATTCTAATTTCTTCACAAAAAACAAATAGTTTTCGCATTTTCAGAGTAATTTAAGTTAAAATCAAGTTGTTCATAACTGATTTCATCAATGTAGCTCAGTACAGTATTACGTAATGAAATACTTTGGATTTCTTGCATTATATAACTTGAAGCAGAGACATACGATAAGATGTTGCACACGTTAACTTCGTGGTTTTAAGCACGTCAGAAGCAGATGATAAGCTGTTGTAATCTTTTTACATGAATTGGTGTCATTTCTACATCTCATTTCTGCTACTTTTGGCTAATAGTGACGATGATGAGTGATGATTAGATGAACCTGATGAAGGGACACTCACAAAGGACACCTACATCCAGTTCAAGACTCGAACCCTTACAACTCGATGACGATATCGAAATTCTAACACTTAATAATTGATTTGATTAATTTGCTTTATTTTACTTCACTTTTCTGCCACTTTTGGCTAATTTGCGAAGATAGGAATGAGTGATGACATGATGAAATTGATGAATGGACACTAACAAATATTCATGCCCAGGTCGGGATTCGAACCCGGGATTCCCAGCGTCGTAGCGCGATGTGATAACCACTCCACACTTAATGATTGAATTTTGTTTACTACAACACAGGCCTTGTCAGAATACCATGATGCAGAGGTGACGGAAAGTCACGTGATGTTAAGGAATGTTTGCGTAGAAAAGGGTGTTGAAGTTCATTAGTTGATTTGGTATATTTTACTTCGCTTGGCGAATGAGTGATGATATGAAATTGATTGAAGGAAAACTCTCAAAAAACACTCATGCACAGGCCGGGATTCGAACCCGCCAACCCTGGCCTTGTAGCGCGATGTGCTAACCACTCCACCACAGAGGCCGGCATTTTGAAGCTCTGTTTACATTCAGCTGTAACTTTTCTACATAGCGAAAGTCAAGAACGTAGCATTGTATAGCTTTGCATGTGCACATGTCGCTCTTTTTACATCATACAATCCGGAATCCTAAAATACTTCGCTGGATGTGTTATAATGTGGACCAATACATTGCGAATCCTTGACAGTAATGGCATACAGGAAATGGAATGCATTGCCAACCTCCCTCAAAGCTACGAGGCCCATCCAGAAAGTAAGTTTCCCTGGAGCCGTCTACAGAAAGAAACACAATTGTAATGGAAATTTTTATTCTAAGAGATACAGCAATTGTTCAGCTATTTTTCAACACACTCCCCACCGGAATTGAGACATTTGTCGTACCGTAGGATGAACTTTTGTAACCTTGTGTAGTAGAAGTCTGCCGCCTGGGATCGGAACCAGTGTGTGACAACCGTCTTCCCTTCCTCGTCACTTTGCAAATGCTGACCGGACAGGAATTTCTTGAGGTGTAAGGAAAGATGGTGATCACTGGGAGCGAGTTCCCAACGGAACTCCTGCAAAAGATCTGTTGTGCGCTGAGCCGTATGTGGCCAAGTGTTATCGTGCAGCATGACAACACCGTCACTGAGCATCCCGCGCCGCTTGTTCTGAATGGGCCGTCGCAACTTCCGTAGTGTTTTACAGTACCGTTCAGCATTCACCGTCTCACCTCGATGAGCAGAATGGCCTGTCTGTCCCAGAACGCCATGCGCAGCACTTTGTGCGGCGACACAGTCTGCTTGAATTTCGTCTTGCATTGAGATCCACTGTTTGACAATCCAGCCTATAGCCCGGATCTCGCTCCCAGTAATTACCATATTTCCTTACACCTCAATAAATTCCTGTCCGGTCAGCATTTGCAAAGTGACGAGGAGGGGAAGACGGCTGTCACACACTTGTTCCGATCCCAGGCGGCATAGTTCTACGACACAAGGTTACAAAAGTTCATCCTACGGTACGACAAATGTTTCAATTCCGCTGGGGAGTATGTTGAAAAATAGCTGAACAATTGCTGTATCTGCTCCAATAAAAATTTCCATTCCAATTGTGTTCCTTTCTGTAGACGGCTCCAGGGAAACTTACTTTCTGAACGGGCCTCGTATAAATAAGCATACCGTATTTAAAAGAAGCCTCAAGCAGTGACTGTTAGAACAGAAAGGGGATCGAATCTAGTCAAGGCACCACTTAGGAAAATTTGTATTTTTCTTTTCATATTTTATTATTTTCTAATTACTAGAAACTACCTACGAACCTAATTCATATTGTACTTTCTATTTACCACAAAATAACGTCACTATGTGCAACTCTCTTTGTGCATGAGATATCCTCGCCTCATAATAATTTGCATTTCTTAAATGTATTACCAGTCTTTATGCATTCTATGTTACTTTCTTATGGACAAGGGTTGGTTATAAGAGACCGAAACACGTGTGCTTTAATAAAAATTAGTATTATTATTATTATTATTATTGTTGTTGTTTGAGACTTGTGCAAATTGGAAAGTACTTACCTTTAATGCACCCTGGAGTCCAAAGCAACAACAATAATAACAATGTAATTAGCGGGCAAAATACAAGCATTCAATTTTCTCTAACCGAACCCCTGTCAATAAAATCGTTGTGGTCTATGGGTAAAGCATTTGACTGCCCATTGACCGACTTGGATCCAATCCATTTGGAATGCTTCCAATCCAACCGCTCGTGGATCAATTCAATCTTTTCCAAGTTCGTAATGCGAAAGGTACAGGTGCCCGAAGAACGGTGCCAAGGTAAGTATTTATGCTCTTCTTCTACTTTTCTGTCTGTAAATCTTCAGCTTCCAATATGCTGCCATCTTTTATAGATCGTGCGGTCGAGATCAGACCCAGAAGGTGTCGATTTAAGAGTTGTCACAGTGAGGCTTGCCATGTCTTTTCATAGCACTTCAAGAACTCACAGAAAACTAGATTTGTTTGAGTTTAAGTCCACTTTATGCACAGAAGGCTAATCGGGACGGACCTTCAGTTTAAAGAGGAATTCAAGCACCGGTGTCGGAATCGACACCCTTGATAACAAGGTTACGACTTTACCAATACGCTAACTTTATTAGGTGTTTCGTGCTCTTAGATATTCGCAGTAAAAAATCAGAGAAAGCAAAACAATGATGAAGAACCTACCATGTCTCAACCAATAGCGGACCTTGCTTTGTAATCAAAGAATAACATTCAGCTTGAGTCAGTTAATCCTTCAGATGTGAATATAATTTTCACTGAACGAGCTGATCCTGCAATTGCAAAGGATAAAAATCAGCTTGAATCAGTTGATTCTTCAGATGTGAATATAATTTTCACTGAACGAGCTGAACCTGCAATTGCGAAGGATAAAAATCAGCTTGAATCAGTTGATCCTTCAGATGTGAATATAATTTTCACTGAACGAGCTGATCCTGCAATTGCAAAGGATAAAAATCAGCTTGAATCAGTTGATTCTTCAGATGTGAATATAATTTTCACTGAACGAGCTGAACCTGCAATTGTAAAGGATAAAAATCAGCTTGAATCAGTTGATCCTTCAGATGTGAATATAATTCACACTGATTGAGCTGATCCTGCAATTGCGAAGGATAAAAATCAGCTTGAATCAGTTGATCCTTCAGATGTGAATATAATTTTCACTGAACGAGCTGATCCTGCAATTGCAAAGGATAAAAATCAGCTTGAATCAGTTTATCCTTCATATTTGAACATAATTCTCACTGAACGAGCTGATCCTGCAATTGCAAAGGATAAAATTCAGCTTGAATCAGTTGATCCTTCAGATGTGAATATAATTCACACTGATTGAGCTGATCCTGCAATTGCAAAGAATAAAAATCAGCTTGAATCAGTTGATCCTTCAGATGTGAATATAATTTTCACTGAACGAGCTGAACCTGCAATTGCAAAGGATAAAAATCAGCTTGAATCAGTTGATCCTTCATATTTGAACATAATTCTCACTGATTGAGCTGATCCTGCAATTGCAAAGGATAAAAATCAGCTTGAATCAGTTGATCCTTCAGATGTGAATATAATTTTCACTGAACGAGCTGATCCTGCAATTGCAAAGGATAAAAATCAGCTTGAATCAGTTTATCCTTCATATTTGAACATAATTCTCACTGAACGAGCTGATCCTGCAATTGCAAAGGATAAAATTCAGCTTGAATCAGTTGATCCTTCAGATGTGAATATAATTCACTCTGATCGAGCAGATCCTGCAGCAAAGGGTAAAAATCAGCTTGAATCAGTTGATCCTTCAGATGTGAATATAACTCTTACTGAACGAGCTGATCCTACAATTGCAAAGAATACTATTCAGCTTTAATCAGCTTATCTTTCAGATGTGAAGAATATAATTCTCATTGAATTAGCTGATCCTGTAGGAGCGAAGGATAAAATTCAGCTTGAATTGCAAGATCGTTCAGATATTAATACATTTCAAACTGAACGAGCTGATCCTGTAGTTAGGAAGGATAAAATTCAGCTTGAATCAGTTGATCCTTCAGATGTGAATATAATTCTCACTGAACAAGCTGATTCTGTTGAGGCGAAGGATAAAATTCAGCTTGAAGCAGACGATCGCTCAGGTGTAAATAATCTAATTTATATTGAGCCAGTAGGTTTACGCGTTCCTTCAGCCGTGAAGGATTCATCCTTCAGTCTTAAACAACGACCGAATCCTTAACAGAAGTTCCACACAAGTGCTCCCACGCCATAACTCCCCCCGAGTTAAATCTTCGGATGCCTTTTTAGCGCACGACTTCCCAGTGTGTACGGATTTAATCCGCATGTTCCAGATGGATGGAGAAGGGTTCGGTAGGACCAGCCAAGCCTCGCATTTTGTCCTCGGCTCTGATCAACAGCCCCGAGTGCCAAGGCGAT
Source organism: Lepisma saccharinum (assembly GCF_977018435.1). Classification (NCBI taxonomy): domain Eukaryota; kingdom Metazoa; phylum Arthropoda; class Insecta; order Zygentoma; family Lepismatidae; genus Lepisma; species Lepisma saccharinum. The sequence goes on from NC_139249.1 coordinate 32,700,767, forward strand.
AGAGGGAAGGGAAAAAAGCGCCATCCTTAGGGAGAAACGCCGCATTATCCTGGGAGATGCATAAGGATTTCCCCAGCATCACGGGTAATGATCCCAAAACCCCCACGCTCACTTGTTGTACGTTTGCCTTTTGTGAAGGCGAGTGGGATGGGGAAGGAGGAGCGGGAGTATTCCGGGAATGCTCGAAGCTACAGCTTCCGTTTGCGGAAAACGCTCGTTAAAGGATTCGAGGCCTTGTGCTGCTGTAATAGTTCCGTTATCTCCTATCTTCGCCTCTTTCTTCCTCTTCGAATACCGAGGAAGGCCAGACGGAGCTGATTATTCGTAATAGGCTCTGACGAGGACGAGATGCGACGGCGGCAAAAGGAACGGGAGGAGGGAAGGTGGCTTAGAGAAGGGAAGATCCGAAAAGCATAAACATGGGATGTTTTGCGAGGCCAATTTTGCATTGGGAACTGTAAAACATGATTATCTCAGGTACTAAAACGTGTTCATTCGTGACTGCCAAAGCGAACCCCGGTATCTTTGTATCAGCAACGGATGCGATTTTCTGAAGCTTTTTGCACATTCGCCTTCCCTCCCAGCTCCTGAAGGCGGATGGCATATCTGCCATGGTAACGTGATCACACTGCGGCGGATAGGAGCCGACTTACGCGACACGCAACGCACAACACTATAAGGGGTGCTCGGTTTCGAATTCTGGATAAGACATGGATGTTTGTGCTTGCCCTGAACTAAATACAATTAAATTGTGCCTCCCCAATCGCTAGTGGTAACGTCGTCTCCTTCTAATCGAGGATTCCGAGTTTGATACCCGGGAGGAAGGATCCCACTTGAAACAACAACAACTAAGTTAAATAGATGATCTGAGCATAAACTGGACTTGAATCAACAACAACTAAGTTAAATTGATGATCTGAGCATAAACTGGACTTGAATCAACAACAACTAAGTTAAATTGATGATCTGTGCATAAACTGGACTTGAAACAACAACAACTAAGTTAAATTGATGATCTGTGCATAAACTGGACTTGAAACAACAACTAAGTTAAATTGATGATCTGTGCACAAACTGGAATTGAAACAACAACAACTAAGTTAAATTGATGATCTGTGCATAAACTGGACTTGAAACAACAACAACAAAGTTAAATTGATGATCTGTGCATAAACTGGACTTGAAACAATAACAACTAAGTTAAATTGATGATCTGTGCATAAACTGGACTTGAAACAACAACAACTAAGTTAAATTGATGTGACAAGATGTGTAAGTTAATTCCAGAGAAAACTAGCGCTCAGGGGTTTCCATTTTTACAAAATGTATCCTAGTACGTTAATGAGCCGAGTTTCAAACCCGTCACTGAAGTTTCAGGGTTCGAATCCCAACGTGCGCATGGATGTTATTTATAAGCATCCTTTCATTAATTTCATCTGATCACTTATCCACATTGTCGCTATTAGCCAAAACTGACGACAAAGCAACGCTAAATAATTAAAATACAAATACGGAAGGCATTGTATTTGTAATCTGTTAGGATAACTTTGTATTACCGTGCATTGTGGTTAACATTCCATAAATTACAGCTTTTCTACATGACTGATGAGTCATGCGTAGCAAAATGGTTAGCGCTCCTGCCTTAGCTGTTAAGAAAAATAGGCTAGTGACAGAACAGAAATTGAACTGGGGATCTGACCCCTAAACCACGTAAATTATGGCATAGGAAGAAACAGGGGGCATATGGTCCCTCTATACATCTGCCAAATTTCATGGAAATCGGAGGGGGACACAAGGGTCAGATCCCCACGTCAATTTGTCCTCATCTTGACATTTGAGGCGGGTTTTGCCCCTAAAAACGTTTTTTAGCCGAAGCAAAAAAAGCACGTATGTCATCCTTTTGGCCCCTCTATACACCTGCCAAGTTTCATAAAAATCGGAGGGGACACAGGGGTCAAATGCCCACTTCAATTTGTCCTCATTTTGACATTTGAGGGTGGGTTTTTGCCCACTAGAACAGTTTTTTAGCCGAAACAAAAAAACACGTATTTCTTCCTTTGGGCCCCTCTATACACCTGCCACGTTTCGTGGAAATCTGAGGGGGATACTTAGATAACATCCCTTGTTAGTCTTACACTTTGTAATTATATAATACTGCATATATTATAATGTTTTATTTTAATTTATAAAATTGTAACTGTAGAACAATTGTATAATTTTTGAATAACATTTCTATCTTGTTAAATGTGTTAAAGGTTTCATCCTGGAATGGAATGTCTCACATTTATGTGTGTTTCCATTTCCAATACATTCGAATGAATACATATTCGTTCCAATCGCATTTACAAAATCACCTCTGACGTTTTATGTTAAACAAGTACGATTATTTTTGTGCACGAGTGTGTTAGCCGATGCGTAGCAAAGTATTTTAGGAACAACACTTGAAAAAAATTATTGTAGGACTAACTAATGAAAAATTTATTTGTAATCGAAGATCATAATACCTTTTAAGGTGTAGTAATATTATAATGGGATTGAGATACGAAACTATCGGATCCGGATCCGGAAATTTTAAATCCGCATCCGAATCTGGATCCGTTTGGCCATCCCTAGTTTGGAGTGGTGCAAACAGCACCGTGATTGGACTATGGAGCAGTGCAAGAATGTCTCGTAGAGTTTATAACTCAAAGTGAGTTGGTATCATTGTATCACGTCTTGCCTCATTTTGATTGGCTCGCATGCTCAGAGCCATGAGGAAGAATCAAGCCTGCTCAGTCGGGAGGCATCCGTTAAGGAGAAAGAGTGGAGTGACTCTTACTGTACACGTGAATGGTGAGTGTGGCTATGCGATGGGGGATGTAAGTAGATTGGGGTTCCTTTTAATTCCTTAGTTAGATATTTATTTATTTGTTCAATATTACGTTTGTTATTTTCAATTGATAATTAGATTATTATTAGTTTCAGTATCCAGGAACCTAATCTATAATTCTCGGTCGTATGGCCGCGGGCACTACTCACGTATTGCCCACCAATTATTAATCAACTAAGTTGTAGGATATAAATGTATTTGAATTTGATATAAAAGGAAAGGGAAATGTTAACTAGTTGTCTATTAAAATTCAATATTCTGGCATTGTTAAAAAAAAATTGAAAAGATCTAAGTTCTCGTTTGAATTCGTAAAAATAATTTCCTGGAAGAATGGACTGGGACAACAGCTTACTTTCACTAGCACTCTGTGTACAGTAGATCCTGCTTTATGCAGTTGAGATTGAGCGTGTCTACAATGAGATGGGCCCTTTTTTACAGCTTAGTTACAAGTTATGAGTAGGGAACTGAATTTTAGGTGCAAAAAAAGAGGGATTTAGGCCTTTACAAACTCCATTTTAGGACTTTTAGGCGTTTATAATAAATAAATAGGCATAATTATTAATTAATAATAGTTTAATGAAATATCTAGTTTTAGATTAAATTTGTATACAAAAGTTACCATTTTGGAACAGTGAAAACTATTCTTTGATTATAAAAATATACAATTTCCCCAATGTAAAAACTATATCATATTTTTAAGTACTGCACCACCATATGCTTTTCAATGTTCTCCGTGGTGAAGTTCTTCCGTGAATGGGCGATTGTACAGTCACGGACACTTCTGTGTTGTAACAATCCCATTAACTTTCAATGTGATCGTCACAACCCAGAAGGTTTTATGGAGAACCTTCTCTCTACGCCGCAGGAAGTCATTGGTGCTAACTTCATAAATGCAAATGCTCCTGGTTCCCAACGCAGGTTTGGTTCTCTCGAGGCGCAGTGGTAAAGTCCTTGCCTTGTAACGAAGAGGTCGTAGTTTCCATATCCGTTGGAGGCACATAGCGATTCGGATCCAACCTAAAACTGTAAGTCAGGTCTCGATTTGTGCATAAAGTGTGCTCAAAAAACTAAACCTCAAAACTCAAACCGCATACAGGTCCGCAGTGGCGTTCTCTATACTAGGGCAGTTGTAGCTTCCGGCGCAACCGTCCCCTTTGACCTAACTGTTGTGTCAATGGGGGGGGGGGAAATAGGCAACGAGATTGGTTACTTTTAGGGTTGACTTTCCTACTCGTCACAGCAGGCACTCGAAACAGCCAATCAGACGAAGGTATTCTTGGAATCTTCCCACGCTCTTACACTCGAATAATGCCGGCCCTGTTTTAACAATTGAATGATTTTGTAGCTAGGATTCCGTCCCAAAACAGCCCGTATTTTTGTTTGGTATCCTGTAACCACAATCCCTTTAATTGCCTGGGAATTACAGCGTTTAACAACGGAGAACGCCTCATCCAGTCAGTTGACTCCACATTTTTCTCAAACCTTTGTGGTGGAAATTAAGGGTCGTTTGTAATACTAACTATTTTTAAAAGTTACGCGAATGGTTTAAAGCGCGCCTTTCAAGTCAAAATAGGGCTTTAAGGCATTTGTAGGAATTTATAGTTCATTTAGGTACTTATAGGAATTTATAGTTCATTTAGGCATTTTTCGGTCCTATAGAATTTCAGTAGATGGGTGCTGTGTACATGAAACGCAAGGATCTCTAAATAGCATATATCTAGGACGTAGCAAAAAAAAACTAGGTATGGACCTAGAAAGCCGTTTCCTAGTTATGAGTCACGGTTAATGATCTGGCTTTCGGATGGACGGGTGGGGATCTTACGGATGACTGGCGAACAGCGTTAGTGTGTTGGGACGAAAGTAAAATTTTGCGGCGGCGGAGTAATCGTCTGGGGCAGTTTTATCTGGTTTGGACTTGGACCCTTAGTTTTAATCGGTCGATGACCTCTGATGTGTACCCAGATATTTTAGACAATAACATGCTTCCCACACTGCAGTCACTTTTTGGAATAGTCCCTTTCTGTATCAACGCGATGTAAAGATATACAATGAACCTAGGTCCTTCGACACATAATTTCCTTCGCGCTCGTGAGGCCTTCTCCTAACAGGAACCTTTAACAACCTTGGCGTCTAAAGCCACACTAGGGACGAAACTATACGCTCACAATAGATTTGGCAACGTGGACTAGAGATCGTTTCGTACCGCGACTGACGATCGGCACTCTGGAACACGAAAATAGACGATGACAGACGAACACAATTAAACGAACCACTGATTCGTGTGTCTCCGACTCGAGTTTGTTTCGTTTCGCTAGCCACGATTGGCACTCTCTAACACGAAAGTAAACGATGACAGCCGAACACAATTAAACGAACCACTAATTCGTGTGTCTCCGACTCGAGTTTGTTTCCTACCGCGAGCTACGATTAGTAATCTGGGACACGATAGTTAACGTTGACAGCCGAACACAGTTGAACCAATCGCTGAATCGTTGCTGTTCACCAACCATTTCAAATCGCATCCGGTATAGTTTTAACCGCTCCGAGAAGCAATCGCTTATCTTAGACATCAAAAGGGGTGGGATCTGTTCCTAAATTGACTATTAGTATTTATTTTAGAAATTTCACGTGAACATGTCCTTAATTCTAGATGTCTTGTTGAGGAGTATAACTTTCCCTACCCCTTTCCCAATCCTCCCATGTCATGTGGTTGACCAAGACATACTACACTTTTCAAAATTTACTGGAGTATTTTAAAACTCCTTTTCCCTTGCGCATCCTTCAGTATTTTATGTGCATATGGAGAGAGAGAGAGAGAGAGAGAGAGAGAGAGAGAGAGAGAGAGAGAGAGAGAGAGAGAGAGAGAGAGAGAGAGAATAACTCTCTTAACACAGAATCCCGTGAAAAATGCCCATGAAAATTAGTAATGACTGTAGACGCATCCCAAAACAAGCTGCTAATGCTAGCCGAAACTTCTACTTCGGAGCTATGGCGTTCTAACTACAAAGTCAACAGATCGTGTCGCTTTGAACGTTTCTAGTGAAACGAAAGGAGGGAAGACATGCATTTTAGTCACTCAGAATAGAGCAACTACGAGAAGGATGGGACGAATCTGCGTTATGAATGGAACTAAAAGCCTGGGAGGGGGAATTATGACTGCGAGATTTCAAAATGCACATACATAGCGGGGAGATGGGGAGAGGGAAAGCCACTCTGCAACTTTGCTTTGAACTTGCAATCCCATGGGCCGGAACCCCTGATTCGCAAAGGGACGAAGAAAGCATCGCCGAGACTAGAAATGTTACATACGTGCAAATATTTTCCTCCTTTACCCTTTCGCTTCGTATAAAACGCATGGCGGAGGAGAAAGTGGGGTTCAAAGAGAAAAACCCGTTATGTGCTACGCTGATTCAAAAACCTTCTCTGCATATGAAGTTTCCTGCTGACACTCAATACGTCGCCTGTGCGTTACTCTAGTCTGTTCGAGGAAAAGTGTCCAGTGGTGGTGAAGAGTTAACAACATTTTTCAATAGACACTATTTTTCTTGCTTTCCTAATCCAGTTTATTATTTTAAAAGTTTCCTATGGCGATGAGCATTGGCATCCACAGAAAAATTTCCAAACGGTCGAAATTGAACCCGTAAGTGTGGGTTATGGGTGGCATGTATGTGTAATTAAAATAAAGAAATATGTAAAGGGAGAAAGAAGAGAGAGTTGAAAGAAAGGATATCGATTGAGAAAAAAGAAGAACGGAGGCTAAATAAAGAGGTCAGAAACACGTGGCGCGCACGTTTAGAGAAATAAGGAAAGAGAAGAACAGAGGGTAAAGAAAGAAACAAGAGACAGAGAGAAGGGGAAAGGGAAAATGAAAGAAATATAGAAGCAATAGGTATAGAGAAACTGAGGAAGAAGAGCTCGGAAGGGCAAGAAAAAAAGCGCGCAGAGACAGAGAAAGGAATAGAATGAAGAGTGAGAGACAGTGAGAAAGGTAACGAAATAATGAATCAAGATAGAGTGTAAATGAAAATGAGACGGAAATTTGGAGAGAAAAATAAATAATTATGAAGGAAGGCAGTACGTATAAAGATAAAGACATTAGAACTAAGAAAAGAAGGTAAGCTAGAAACAGGAAACAATAGAATAGAGAATTAGAAATAAAATTGAGGAAGAAAAATAAGTAGACAATTTTTCATTATCCCAACTTGACTAGCATTGCACTTATTGTAGAACGAATCAAATACATACAACAGCCAGAGTTTCGAACAACTTCTGTGTACAAAGTTGCTTATTCGTAGTTTTGGAATAAAGTAAGGGTATATGCTACAGGAGTACCAGACACACACACACACACCAAGTTAGACCGATCCCTTCTCCGCCGTGAGGCGCTATTGTAGAAATAGAGAGGGTAAACAAGTGAGTATATGTGTATTAAACTTACAAAATGTCTACCTTTGCACTTGCACATCCTAATGTATTAAATTACTTCCTGCGACAATGTGTTCCGGCACCACTGCTTCAAAAAAAGCCTTTGGTATATCACTAGCGCAATCTTCAAATTTGATTGGTACACACTGCTGACAAATGAGCGCGCATGTCACAAGATGAGCATGCATGTACTTGATCCGCGCTGGTCTCGATCGAACAGTCCCATCCTGCGTAACACAGGGCCATTAATTATTGGCATGTTGAATTCCCACAGCTGAACGTGTCCTCCGGTTACTACATGCTCCGAAATCTATCTTTTGGGGTGACGGGGTGTTGAGGGAAGCATATATTAACCCTGACAAACTTGATATGGTCATACAGAAGAAAATATGATTGATCTGTCTCCATTTCTACCGTTAGATGTCGGCCTACATTACATTAATAATAAATGTTCGTTTATTGATTAATTTAATTAGAGTTAGTTATGTTTTAAACAAATTAAGTACACAAGATTAACTAAGAAAATTTTCCTTGTTTTCCTAAACGTTCATAATTTTCTAAGTATCACACTCTTATTTTGTATGTCACTCTACTTATACACAAGTATGTTAGAAATGAATGGGTTCCAGACCGCCTGAGTTCAATCTCTGGGTTTCCGGCCTGTGTATAGGACCGGTGGTAACCCACCATCGTGAGGGAATCGGGGAGCTACGAGTGAGTAGCGTAACCCTGTGTGGGAAATCTCTAAGGCTGAGGGTTCGACGTACTGACCCCACGACACTCCATTACCGGTTGAAGATCTCCATGCCTCTAGGTAGGATTGTTGGAGGGAGACTGGCAGTCGGGAGATCTGCTGAAAGTAATATTAATTTTTTGTAGCCGTGCATCAAGTCTGTTAATATATGTCCGTCACCTATAGATACTAGACGCAAAGGCTTGAAGTGAAAGATTTAAGTTCCTAGTCATACATTTTAAATTTTGTGTCATCTTTGGAAGTTAAATAGTCGATGGTCAATCTAGTAACCTTTTAGGATTATGTTCAACTTGTGCGCAGACGCAACATATTTTATAGCCTCTAGGGTCTTTTTAATAAAGAAGAATATCCTAGGGCGTGCTGTCAAGATGTATACATAAAAAAAATTCTATCGTGGCGTGGTGATATCTTGACCTGTAAATCCTTACAGGAGAAAAGCTTCCAAATGGGAATTCAACGCGTTGTTTATTCAACAGGATTGTGTACTCAAGATTCGTATTTTGATTTTTTGTAATTCGGCCTGGCTTTTCTTCCACTTTTGGTTAATAACAATTATAAGGATATGTGATGATTAGATGCAAGTGATGAAGAGACGCTCACAGAAAGCACCGATGCCCAGGCCGGGTCTCTAAACTGTGATCTTGATTTGTGACCTCGAAAGTTGACCACGAGCCGGCTCTATTCGCAATTTTAGTTACGACAGTGGCGCTAGTGTCGTAGAAGACTAGCAAAACTTCATAGAATTTTATTGGCTGTTCGGTGCGCCTTGCGAAAATGCTGATTGATTGATTGATTGATGCTATATTATGGACACATCAGCACATAGGCTATTTGTGTCCGCCACGTAATACGGGGATAAGCCCATAACTAAAAAAAATTAAGACAGGTTCCAACAAGAAAACTACCTCACTCAATTTTTAAAACTACATTCATTCATTACTTAACGAGAACTGCAGCAAAGGCAACAACGGCCCCACTCGTATCCACCTTTTTAGTAGCTCCTTGGGGGTTCTGAAATCCTTTTGCATCATGGTTCCAGGCGCCAGAACCTCGTTGGCTTGCAAGAAGCAGTTGCGGGGACATACTACGGGGAAACGAGGTGGTGGGCGCGCCTTACCAGAAGGTTTTCCTTTACGCCCCTTGCAAAAAGGTAATCGCTTACACTCCTCAAATATCCGACTATTGCCATTTTATCATTTTCTTCTCTGATTACCTTGTCCCTAGCATACTGACGTTGTCTAATGAATGTTGCAGTTACAATTTGCCCTTGCTAGTGACTATCAGGGAATTACAAATGCAGGACAACTGTTCTGGACGTCCCTGAGTCATTACTGACCAAAATTAGAAGCAATATAATTAATTTCCACGGCATTGGGGACAATGTAACACCCTCATTCGTACCCTACCTGTTCCTCCGACGCCATGAAATGTCGCAACTGACCGGAAAGTGGATGCAATTCTCGATAAATTCGGAACAGATTGTTGCGCTCCTCTTCGATACATTGTTCGCGGTTAATCGTTCCTCTCCCACGCTGAACGTCCCCCATTGCTGAATCGCCCACCCAGCCCCCAACCGCCGCCCCTTTGGCAATTCGGAAAGAGTGTGGGGGGGGGGGACAGCGGGAGGCAGATTCCTGCTTTAAATATTTCATTCCCCCCTCTGGAAACAGAAATGGAGCATGGACGCAACAGCTGTGACAGTCATTATTCTTTCCCTTTGTTCCTTCTTTTCGGGACGGGGCTTCGAATCGGTTTTCCGGCAGTGTTTCCAACTTCAAAAATTTCAATAGCACTTACTTTGGGGCTTTCTTGCATTGTTTCTCTCTTCTGCCAACTTTGGTCAAACTCGAAGGCGACGATCGACGATGGTGAAGGGACATTCACTAAGGAACACCCGTTTCCAGGCGGGACTTATCTTGGATCCTTCGTGAGTTGACCATTCAGCGCACTCGGACACAGAGGTTGGAAAATATTCTCCCCGAAGGGTCATAATCACATACGGCCTGTGGAAGCCATATGAGAGTACGGGCATATGAAAGTGAAGCCGAGCGTCAAAGTAAAGGTGTAAGTCCTCTTTAGACACAAATATGCTAATCAGGACTTGACCTACGGTTAAAAGTCATTCTGAATCATAGTGGTTTGAACCCGTGACCCGTTGATTACAAGGCTGTAGTATTACCCCTACTTCATTGACCAGAATGACCAACTCTGGTGGCCACTACTCACACTCATTTCACCAATATGCCAGTCAGTACTTTGCACCCGCATTTTCATTACACGTATTTCTCTTTCCCTTATCATAGGTATGAAATAAGGTGAGATAGCAAATCCGAGGGAACAACTACGATCGGGACATTCTGAACGTGGAGTGGACTGTGCCAAAATGAGTTTTCCTTAACCCTTTTAGACTCATCTTCTTCTTGGTTTGCCACTCTCTTCACATCCTTCATCTTCCCGCAAAACTGAGGGTCTGTCCTTCATTCTCCGGACTTCTTGTGCGCAGATATTTTCATTTACGCCAGAGCCATTTTAAACGCAGGCGTTTCAAACTTGCCGAAAAAAACCCACCATAAGTCGAGAACTAATTGACACAGACAGATGAAATTGATTTTGTTTTCTTTGTTAAAGACAGGGCTTTTAGTAGAGGTAAAATTTATGCATTGTGCCTCCCAATACTTAGTGTTAAATGAAGAAGAAGAAGTAAGTTGTGGGCCTCTAAATAGACAGAAGTAAATGAAAAATGTAGTATGTAGCGGTGGTACATTTCTACAACCGTGCAAAGTTTTGTTGAAATCGACTGATACTTCTTGAGTAAAAAATAATTACATTATATAAAGCGGCAGTGTTGCCAGCTTCTTGACAATATCCGGAATTTCGCTTCTAGCGTGGACGCTGGATGGACCAAATTTGGATATAAGCACGACAACAGACCACTCTATGAGGATATGTAATGCGCGGAACGAATTTTTTTTTTTAAAAAAAAACGGAAATTACGTGGTTCGGAAATTTTGCGTAATTACGAAAAATTTCAAACTTTGGGCCTTTGCCCTCGCTGCTCCCCTGGACTCTTAATTGTCAGATGTTACTTAAAATGTCGCTTTTTAGTCATTCGTATATTCAGAATTTAAATTGTTCAAAAATATGCAGTGGTTGAGAAGTTACAGCCTTATTTTTTAAATTTATCTCAAAATAACAATAGGGAAACAAAGGGCTTTCCAAACGGCGCTTGTTAATAATAGTAACAATGGATGTATTGTTTTGTGATTCAAGTATAATATCTTTAGGCGTTAACTAATGAACAAAAAAGACAGAACTGGAATATAGTGTATAGTTTTCAAGAAATGGTACGTTAATTGCTGCCGTGTGCTAACACGTGGTCAGGTCAAATTTCGACAAATGGGCCCTTGCTCCGCGTCTCCCCTGAATCCTTAATTGTCGGACGTTGCTTAAAATGTTGCTTTTGCTCAAGCTTGGTTGTAGAATTTATTTTTTTCAGAGACATGCTTTGATGATGACTTTTAGAAATCTATCCCATAATAATATGGCTGTAACGAAGGGAAACCAAGGGAAACAAAGGACTTTTTGAAGCTTCACTTGTTAATACGTAGTTGTAACAATGGATGGATATATTATTTTGTAATTTGAATATATCATACCTTCATGTGTTTACTAAAGATAAAGAAGGACAGAACTGAAATATAGTGCATAGTTTTCAAGAAACAGGCACGTTAATTGTGTTGGTCGAAATATCGAACATCCGGAGATAAAGGGTATACATGTGGCGGTCGAAATTTCGCCCGTCAGGCAGCTAAAGGTTTTAAATAACATAAAGCAAATCAACACTGATAAACATTGCCGGTCTATTCTGGAAATGCGAACCGCTGACAGCAATGAACAAGGTACAAAATGCGCCTCAACTGGGAAACGAATAATAAGAACTGGAAAAAAAAATCTCTCTTTGGAACAAAGAGACGACTTGCTGATTAGCAATACGTATGACTAAATATTGTCTTCATCTTAAATTAAAAAAATGTACAATATATACATTATATACATTTAAGACTTCAACTACAATCAAGACTGTTACTCAAACTCCAATAAAGTGGATTAAAATAATAAACTTAGAAATTATAAGTAAACATAATTCAATCATGATTTTCAAAATAATTTCTTCGCGCCATATCATTCTGTGGTCGTATTTTATGCGGAGTATAAGCTATAAAATTCAACTGTACACATTCATTGCCAGTTTTATAAACATTTTGAAGGGACGGACAACATATCATAATACATTTCAAATACAGTACTGCCCTCAGAAATAGAAGCTGTTGCTCATTCTTCATCATGTTTCCTCATTAAGCATCAAGTATCTCAGGCCAATCAGGTTTGATTCTCGGTGAGTGCACATTCATTGGCTTATGGATTGGCTCACACATCCTGAAATACCACCAAACCTTGAGAAACCTCATCGTAGTTGGCTACACTGACCCTCGGTTAATTTTGATGGTGCAGCTGGACAATGGAAGGGGCAACGATCTTGCAGCTCCCCGCCGTACAGCTGGACCGTATGTATCACTATTTAATAGGCGTTCAGTTTTCCGGAAAGAATATGATGGATGCAGATGAAGGCACAAGGGGACGAAACATATTTCAATTTGCTCCAGACCGGAAGCGAAATTCATCTCGCATGTATTGAGATGTATCGTCCGGACGTATCCAATAACGATTTTTCTTTGTGCGCATCGCTCGTCTCCCGTTCCACTTTAGTTACCGCTCCGAATGATATAATGAATGGTTTGGGTAGAGAGAAGCATGTATCGGTTTAATGGATGTTTTTCCAGCAGTTTGTTCTTCTGCAATATTGCTACAATGGAGGTTTTTTTCAACACATTGTTCTCCTGCAACATTGCTAAAATGGTAGTATCTTCTTCAGCTTCCTCTTCTGCAATATTGCAATGTGGCTATTATCTTCACTTTGTTCAACCGAAACGCTGCCATAATGGTCGTTTTTCTTTAATTTGTTCTCCTGTTATGTTGCAATGAAGATTTTACAAACAACTACTTCTGTTGTAGATTCTCCAATGGAGGTATTTCCAACAGGTTCTTCTCCTGCAAAATGCTAGAACAGCGGTATTTTTCTTCATCTTGTTCTCCTGTAAAATGATGCAATAGCATTCTTTCTCTTCACCTTGTTCTCCCGTAAAATGCTGCAATAGCATTCTTTCTCTTCACGTTCTTCTCCTGTAAACTGATGCAATAGTATATGTTCTCTTCACCTTGTTCTCCTGTAAAACGAAGCAATAGCATTCTCTCTTCACCTTATTCTCCTTTAAAATGATGCAATAGCATTTCTTTCACCTTGTTTACCTGTAAAATGCTGCATTAACATTATTTTTCTTCACCTTGTTCTCCTCTGAAATGCTGCAATACCATTATCTTTCTTCACCTTTTTTGTCCTGTAAAATTGGTGTAATAGCATTCTTTTCTTCACCTTGTTCTACTGCAAAATGCTACAATAGCATTATTTTTCTTCACCTTTTTTCCTGTAAAATGCTACTGAAGCAGTCTCTTCTTCACTGCGTACCTTGTTCTACTGCAAAATGCTGCAATAGTAGTCTTCCTCTTCGCCTTGTTCTCCTACAATATCTGCTATAATATCAGTTTGCTCTTGCCGACTCAGTGGTTAGCACGGCGTGCTGCGACGCAAGGGTTCTGGGTTCGAATCCCAGCCTCGGCATGGGTGTTCTTTGTGTCCCTTCATTAATTGCATCATGTCAAATTAATTCGCCAGTTATGAATCAGTGTCAGGATTACGGATAAACTGCAACAGAACTCAGTGCCTGACACTAGGAAGTAATATTACTTCTTCTTCCTTAATAATATTTAGGCAAGTTTCCTCGATAAAAATTCTTGGTACAGTCACGGACAGTTCTCGGTTGTAACACCACCATTGACTTTCAATCAAATCATTACAGCCCAGAAGTGTCCTTGACTGTACAACCTTCACCACTTTCCTGCATGTAATGATGGAAAAGGAATATTCAACGTGTTTACTATCATTCAAAGGAATATTATGGAGAAACAAACTTCGTGACCTAAGTTTCAACTCACGAGTTCCATTTGTAAACATGTATGCCTGCTCAAAACTCTGGTACCTTGCGAAGTTGCCTCCAATGAGAAAAACTGACTACACGAGGATAAGAGTGCGATAAACTGGTTTGTGTTGGCGAAGCGTATCTTCCGGTTCAGTCACAAGACGTTCTGTTTACCTACTCAGCAAGGGGGATTAACCTTGATCCACGTAGAGCGGAAGAGTCAAGCTGCAGGACCGGAACCTTTTCTCTCGCACAATTTAAATTCGGTCCTGGTTGCGTATTGTTTCATTGAAAAAAAAGTTCCTTGACCGTATTTTAATTGTTCCTAAAAAAATGTTCCTGGACCGTATTTAAATTGATGCGGGGGAAAAAAGATTCCTGAACTGAATTTAAATTCATCCGGAAAAAGGTTCCTGGACCGTATTTAAATTGATCGGAGAAAAAAGGTTTCTGGACTGAATTGAAACACTTTACAGATAAAAAGGTTCTTTACGGTCCAGAACCCATTTACGCTTGCTGATTTTCTCTCCTGGACCGGAATTGAATTTATTTAAAAGTCCTATACCTTTAACAACCCTGCACACAACGACATGGTGACATTGGTCAATCATCCTAATAGTTTAACTGCTATCATACTTAAGGAACTTTTGAATCATATTGAATTAATAACACACAACTGTGTTATAAGCAGGGAACGGCTTTATATGCAATAAAATGTGCTAAATATGTAAATACATATTTAGTTATTTTCACCAAAATATGGAGTTAAATATGGACTTAAAATTGTAAAAATTTACCTTTTTATAATATAAGACACTACACCAGCTACATAAAATACAACCTCAGCATTATAACTATATATTTATTAATATGTTATAATATTATTATTGAAGAATAACCAGAAGTGAATCCCGTACGTGTGCCACAAAAGTTTTGCTTCTGACACTGCTGTCAGGTGCTGAACTATATTAGCAAGGGTGATGTTAGCAATGGGCTCCTCGACTTGGGACACTCTTCCATCGTTGCCAAAATAACATTTGTAACAATCAGGAGCCGATGCTTGAGCCCTCATTCTCTATTGTTGACAACAATTGTAGATAGACAGGAATTTCAAGTGATCCACAATAGCAAAAGCAAACAGTTGGGAGGTATAACATTGAAATCGAAAAAAAAACCACTTATTATTGTTCGGATGGCAGACAACTTGTAATTAACCCAATGGGAGGGTATAGAAAAAGGCCGTAACGTCACTTCAGACTTTGTCAGTTATTCGCAAGAAATTCAAAGAACTCCTTCGGTCACACAGAAAAGTTGCTATTCCGCGAATATGGAGTATATGTTGAGAAATGTCCTGAAATATGGAAATAGTAGTGGCTTGCATACAATGTAAGCTACCGAAGCATTGCTTCGGAATGCATAACGTAACAATATATTATGTCATTATAATCACACGATTATTCAATAATATCTAGATAAAACCGTTCCATTTCTTCACTACACATAGAACAAATACCAGCCCAGGTTGAGCCGAAGCGATCTCCCTCTCGCATTAGCTCAGCAGTGGCAGACAGTTGCGCGCGCACCTCAAGGTCACGGGCCGTGTGCATGTATTTCTGCTGCAAACAAAGCTAGCATCGGACAGGGAGTTAGTTTACTTAGACAGAGAGTGTATCGGAGTGTTTCAACTCGTATTGTTTTCGGTTTTCCTCAGTTTACGGGTTTGGTTTGCCGAATCATATATGAAAGTGTGTGAAGGTACCAGGTAGTATCTAGTAATATAGAACAATGTGTACTATACAAGAGCTTTTGTCCAAGCCGTTTTCTGCCCATTCTTTCTCAGAAAAAATGAGATAATTAAAAATGGGCGGCCGACACGAGAACTACCGAATTTGGTTCAAAATACCAGTAAATTCACTAGACATTTTCAGTGTAATATGTATACCAAATGTGACTGGTTATTGCCATATTAACCTATGGGCAACTGGGGCATTTGCCCCGGGGCCCCACCAAAAGGAAGCTGTGTTGTATTTTAAAAATTTTAAAAAATTCAATTTGTCGTATGTCTACACTCTTCTGGATCCAATTGTAGCACAGCTCTCATTCGATCTGTTTATAGATATCTGAAGCTCAGTATACTTTATACCATGGATTAATTTGGCTGTGGTGCGGAAAAAAGGCACACTTATTGAAACAATCAATTCTCAGATCCGATTAAGATAATAAATAATCCTACGAAGTACATAAATTTCTTTCTTTAACTGTGAGTTCTAAGCAGTAGCAATGTCAAACATCTGGAAGACATCCCAATGGAACTGTCTATGTATAATGTTAGAGGCACATATTTTTGGTAAATAAAAGAGCAAAATATCGGTACAAAAACAGAGTCAATTTCGGGTTCAATAGCGGTAAATAAAATGAAATTTCGCTGTTATAGCGGTGCAAAAGCGCCATATAACATGACATTTTGGTTTTAAAAAAAATATGAATATAATCCCAAAGTTGATTTAAAAACTGCACTATTACACAAGACAAACATATCTCTTCTAATAGCACATTAAATACCAAAATATTAAGTTTATTCCTGTACAAAGGTGTCCATTTTTGCTTCTCAAATATTTACAGCAGAATTAATCAATTTTCCGTGAATTGCATAACTCACAGGATACTTCAGACTTCAGAAAGTGTCGCGTCTGTATATAAACTGCAAATTTCGTGTTTAAGAGTCTATTTCGCATTTTGTAGTTCATTTTGCATCATTTCGTGACAAACAGGGTAGGAAAATGCACCTCACACCTTTCAGAAACATGAAAAATTATCATTAGAATGTGTTATTTCAAAATTCGTGTTTTCGTCAAGAACGAGATATGCATGCATCTAAAATATTGGGTACGTAAGGACTCGTTCCGTAGTACATTTCCCAATGTCGAAATTCTCTTTAGAATGTATTTGGTCTTAATGGTAACAAACTGCAGCGAAGAAAATGAAAAAAAAAAAATGAAATTAGTGAAAAACAGGCTTCGTGCTGCCATGGGACAGGATCGCTTATCCAATTTTTGTTTATTAAGCATTGAATTGAATTCGTGAATTGAACTTCGATGATATAGTAGATAAATTTTCGGCGAGAAAGGCAAGAAAACTGTGTCCACTATAAGTGTTATGCCTTTGGGAATGTTCTTGAAGAAAGTGTAGTTAGTACAATTTCCTCAATGAACCTGTCGGTAATTGTCCAGTAGATGAACCATGCATATGTAGTGACATATTTACTCTTAATGGTAAATAATATAATTTATAATAAATTATGTACGTAAGTACAGTCAACTGCTCAGTTCTCTGTTTCCGTCTGAACACCCTTAGTATTTGTTCACTCTTCATAATATACTGTAGACATTTAGACAAAGAATTTTACTGCTGCTATAGCGCCACAATTTTCGTCCTATAACTTTATTTCACTGCGTTATTCTCCCTGCGAACATATCTGCGATATGTTCGATTGTGAATGACTACTGAATCTGAAATCAAGTCTACCATTTCAACTGCTGAAAATTGGTGGTTAACATATTGAGCTAATAAAGCTCCAAGTAAAAAATAATAAAAAAATGGGGGCCCCCACTAAAACATTTTGCCCGGGTGCCTCCACAAGCCTTGATACGGTCCTGATGGTGTATGTAAAGAGAATAATAGGTCTAAATACAATATAGTACAGTACAGTACAAAGTCTGCGGGAAACAGATATTCATCAGTGGTTGACTGTCTTTCGTTTGGGAAGGTCTCTTGTTGACTTCTAACCACATTTAAAACCTTGGATTCTGTTTTTTTATTTGCCTGTCCGGATTAAGCTAAGTCCGGCTTATCGGGGTCCGTATTAACGAGATTTTACTGTACTTTCCTCGTAGGCAAAATGTGTCGTACACAATCTCATAGCTTTTAAGTACAGAGATTGTTCTTGCCGTCATTTTCTAATTATCCTTGGACAAAAATGAGAAGTGTGCAGTGGCTTTTTGGACACTACACATGGTTCGTGTGCACATGTAAAGATATGGATTTTCATGAACAATTCTTCATATACATTTCAAAGGAATGCTATTAATGGGCTATTAACACGAGAAAAAACACTCTTTGCAAACTTCTTAAAGGTTCTTTTTGAATGTTAATTTGAAAAAAAAATACTATTGTCACAAAACAAATGTAAAATTTAGTTGTTTACCATGAGATAAGTGGTATGTGAAAATAAATATATTTAAAAATTGCGCGTTAAGCGCCATCGAAGTTCCCAGGTTCTAGTCCAGGCGTGGGCATGGGTGATTTTTGCGAATGTCCGTCAATTTCGACTAATCATTACTCATCCTCATCGTCACGATTAGCCAAAAGTGGCCAGAAAAGTGGCATAAAAAGAAGTACATAAAAACCGTGGTGTTCTTGAATTTGTTCCCCTGCAACAAAATTAAGTACAATGGTCGATTTCAGATTTATTTTTTGAAATATTAAAAACAAAACCATTCCGTCGAATCAGAAGTTTATATCGCCTGTTACGTTACGTAACTGGTAAGACGTTGGTAGCTTGTGCATGCTTTGGAAGATGAGGAATCAAAGATAAATGTACAGTCACGGACACTTCTAGGTTATAACAATTCCATTAACTTTCAATGGAATCGTTACAACCCGGAAGTGTCCATGTCTGTACAATAGAATAAATAAAATAGGACACATAAGTCCTGAAATACTGCAAAGGCGTTAGGTGCGTTGACTACCTCTATGCCAATAAGTGGTATTAATAGCAAATTTTCAATGTCACCTTCTACCACTGCGAAGTGTTAGGCAACACGCATAACGCCATGCAGCGAGTATTTGAGGATATAGGTTGTCCCATTTTTATTGCGGTTGACTGTACCTAATTGTCAGTTACCGTAATTTCCACTTATCAGATGCAGGAATGGAAACAAAAGAGCCACTAGATGAAAAGGATAACTTCACTAATACCAGCCCTACAAAACAATATCCTTTAATCGTAGAAGATAGAAAAACGAAGTAAAATAACGGATTGAAAATACACTCCTCACAAAAGTTTGTTTTGTTAGACAATAGGTGATAGACACGGCCTTGGAATGCAACAACACATGATATCTGCCTGGTGGACGTTCTTTTCGCCGACATATGCCACTGTACCTATCACCTATTGCCAAACATAATAATATTCCAAATTTGTTGTATTTAATACAGTAAAACCTCGTTAATATGGACCCCGATAAGCCCGACTTCGCTTAATCCTGACAGGCAAAAGGCAAAAAAAAGCAGAATGAAAGGTTCTAAATGTGGCTGGAAGTCAACAAGAGAACTTCCCAAAGAAAAGGCAGTCAACCACTGATGACATTCTGTTTCCCGCAGACTTTGTACTGCACTGTATAGTGTATTTAGGCCTATGTCCTTTAAATACACCATAATAAACGTGTTTTGTTGCTATAAACGGAGTTTTAATGCACTTTCTACTGTTCTTTTAGGTTATTTCAGTCAATCCGGACTTTCGTTAAACCGGTCAACCGAGGTTTTACTGTATAATAATATACCAAACTTTTTGTGAGGAGTGTAATTTACCTGTATAGGATCTTTAAACTTGAATCTTCATTGGACAGTACGATACGCGCAACTTGGCGGGAGCAAAGGGGTCACTTGCCCCACCCCAAATTTGCAGGCTTTTTTTTTTAAAAAAAAAAAATTGGCAAGTTCGAGTTCAGGAATTCCATAGAATTCGTTAAATTCAGAATGAGAGATCATGGAAATTATTTTTGCTCGCCACTATACTTTCTAAACAATTTCAGTCTAAACCAATATAAATTGGCGTCAATTTACTTACAAATTGTACTCAACGGAGCATTATGATATTGATTGAAAAGTATTGTTTAAACCACGAAAATAATATCACGCGGCGGACAGCTTAGATCTCACTACATAAGAAAAATTTCAATCAACAGCTGGTTCAAATTAGAGAATATTAATTACCAAGGTAATCGAATGAAATCAAAGTACCAGGTTTGGGCAACACACACACATCTTGATCGAAAGCTCCAACAACGAGGTGAGTCAAACGACTTTATATATCGAATTCGCAGGGTCTTCAATCTCAAACAACGCACACCAATCTCTCTCTTGTCAGATGGAAAACCATAAAATTCTTTATGGGCGTGAGAAATAGTGCTAGGAGAATAAGGAACAGTCTGCACAAAGCATGAAACGATTACTTCAGCGGTTTGGCTGCACGATGCAGTGGTCCCAAAGGTATTTCTCGATCTCGTATATGACTATGGGTTCCACAGTGAGATCTCAAAACATACGAGTGTAATTTGTTATAACAGTCAGGTTTCCGAATACCAAATTTATTGCAAGTCAAACTTTCATCTGTGTTCGCTTATTTGTAATTTCTTCCAATCCACGAATCGTTCAGTGAGATCTAATGTATTATCGTGCAAATTGTCCACGGATATTTTCATTAATTTTTAAGGATTGATTTTTATGTATGCTGGTGGAGAAGTTGTCTGCAGCTTGGTTTGAGTTTTCTTTTAATTCTTGAAGCTCTTATTGGGTCAAATAAAGTGCACGAACATGGTGATGGACAATTTGCACGATAATACTCATGGATCCCATTGTACAACTATGAATTCATTCATATACCCTTCTTGTACATCACTACAACCAATTACATGCAGTGATAGGTTAGGCGAACGGAAATAAACATGCCTGTCAACTTTCTAGACGACACATACTGACATGTTGTTTTGATTCATTGATATGGTTTATTCTACTTTGCATTTCTGTCACTTTCTGCTAACACCAAAGATGATAATGAGTGACGATATGATGAAGGGACAGTCACAAAGAACACCAGTGCCCAGGCCGGAATTCCAACCCGAGACCTCTGGCGTTGTAGCGCGCTGTGCTAACCACTGAGCCACGGAGGTCGGGGTAGTGATATGTAGTCTGCTTTTAATTTCTCTACTGGTAACATAGCGTGGAATGTCTGTGTGAATATCGCAGTATGAAAATGATGAAACTGCTGAGAAAGCTATTGGTGGGGGAAATCTCCCAATCTCTAACGGTGCGAACTTGGCTGTAAACTTTGTAAAATCTGAAATATTTGGAGAAGTTTGGTAACAGTTTATTTACAATTACATTTACAAAAATAATAATTTAGTGTTATTATTAATATTACAAATGGACACACACTCACACAGGGTGTTGATAGCGGACCGTACCCTCCATTGGTGAAGATATCTTCAAAATAAGAACTACAATACGATAAATTGACACTGATGTGGTTTATTTCTTATCGCTTTTATGCAAAATTTGGCTAATCGCAAGGATGAGGGTAAGTGATGATATGAAATTGATGAAGAGGTACTCACAAAGAACACCCATGGACAGGTCGAGATTCAGACCTCGGACGATGTGATAAGTTAAACACATAGTCTTTCTCTTGCAGTCATTTCAGTTCTTAAAATAATTTCTGGAAAAGGAACTGCTTTTATCCTCAACTTAATAACAGAAGGAGAATGGCTGTGTTTGCTGAAAGCTTTGTGCAGGCCTATGAAAGAAGAACAAACAATCAGGGTTCCCCTGCTATCTAATGGATTCATCTGGAAAACATTGAAGAAAATACGAACGTATCTGTTTAATTTCTTTCCTTGCTCCATTTCTAGCCTTAAATAATTTAATTTTTCATAAACAAGAAATGAAATGACTTACAACTGAGAATAATAATTTGATTATGCTATGTTATAGTGTGTTCAGGGACAAGGAAACTGAAGCAATGAAATAGAAGATTATAGTTGTAAAAGCGTAATTAAAGAAAAAAATGCAGGAGATTTCCTGGTTACATTCTACAAAACAATATGAAAAGATGCTTAAGTAGCTGTTTGTCATGATTATTAGATGGAAACTGGAAGCAAATTAAAGAAAAATGAGGATTCGAAAGTTGCATTACTTCTGGCCAAAAGCTCACATTTCAGGAGCATATTACAGGCACGATAAGAGAGGAAGGATATGCCTCTTAAGCTTACCCTATCGCTCAACTTAAACTTCAAGTTATTCATTTCACCAAAAATAGAAAATTCCTCTCGGTTCTGGCCTACGGCGTGTCCTCCTCGGTTTTCCAGAATCGATTTCGCTTTCAATGTTTTCCTAACTGTGGTTCGTTACAGGGTTCACGCATTACGCAATTTTTCATCAACGCATCTCTTGTCCTTTCTATATTTACTACTCCCCCTCAGCGCTGCTTGTTGAATGATTTAATTTTCTATGCAAACTTGTCAATGGTAAATTCTCACTTCATGAATTACGCTTTCGAGTGCCTATACGCACAACACGCAATTCATAATTTTCATACAGAAAAGCCTAGACTGGAAATACAAAATAGATCTCTCTTCTAGACCCATCATGTGCTGATATCTTTTCCTCAGAGTATGTCATTCGGTCGTGCAGCAGAACAAATGCTTCTAAATAATATCAAATCATTACATCTGTGAGTTTTTGTTGTTTTTGTTATTTTAATTTAGTTGATTCCTTTATGATGATTTCAAAATGGCTATGTGTGTGCGCCTGGAATTTTCTCAATGAAAAATTCATTTGAAAACCTATCCCACGGTAAGTATAATATAGAAGGTAAGAGTTGCACTCAAAATGTACAATAGATAACAAGGCATTTTTGTCTAAAATATATTTTCCGTTGAGAGATCGTGTGTGTAAAAGGGATGAAAGGATTCACAAAATATTTGTGTGCAAACAGAACTTTGTAAAGAAAGAAATATTTTAATTACAGACTTTAAAGGTTTGGATCTCTAGGAGAAGGACCAGAATGAATGTATAACTCTAACTCTCTGGAATTCCTAAAAACGAAGGTTTATTGCCGAAGAAACACGTGTTTTCAACTGTCTTTATCCTGGGCAAAGTTAATACATGAATGGATGTATGTTTGTACGTATATCGTGAAGTGAATACATGGAAAGAAAAATAAACTTTGAAATAATAATTAAGTACGTATATAAACATAAAAATGAAGAAAAAATTAAATAAGCAAACGTAATTTGCAGAGCATGTAATATAATATTGAATAACTTTATTAAAAATGTAATCTTCAACAAGCTATGAAATATGTCCCAGACAATGTACTTATAATGACGATTAAGGATAATGCCTTGACATAAGTGATTTGATCCGATTTGCTTAATTTAGAGTGTGGTTTTAGAGTCAATATTACAAATTGATCTTCTTGGGTACGAAATGCTTGAATGCAAGTGTTACAGTATCACTGTATATGTCAACGAACTGGATTACCGTAGAGACAAAACACTACAGAAATGTATATGTTTATCACAAGGGAAGTACGTAATTATAAAGCTTATGTGTCGATCAGTAATGATTCTTCGAGAAGTATAACAACGGTGGACTTAGATAGGAACTTTGAAATCCTATTCGCAAAAAATGCAGCTGCACGAAGTGAGTTTAGCTTCCTGTACTAGCAAAAAATAATTTGTCGAAATGGTGCCTCAAATCTCTAATAGGTTACTCCTTGGAATAAGATATACTATTTTTGACACAGTACCGTCCGTAGCCCTACCATAGTACGTGATTAGCACCGATACATCAGTTAAATCTCTAGAAACACAGGAGAGAGAGACCACTTCTCGGAGTCATATCACAAATGGATGATACCTCAACTAACACTCACATGAGATTTATGTATTGCAGATGGAGCCTGGAGGATGAGATACAACTATAGCCTGACAAGTTAAGTCCCGATATGCGCAGATCGCTGCAGAGCGCTTCCTATTACGTCATCCTCCCCACCATTCTCCTACTCACTGGTCTGGCGTTGAGAGTATCAGTGGTGCCAACTCAGCAAAATTAATCTAAAACAAATATGACAATTTTCACTGCTTAGCGTGACGGTGCATGCAGGCTCCTATTATATCGGTGGTTCATTTTATTTAATCCGGCCTTTGAAAATGCGTGCGGTGCGCCGATTCGTAAACTGTAGTATTACGCACGTGCGTTAAGGTTTATACCGAAGAGAAACTACAGGGCGAATGACTTCATTTTCTGAATGCGACATCGAGCATTGGCAATTTTTTTTTTTTTTTTTAACCGAGTGGTGTGGTGGTTCGTTTGTTTATCGTACAACAATCACTACGAGAAAGCAATCTGATAACACGCTTGCCTGTATTCTTTTCTAAAGCATTGAAATGTTCTTGCTCTTTACTCTTGGCTGCAAGATTCTTACTTTCAAAGAGATGGACTTATGGACGAGCGTGTAGATGAACTGATAATTAGACTTGGTGAAGCCGATTCAGACACGGACACAGATTCATCGGTAGACACAGACTCGGATGAGTGGGAGAGTGAAACTGAAGAATGAGAACTGGAAAACATTCAGAAGGTGAGCTCAGTTCTATCGTTTATATATTTTTCATTTTTCTATCGTTTTATTTCATACATTTCTTATGCTGGTAAGAAATATCCCTAATATAACTTAATTCATTTAAGGTTTAAAGGGAAAATATCAAAATGTATTTAGAATTTAGCGTAATCATTAGGTAGCGTAGGTGACGGGATACTAATTCATGCCTTTCACATTCAAATTTCATTGAAAATTATCAGACGATTTCCGCTCCCTCCAGGTTGCAGCACTGGAACGAACGTCGCCGCAGACAATGGAGTGGGGAAATCTGATGTGAGGTGCGCAAACAATGGATTGCAGCGTCTTGTTTTTAAACTTGTCAAGTTATAGTTCTGTACATCCTCAGGACTCTTAATCACATGCTGTTAGGTTCACTAGCATGTGATAAGAGTCCTGAGGATGTACAGAACTATGCCCATCTCATCCTCCAGGCTCCATCTGCAACACATGAATCTCATGTGAGTGTTAGTTGAGGTATCATCCATTTGTGATACGGTTCCGAGGATCACATAGATTTAGATTTTACCTCTATAAATCTATCTAGTTCCCAAGAACTCCACCACAAAGGATGAACCACTCCTCGACGAAATTGTTTTGAATGGTAGAAATGTTCTAGAAAACACACGGACTTTGCGGGTGACAAATTAATCGTTTCGAAATATACAGCGGCGATGGCTTCATGATCCAAAGAGCAAGATGCAAAGAAAGAGAAGCACAATAGATCCAACTAGAATCTTCAGTGAGAGCCGTCGAAAAAGCACCAGACACAAGGCAATCACCGTGCGAACTGAAACACAAGGCGGGCGCCATCTGTTGTGAGAAATCATCAATCTTTCCGTCGGTTTAAGAGACACGCCGCTGCTTGCGACTGACAGCAGGAAGGCATTTTTATGATATTTCGAGTAACTTATAACGCTGGGTACGCTTCGAAGACAGGGGAAGGCTTTTTGCACTTGTTTACTGCTCCAGAAATTGCCATCTATCATTTCTAATTTAAAGTGGCGCTTGTGTCGTCATCTGGCTGGCGAGAAACAAAGTGATGTCTTCTTAGGCAGAGACGGGCATTATTTTTGTTTCTCAATATATAATTCTTCGCTAGAAAGAGAAGTTTATTTGCTTTATTTCAGCATCCATTTGCAATGTTTGTTATATCAATGGGTTTATTACACTTCACAGTGTAATAATAGAGACAACACTTCAAACAGCTAATAAATTTATTGTAGAAATCATCTTAAATTAAGAACTTGGACTTGCGTACACTTGTTTCATCGCGAATAGAAATATCAAATCATTCTCATATTTTAAATACGGTACCTAAACAAGAATTTTGTAAATCTCCAAGATACATCTTTCAAAATCGCCTTTAGATATTGCTCTTCCTGTTATAGTTCGCAAGATATCAGCTGATTATAATGTTTAATTCTTACGGATAGTGCAATATGAAAGAGACGCAGTGGTCCAGTCGGTATGGTGTCTTGACTGTCACACTAGAGAACCGGGTTCGATTCCTGCTGTGAAAACTCCGGTGGAAACTTTTCCGAAATCGTCACTGCATACATTTGTTGTGGAGCTAGCTCACCCAGCCTCTAAAAGCATGTAAAGCCTATAATCAACTTAGGGGAATTGGAAGATAAAGACAACCGAAGTGTGGTGTTGATCACATCTTCTCTACTACGGTCTAGACGGAAAATGTGTAGGGCCCTACTTCCACACCTCCGTGGCTCAGGTGCAATGCACGGCTCTACAATTTGGACATCTTTAGCACGCTTCAATGTGTATTTTATACCGTACATGTTACAGTTGTTGGAACATTAACTTAAATTAGGTACGGAAATCTTATGGTAGCAGATATGACAGAACACGGGGTAGTAGTAGCACTTAGTGGAGCTAATGAATTATTTATTGAGGCCGGATGTGCATGTGAAGGAGGAGAGCCTCACAGCGCTGGTGCTTCTGAACTAGACAGGACATCGAGATCAAGAACCAGCCTATCACGACGAGAGCATACGTAATATTTCACAATTATTGAAATACGTACGATACAATTAGATTCTGCTATCTCAATATCTCTTCGAGAAAACACTATGCGGAAATTAGATCTATGATTCGACCTAGTTCACTGTCATGGTATAGAAAAGTTACATAAAATTATATCTACCTGTGTCAGCATTTTTTTCTTATTTTTACGTAGCTTTCGTGTCTCTTCAATTTAATCTAAAAGGTGAACGCATATGGTGATGAAACTGAAGAAGGGACACTCACAAAAGAAGCCGGGACTTAAACCCATAAATCTTTGGTGATATAGATAAGTATTCAAATAGAACAAAATGCTGAAAATAGATCTGTGAACTATTGATCAGGACAACAGTTCAGGATATTGCATGTGCATGTGCGTATAAGCAGAAAGGATGTACGTTTCGAGTGAGTGAAGGTTTACCGTCCTCAGCTGCCTGGCGGTAGTAGCATTCATGTAATATTCGAAAATTTCGCATACCATACGACATACTGTGTGCGCTGTTGTGACGTGACTACCGCCTTTGTTACCATGCACATTAGTCTTTAAACCTCCACTCACTCGAAACGCTACATCCTTTCTGCTTGTATTACAACAAGCTCCTCGGAGATATGTACCGGGTGTTTCAACAGAAACGCCGTAATTTCAAATGGCATTTTAAAATATTTATTAGAATTACACAAAAGAAAGAAAATACATAATCTGATAGAGAAAACCCAAACGTTTAATGGAAAACATGCTCGAAATGTCCACCTTGGCGATTTATCACTTTTCTCACCCGGTTGCACATGTTGTCAAATATCTGAGAAAGGGTTGCACTACTAACTTGTGCAATACAATGTTCGATGTTTGCTTTTAAATCATCTAGTGATCGCGGTCCTCGTTTGAAAACTTCCTGCTTTAGGTAACCCCACAAGAAATAGTCACATGGGTTTAAATCAGGGCTAGTTGGAGGCCACTCTAAACCATTTTGAAAGAAATGTGTGTAGAGATTTGAAATCACACGATCGTTGAATTTTGAGTGAAGGAAGGTCAGGACAGGTTCAGTTGTATGCGTCCTAGCTCCGTCTTGCTGGAAGCATTTCTGACGAATTGGACAACACTTCCGACGAAGATCAGGACACGTATTCTCCAGCCGGAACCGTCGTTGGACAGAAACAAGAGAGCGTAACTCAATAGACCAGGTCATCAAATGAATCTTCCGCCGGAGTGAAAGTCTCCTGTCCTCCATCACTGTACTACTGTACTACAAACACCTGACAAACACAGATAGAAAAATAAATTAAATTAAATGTTAGACTTTTGTCAATCATAACATATACAAATTATTACTGTGAATATACTGTTCTGTTCTGTTGAAACACCCGGTACATTAACCTCTTGTATATAACGGTTTACTTATCTGACATCTCGAACGGATCACCCTGTATATTGAAAATGTTAAGATGGAGAGAAAAACGGGCTTATATTTCAAATATATATAAATGAGAGAGATTCAAACCATAACCGAGTTCTGCCTGTTTCCTGTCATTTGAGTAGACTAACACGCTCCGACGTCGATACATGTTGTAACCCCACAGCGATTGGAGCGCCAAAGAGGATTAGGTCTAACATTTGAACTCGTGTCAAATTACAGTAAAAGAGGCAGGTTAATGGAAAAAATTTCGAAGCTAAAAAAAATACAGCTCGTGAAAAATGAAAACCTGTAGTAGTCACATCACGGATTGAAGTTAAAGTTAAGTCAGGGAAGAAGATATTAAAACCTCGTTTGCTGTCACGAAGAAGCTGAAATAACTCAGAAACTTGTTAAATCTATCGCGAGACTTTTAAAAGTCATTAAATCCCTGTGTAACAACTCCCAGTTCCTACCCCTGATCTCGTCGTAGGGGAAAAAACTAGTTACTAATGTTTACTTGGGATCTTTCTAACGTCGAGAAGGTACTCGTGGATGCTAAGGTCGGAATATGAAAGTGCTACTTAAACTCTAGGCGAAGTTCATCCGCGAAAATTTTATGGTCAATAAAGATGATGAGAGGCGGGAAAGTTTGTTGCTGTTTAAACGTGCTGGTAACACCGGAAACTAAAACGTACACACAACTTTTGAAAGGTCGCGTAAAGTGGAGGTCACCCAGCAAGAGTGAAAGATCTTCTTGAGATGGAGGAGTGAGGGGTGGGGGGGAATGTTTACCGAAAATTTAATTTGGCCTTTCTCTGAAGAGCTGGAAATGTTTCTTGAAAGTTTGGAAATCTTGTTTGACTTTTATTTCTCTGGGTTCCTTGCTAGTTAGGCAAACAAGGGTTATAAATATCTCAACTGCGAGGGAACGTTTCCGAGCTCGTAAAGAAGTATATTTTCAGGCAAAGACATCTTGGGCAATTCTTAGTAAGTTGAGCCTCTTACTTCTATAAGTGGGCTTGCACAGTTAATATAACTTTATTGCATGCACTGCTCACGAAAGATCGTTTTTATGAAATAACTAATAGGCATCCTTAATTTGTATTATGCCGACCTCCGGGGCAGAGTGACTAGCACAGTGTTTTGATTGATTCATTTGCTTTACTTTACTTAGCTTCTTGTGCCACTTTCGGCTAATTTGCGAAGATGGGGATGACTGATGATATGAAGAAATTATAACACCATTAAGCTTTGTTTCCATGATATGAAAAACTCAATATGCTGACCAAGGCAGAAATTTAATTTATTATAAAACATAAACTAAACGTAACGTTTCAACCTTCTAGCAAGCAAGGTCTTCTTCAGACTTAAGAATAGCGAAGAATGCAAACAAGAAAAAGGAAAACAGAAGAGGAAGGGATTATCTACGAAGTGAAATGTAAAGAATGTCAGAGTGTGTACATAGGAGAAACGAAAAAGAGGTTGAAAGACAGGTTGAAAAACATAGGGATGATGTACGACTTAAGAGAGAGAGAGAGAAATTCGATATTTAAACACACAAGATAAACAGGACATGACATAGAGTGGAATGAGGCTAAGCAGATAGGAAGGGAGAAGAGAATACTAGTGAGAAAATGGAAGGAGGCCAAGGAAATAAAGAAGAAAGGTGAAGAAGACACAATGAACTTGAATGGGGGACCGGAGATATACAAAGAATGGAAGAAGGTGTTAGAAAGAGTGGAAAGTACAAGAGAGAAAGAGGAGAGAAGAAGGACGAAGAAAGAAGGAAGAAAGGAAACAGGAAAAAGAGCTTGAGATAAAGAGTCCAACCACATTCCAGATGAAATAAAATGTTTAGCTAAATCGCCTGTCAGGTGAAATTACAGTTGACAAGGGAAGGCCACCTGCTAGAATGTTCCAGGAAAACAACTTTCTAATAGTCTGGAGGGCAGTAATTTTTGTGTATATACAGCGTCCTGTTTTGTACCTTGTTACATTTGTACTTGGTGCAGAGTCTGAAGAAGACCTTGCTAGAAGGTTGAAACGTTACGTTTAGTTGATGTCTTATAATAAAATAAATTTCTGCCTTGGTCAGGATATTGCGTTTTTCATGAAGAAATTGACTAATGGACACTCACAAACATCCATGCCCAGGCTAGGATTCCAACCCGGGGCCCCTGGCATAGTAGCGCGATGTGCTAACCACTTCGCAACGGGGCCGGAGCTAGCACGCCTGGGTTCCCTGGTTCGAATCCGAGCCTGAGCATAGTGATCCTTGTGAGTGTCTCCTCATCAATTTCACCACATCATCACTCTTTCTCATCTTCGCGATTAGCCAAAAGTGGCAGAAAAACAAACTAAAATAAGCCAAATTAATCAATCAACTAACTTACATTTTATGCGTATGTGTATTGATTTTAGAATAATAAACAGCAGTGTACTCTTATGCGATGATAAAACTAACTAAAGGCGTCAATCTGTCTGGCTGTGAGATATAATACTAGATTTAAAGTGATCTATCTAGTCTCGGAGACTAGCAAATGTGAGGTATTGAACCTGTGATATCTAAGACCTATGAAACACACACTTATGTGTTGTAAATATTATTCATGTTCTCATCCATTAATGTCGAATCAACATTCGAACGCATTGCGCATACAAAGACAAAAGTTGGCATGCCGTAAACTAGCATGACGGATCAGTCTGTTAAGGCATATGTGAACAATAAAATATCCATTTGGCCGCAATAATCCCTGGAGTATATCGTCGCTGCAGAGTACAGACAGCTACAACTTGTTCGACTTCACGGTGTTTTCTTGTTATAAATGGCTCCTGCAACAAAAATTAGAACAGTCAGAAGTCACGACTTTTGTAAGTTGTAGTAATGTTGTAAAAATAGTAATAACGCGTTTGTTTTACTTTTGTTACTTTCCTTATTGATTCTTTGTTTCTTAGTGATTCACCCAAGGATAATTCTGTTACATTAGTCACAACAAACCTGTATGTAAACCCTTTACATTCCGTAAAGAATGTCTCATTTATTTTATCTGTTAACAATTTACCTTCTCTTTATGTTTTTATAATTTTACTGCACTCTTCTAAATTTCCTATTTAATCGCGACGATGCTAATTTTTAAATTGGCTTAGGTTATTTTATCGCTTTTCTACCACTTTGGACTAATCGCGACGATGAGAATGAGTGATAAAATTTATGAAGGGACTCTCTAACACCCATACCCAGACCGGTATTTGAAATCGGGACTTCTGGCGTCGTAGTGCGCTGTACTCACTACTCCACCACGGAGAACGTGCAACAATGATAACTTGATTACTTAGCTGAAGGAATAAACACAATGAGACGCTTTGTCTTATCCTGCACTCAGAGAATAAAATGCATCATATCGACTGATGCACTAAAGTGTGTTTTATGGCTTCTTCAAAGAATCAGATTCACATTTAATGCATTTGGGTGCATTTTTGTATGTCGTGAAAGAACCACCAAAATGCACAATTTGATTCAAGTGAGGATTCCTTTCAGACGAGATGCACTTCAATGCATCAGTTGATGCGTTTTGATGCACCAGAATGCATCTTTTTTGATGATGCACTTAAACGTTTCGTCTGAGCTACATATGCTCTCTAGCTCAGACCAAAGGTTTAAGTGCATCATCCAAAAAGATGCAGGAAGGTGCATCAAGGAACATCAATTGATGCATTGAAGTGCATTTCGACTGAAAGAAATCCTCACTTGAATCAAATGATACACTTTGGTGTTTCTTTCACGACATTCAAAAATGCACACAAATGCATCAAATGTGAATCTGATTCTTTGAAGAATCCATAAAATACACTTTAGTGCATCAATCGATATGATGGATTTAGTTTTCAGTGTGTGGTTTAAAACCTAGTACCTTTGATGTGCTACTCTGACAGGAAAGGCGGTTCTTAATCATCCTAATCTTAATTATTAATCCAGTGAAGTTGAAATGGAACGTAAATTAAGCCAAATGAAAATATATATATGTATATTTTTAGAAAGAAAGCATCGTTTCCTTTCCATTTTTGTGAACCAGAAGAAAATGTCATGAAATGATGACCTGAAGAAAGATAAACAAATGGTTGACCACCTCTGGCATCAGAGCGCTGACCACCCCGCTACGGAGGCCAGGGGTTCGAATCCTCGGTAAGACATGGATGTGTTGTGTTTGTTCCTTACTGTTCTTCATCAATTCACAACTCATCCTGATCGTGAGTAAAGAGACACACAATAACTAAAACACAAAAAAAAACTTTGGTTAATTAGGTCGAGGTTAAAATCGTAGTGTCACTCCGCAACATAGCTAAGCTGCAAAGTTATCTTCACACGCCCAATGCACTCTTTAAACCTTCACGGAGCAACGAATCGGTTTATTGATTTGGTCCTAACACGCGCACGGGTCCTCCACCCTTGTGAAAAAAAGCGGGTTCTGGTGAGCGGTTACCGAGCAAACTTCCGACCACAACACGGCACGGGACCGATCACTTACACGGATCCTGTTCTTGAAACGGAAAACCCCGCCGCTACGTAACAAACGGGAACTAATTAATTTTTTATTCTGCCCTGGAAATCCAAACTGTTATGCGGTCTCCGGAAAGCCGTAACGCCGTTATGAAGCTTGCAAGGCCGGTCACCGCCAAAGTCACTTTAACGAATTAACGTCCCCGGTGAAGGAGGTCGGCTAATTTGTCTCGATGGGAGTATGAGCATCTCGTTTACCGCACATTTAATCCGAACAGTTCTCTCCTGGTTATACCGCCTACAAAGAAATGTGAAACATCGATGATCGTTAGCGAGTGCATACACTAATTAGATACAAAACATCGGGAAAGGAAATATATTGGTGCACATAATTGTGAGGTCAAAGAAAGAATGAGTCTTTTCTTTATCTTATTATTACCCTCTTTCAGCATTTAATATGATCACTCCATATAAAACACACACACACACACACACACAAATGTGCGACCAACTCAAAGCAAAAAGAGAATCGATACCCGCTCTCTCTTCTTCTGTATTATTTTTTAAATATCCATTTAGGAGGCTATGTACCCCTGTCTATCCCCTTTTGGGTACCACAGCTTATACGCGTGAACCATGATCAGGTTAGCGCAGGAATCAAAATCCAATAACCTCCACTTCACTCCTGTACAGGTGTCGTGGGAGAAGCGCACGTGGGAGGAGCGCACAGTGTGATCTGCGCACAGAGAGAAAAAGATCGTGGGTAATGCGCACATTCAAATGTTCCTCTTTCTTTCCTTGCAGGTGAATGCGCAATGGAAGTTATTACCATCATTGCTTAGGAGAAAAACCAAGGTCTTTTCTTTCTTTCTTTTTTGCTGAGCGTTTTGAGAAATTTTATGGTGATAAAGTTGTTCTTGTAGAAGGTGAAAAATGCGCAGAAGCATTAATAGAGGTTAATCAGGTTGTAATTACCATTTTAATCAATGCCATTGGCGTCATATACAAAACATACGCCTAGCCCCAACATATAAGGAAAATGAAGATTTAGGAAAATATGTCGTATGTGCGCAGCTTTAGCCTTGATACCACCTGAAAAAATTGACAAAGCGTGGCTATGCATCATGCAGATCACTCCCCAGAATGAAAAGCTGATGCCGTTTCTTGACTATTTCGTAGATCAATGGCTGGACAATGCTTCTTTGCCGAAAACCATGTGGAATGTTTATAGAGAAAGACACAGGACAAACAACCCTGTGGAAGGTTGGAATAACAAGTTAAATAGGATGGTGGAAATACATAAATCAAAAGTTTATTTCCTCATTCAGAAACTAATGGAAGACGCTGAGGAGATGAGCGCCAACATTATAGCTAAAGACCTAGGCATTCCAGGTCGCAAGAGAAGAAAACAGTATATTGAAACCGACAGGCGTATAAAAACAATTTTGGACAAATATGTTGAAACTGAAGATTTATTTCGTTGCCTCAATTCTCTGTCGTACGTTGCAAAGTTTCATTGACAATTGTTCTGAAAAGTTGAAGAAGCTGTAATAGAAGCTGCTGATAGAAGAACCTTTAAACCACCTTCGTGTATTAATCTACACGTTGTCCAGTCACAAGTCTGGAAAGAAAAGTGCGAGGGAAGGTCCTTATTGATACTCACACTGTGCGCTAATTCCACTAACACCTGAGATCCTATGCGCTAGTCCCACGAAATATTTTGCGCTGATCTCACGTGCGCTCCTCCCACGTAATCCCTGTACAGATACAAGTCAAGGTCACCGTAAGTTATTGGAAACCGGATGTATCAAATTTTGCAGAGTCATGCATCTATAGGATGGCTTTCCTACTTCGGTTTTCCTCATGACAATAACATTTCCAATGTTAGAACATAATTTAGCGTTAAAGGAAGCAGTTGAGCCTAAATAAATTTATGAAGTGCACAACATAGACTTAATGTCAGTATACTAATTGCTCAAACGGGCAAGGTGACAAATGGTTGTACCTACTATTCGACATGTTGAATCCAGCGGTTAGGTATAGATGGCAGTAAGACATCAAAACGTTTAAAAATCGAGATGAGAACAGGACCAATATCTTCTAAACTTATCGAGGCCAGATCGAAAACGAGAAAAATCGGGACACGATGAGATTTGCTGTTTTATCTACAAAATTAATTAGAAAATTTCAAAATTGATGTACTATGTTATTTATTCGGATATATCAAAGAATAGATAAGATATATCTGTCGTTACTGTATACAAAAAACACTAATATTGTGGATTTTGTTACAATAAATATTTTTCCAATATCAAATATCGACACAATTTCGACTAAACTCGAGTTTAGATATCGAGACTAAGAAATTAAAGGCTGTGCCAAATCTCCTCTCGTCATGTTCCGACACTACAGATAAGCATAAATCTCGTGAATAAGTACCAAAATGGGTTTTCGACCGCTGAAGGGTTTTACTAAGTACGTCGAGATTACCAATTTCCGTCGGTTAAATGGTTTCACGAAATATCCTGAGACCCAATATGTTTTCTTCGGTAGTCCAGGCCGAACATATTTCCATAATTTGGAGAAGCTGACAAGATATTTTAAATTAAACATAATTCTGCCATCGGAATCTATAAAAAAACGAGTGTTTTGTTTTAACAGAAAAATGCGCCTCCATTAATAAACTTGGTCTTCTGCGTCAGTAGTTCGTGGATAGCTGCAACGTGAGCCTGAACATGCGGGTCGGATTGCGCAGTAGCATTGTGAGCATGCGCGGTACCATTTGAATATGCGTAATAGTATTTTGAGCATGCGCAGCAGCCTTCTGAGCATTCGCAGAAACGGACAACAGTAAATAAAATGAGTCGGATGTCAAATTCGCTTCAAATGTCGACCTACTAGTAAACTGGATGATTTGCGGCAATATACACTCTGTATTATTAAGAATATAAACTCTGCATAGTCAAGAATTCATATTCAAACTTTCCTCTGAGACTTATTCGTGCATTTTGCATGACTTCCAGCTTCCTCTAGCGAAGAAAATATTCTTAGAACGCGCTCTCGAGATAATAAGACCCATTAAGTCCGCCGAATACATTTCTTATCCCCCAAAACGCCCTTCTTGGGGGCAATTTTTTCCCCTTGCACCGTGGAAGAATTTCCTAACGCTCTTTTCCTTCTCTCAAATCCTCAGTGAGACCGCCCCATCCGCCCTTTGTTTCTCAAGCAACAAATCTTCGCCAATTTTCCAAGTTCATGAGCGTTGATATATACATACGCGTCCCCCAGGACCCATTTTCTAAAAGGCACTAATTAGTTCCCGTGGGATTTTCCCAAAGCCGACTGGAGGCAAAATGAAAAGACATAACTCCTTTGCGCCTCCAGCCTTGTAGAAGAGAAGTTTCAGCATCCTAGGAAAAGTCACCGGATAAAGACACACCAAGAGTTTTACGTCGGGCCTCACCGAACTAATCCCAAAGCCTCCGTCGGCGTCACTTAGTAAGACTTTTAATTGATTAATCAAGGATTGCGCAGACGAGGAGGAATTTTACCCCGTGTACAAACGGTAAGATAAACACGGAGCTGGAGCTTCGCTTCCGGCACCTACACGATGGAGAACCCTCTCAATAAGCTCTACTAACGATCAGAAGAAACAGCTATAGGCGTTCTTCGATATAATCTTCTGCATTTGTCCAAACCTGTCTTTGGCTCTAACCGAAGTGACTAACTGTTTCTATGACATCTTTGTTCCGAATGCGACAACTATGAAATTTTGAGGACTATATAGAGGGTGTTTTAGCTTGGTTGTAATCTTTGTGACCATCTGGTAAGACACCATAAGTCAAACTCAGACATAGTACACCCCGGTTACTTGATCTTGCAGGCCAACAACGCTTTGGCGCCTGGGCCCACAGCCAGGATAATTCATAAATATTTAATAAGGAAATGGTTACGTCCTATTTTACTGGGTACGTTATGATTCTCAGTCAATAAGACTATTTTTAAAAAATAAGGTTCGTATCGTATATTGTTTTCCTTGTCGAATATGGATCTACCAAACTGGAACTGAAATAATTGTTTCGTTAAGGCCCACCAACGCATCACAAAGAAATCCCACGAACACAAGAAGCGTCTTATGGACCAACCTTCACGTATCAACTTCGGTTTCATAATATTCAAATACGCTCGAAGCAATTGCTGATTGTGCTTGTAAATTAGTCGGGGCTACCAATGGATATGAAACTCGCTCGGAAATGCCAAACGAAGAACACTAGCGCCACGAAAATCCTCACAGGCTTCGGAATGCAATTACATATATTCTCAGAGAGTGATTTATCCTCTGAATTCCTCTAGCAGGCTTTGAATCCCTTTAGCCTGCTTCAGCAACTGATCAAAGAATGGTATCGATGCCAAAACCAGCCCAGTTTCTCTTTTGAACAAAGAGAGAGAAGTTACCTGATCCACAAGGTAAGTGGATCTTTGTGTTACCTCGTAACATTATCTCCTCATCCAACTTTCTCATGTTGCTCAAGGAAAATTGAACAGGAGAACGGTTTATATAAACACCAGAGAGGAAACTTCATTTTTTATAATTAGCCTTGACATAAAGGGTTGTTGGTAACAGGAAGTCTATCGTGAACAAAATCTCAATATCACAATTTTTATTATAAAATTAGAAAAACTACATATTTAGTACAAGTAAGAGATAGAAGCAACTAATGAGATTTTTTTTCTTTTTGAGGAATCAAGAAAGCATTATTGCACTATCTGCAACAAAGTCTTATTTTATTTAATGGAATGTTCTATTTATTTGGTCCTGTTAATCTTTCTGTTAACTAACTGCCAGTTGGAGATAACAGCCAGTCATAACCAGCACCGGGTTTTTCAATATGAAAATAACTGCCAGTTAACTAAACCATGGTTCGTTCTCCAAAACAGTGTGTTGGCAATTCTGAAGCACTAAAATTACAGGAAATCGATCTGCGTGCCATCTGTTAGAATAGTTTCAAACCGCGTCCATTGGCACACAGCCTGGCGTTTAAATATAGAACTACAAA
The DNA here is from genome assembly GCF_977018435.1 of Lepisma saccharinum. NCBI lineage: Eukaryota > Metazoa > Arthropoda > Insecta > Zygentoma > Lepismatidae > Lepisma > Lepisma saccharinum. The sequence goes on from NC_139249.1 coordinate 32,738,319, forward strand.
CGCGCGGCGCTCGAAAGCACGTTATGCCATTGGCAAACGATTGGGACAATGGCTGCGTATCCAACTTGTATGCTTACGAAATAAATTAACGAACGGCAGCACTACAAATTTGTATTTCTTCTAATAAAGGTCAATTCCACGTTGGGGAAATGCTGTTATAAGACGCAAGCGCAGATAGCTACTTTCTTGTAGAAGAAGCGTGAAGAACTCGAGAGTCGAAACATCAATAATACCTGTCTGTGATAGAAACACTATTAATATGTAAATATTGTACATTTGAGTGCATGCTTTGTACCTCTCTATGCATGTTTGTTGAGCGAAAAAAATATGATGTTAATAGTAAGCATGCTTCGTAAACTTCTAAAAACATGAAGCTACGAGGAAAAATAATTTTAAAATTTACTGTAATATTTCTCCGAGAAGATCATTCAACAATAAAGCATGAATTGAAGGCAACACACGTAATAAATAATTGACAAGAAAAAAAAAATATCCGTGATCAGGACTCGAACTCGTATTACAAAACACAACATGCTCCGAAAGGTGTATACACATACACAACCTCCCTTCCCTGCCAGGCCTGCCACCTAGCGACGCGGTCTGGAACTCGTCTCGCAAACATGTGGCGTATCTCAGCCTGGTCTACATATCCCGTAAGTTTCATCACTTTTTCACGGTATTAATCCGGTTTTTTATTGACCGTACCAAATATTTATATACCTTCACCATTCAAGAATAGAATAGCCCTTGCACATAAATAGTTCCTATTAATTAAATCCACCACATTTTTTACTTGATATCTCAAAAACAATTGCATATGGTTAACACCAAAATATTTTAATTTAGAATCCACAAATTTGAACACCAACCTCTTTACTTAAAGCAAATAAGTAAATTAAAATAACAGAACAACAACCTGATTTGCTATTCTGAAAATTTAATGTGAATAATAACTTCAGTTGCTGAAATTCCTTAATATACTTGACCTCTCGACGTACTGCACATACATAAAGGTTGCTGAAGCCCGGTTTATCACCACATTCATGGAAAATTTAAACAAATATCAACGTGTGTGTCAAAGATAGAGGAATGACTAAATATCACCAAAGCCATCACTCATAAGCCGTTATATGATTTCAAACCTGCAAAAGAAATGTATGATTTCAATCATCAAATTTTTATATATATATATATATATATATATATATATATATATATATATGCACACACACACACACACACACACATTCATAAGTATACATAAGTTTTCTATGGCAGTCTTGTAGTACAGGTAAAAGGAAGAACAACAATCACATAATTAATTGTCTACTATAATCTGTCCCAGCTAACTGTAGAGCAGGGCCGATCAGAGGAGGAAGAGGAAAATCGAGTGGTGAAAGCGAAGCGTTGCCAACCGTACGGTCAGGACAGTACATGTACGGACGTACGGTCCAGACCTTAGTCAGTACGTTAAATGCACGGCTTGTCAAAATTTGCTCTTGTAGTTTTATCCCTAATATTTCCCTAAGAAATTCTTAAACAAATCGTACGGACCTGGAGACAAAAATACGGTCCGTTTGCCATGTGCGTTCGGTATTATCCTTTTCAAAATTTGCTGCATAGTGAAGGAAGAAATCGGGAAAACCCCCGTCGCCCATTACACAATCCCGTTTCTCTCACTGTTCATTGGTGGAGCCGTCTCGCGTCACTACTTGCGCACAGACTTGTTCTCGTCCGCCTGGTCTACAGTTAGCTGGTACGGATAATAGCTCCTCTCAAAAGCACAATGTCTTCCACTTTCATTGTTGTGATATTATTGGCTTTATTTTTTCGTAACTGACATTTCATCTCATGTATTATTGGCTCTTGAAAAATATGCATGTGCAGTACGTTAAAATGTCTAACATATTAAAGAATTTCAGTCATTGAGACAAGACGAAGTTTTCAGAAGCTTTCGTTATACGATGGATATGGCTACACGTACCATTTCCATTGTGATTCTAAGATTCACGTTCATAATCTTATGTTCAGTCGCTTTTCTATTTTATCTTTATCTTCTATCCTACGTGTTTCGAAAGAATAATTGATTGGTTGATTGGAATAAACTATCGGTTGCGTCAGCACATACAAGGGGCTAAACCCCTTACTGCAGCTAAAAACAACGCGTGGCTATGAGGACTAGAATCTCCTTATGTATGTTTAAAGTCGAGGCTGTAAAGATACATTTAGCAGTATTTCCCAGATTTCGTCTCCCGGAACGAGGGCGAAACGCCGCGGGGAGATTACGTCGTGGAGTGAAGCTCCATAAGTTACTTGTTCGTCAACACCGTATGGTTTTCAGCGATACGATGAGACACCATTCTGCACGGACAAATATGCCCTACCAATCTGTCCACTCGTTGTGCACATTACGCTGACAAGATTCAACGAGTTACAGATACGTGCCCAAAATTCGTCGTGCTGTATAACCAACTCAAGGTTTGTAATGATGCGATCATTACTGGATCCTTTTTTATGTTATACATTGTGTATGTCTATGTATTCCTGTACGTTTGGGTTCTTGGCCGTTGGGGAGCGGTAAGTTTCCAGTAACGGTTTAGGTCATTAGCGGGGCCTATAAATAGGAAGGGCAGGGGAGCAATCGGGCTCAGATGTTTGGCGGAGTACAGCAATGTAAGAGGTATCTTTTTCTCTGAGGGGAGCGGCTGGGCGAGCTTTCTTTCCTTACTTTGTGAACCGACGGGGATGTTAACTTTCTTTTAATACACACACTTGCTCTTTTCACATTATTCCAATAGTTTATTTCATGTGGGAAACCGGGTACACCACACATATACCTTCAGCCACCTTTTTTGGTACTGAGGGTTATATTTTTTTTTACTCGTGGAGCCAGTGGCTACGTGAGTCTACACTCTCTCCTCGGGAAGGGGGGACAGGGTACACCGGAATGTACATTTTGCGAATAACGGCCAAGAATTAACTTCTGTAAATATAATATGAATAAACATATATATCTAAAAGGAAATGGGCGTTAAGCTATAATTTGAAGAAGTACGTGTCTATTGGGTAAACTAGCATCCACAGAACTTCAGGTACTGTAAGTTTTGAACCTCGGGACAAGGATTCAAAAATGTATGGTTGTGTATATTGTGTATGTTGCTGAGAATCGGCTTAAAAGCACAAAATATACCGCTACAGGTTATATGCACAAACGTTTCTGACTTCAATAAGGTTTGGCAGTTCCTACAAGGACCAAGTGGCGTGAAGCACATGGCCACACTATCAGCAGCAAAGAACTACCGAAAGGTGGTGATTCGACATGTTCCTTTGGTCTACTCAGAAGAACGAATTTACAAAGCTCTGTGCAACTCCAGCTATCAGGTGGAAAATGTTCGTCGTCTACACAAAAGACAAACTCCTTTATTCACAGAAGCTTCGTCGGTTCCCGATCCCAGGGTAACCAAACTTCCATTAGTCGTCTTAACATTACGACGTTCAGAACTCGACTCCGAGACGGCAACCCCATCATCGGAAATAAACTAACTCGACTCTCTCAGTCGTTTTAAACTCACTGTGGAAAAACTCAGACCTCAAAAAGTTCTTCAATGCCATCGCTGCCAGCGCTTCGGCCACGGTCAGCATTCCTGCCATATGAACCCCAGGTGCGTTAAATGCTCTGAGGCTCATTGGATTACAGAATTCCCACAGCGCACACCAGACATACCAGCAAAGTGCGTGAACTGTTCAGGAGCACACACATCCAATTATGTCCTGTGTATCAACGTCTACTGAAAGCTTCCCGTGGTAAGGGCTCAACGAAGTCAACCCAGGACACCAACAAGGAGAAGAAGACCATATCCAAGCCTCCGGATAATACTGTCCTCATTAAACCAGCTTCGACTTCAACGCAGAGCGTCATTCAAGCAGCTCATACTTCAACGCAAAGCGCCATTCAACCAGAGAAGCCAGAAAATTGACCTAATCCGGCTGCGCCTTCTCCCAGCCAATCATTGGCCTTAATTTTGAGACCAGAACCACAGGGTGCCAACAACCTGCAAGAAATACTTCGGCTGCTAAACATACTGCTTAACCCAGCTCTACTCCAGCCACTACGTGTGTTGGTGGAAGGACTACAGGCCATCCACCGTGCTGAAGACTCAGATGCCAGACATCAGCTCCTTCAGGAACTGTTAGCTGCCATTTGAATTGGTTCTATGTTTTTCGTTTGTGTTCGTTTTTGTGCCGTCTTGGGAACAACGACAGTTGCGGGAGGTATAACAAAATTATGTAATGCCACAGAAAATCATGTAATTATCTAGCATAATGAATAAAGAGATTTCAGTTAAATAATAAAGGAAACTGATGAAAAACCCGCCCTGACGACAAAAAGAAAGATACACTCAGCGCACTTTGTATCAATTCTTGAACTGTGTAAATCGAATTCAATGAAATAGTGATGAACAACCTTTTCTTATTCCTTCTTACATTAATGGAATAATTTTTCTCATCCATGAGCATTTGTTTTAAAAACAAAAAAAAATCTACATCTTTGATCTGAGTAACTATTAAAGTGTTACTAAAGTGTTATATCTATCTTGATAGTGAATATTTACAAATGTTAGGAAAATTTACTCTTTCAAAAACACGTTATTCCTGATTTCTTAGTTCCGTCTACAGTCCAAACCAGCTAACTGTAAACCAGGCGGACGAGAACAAGTATCTGCGCAAGTAGTGACGCGAGACGGCTCCACCAATGAAGAGTGAGAGAAAAGAAATTGCGTAATGGGCGAAGGGAGTTACCCGATTACCTGCTTCACTGTGCAAGCGTTGCAAACTTTTGAAAGCCACGATACCGTACGCACATGGCAAACGGGCTGTATTTTTGTCTCCAGGTCCATAAACTTAGTTTAATAATTTCTTAAGGAAATATTAGGGATAAAAAGCAAGTGCATATTTTGACAAGCCGTACATATAGCGTACGGACTAAGGTCTCGAGCGTACGTTCGTACATGCCATGAAATTCCCGTACACTTACGGTCAGGACCATTTGGTTGGCAACGCTGCGCTTTCACCACTCGATTTCCCTCGTCCTCCTATGCCGCTATACGCAGCCCTGCTCCACAGTTAGCTGGGACCGGGTACAGGATCTCCTCGATGGCGTGGTGGTAATTGTTGTCGCCTCGTAATCAAGATATCCCGGTGTCAATACTCCACGGAAAGTAATAACGGTTCGGATCTTACTTTAAAACGTATATCGAGTCCTGATTAACCAATTAGTGCACAAAGTGAACCGAGAACAAACCGAATTACCAAAACTTTCTTCCAAGTTCCTTGATGGTGCACTCTTCGACACCAGCCTCCAGGGATTTTCCCGCCAGCAGAGTTCACGTTCTCTACGGTATCAGAGAGAAATATATTACAGTTAGCAAGTTGCAACCAACTATCACTCAACTCCCATGACTTTTGCAGAAGTTAACAGCTGGAACAAGCCTGAGAGTTCCGAAGCAATTTCCACTTTGTTTGCCGACGCCGGGAGATGCCTTGAGGTGGCGCTGTCAGACCTTCTAAGGTCTCCGCGCGGTCTCATTAACTTTACAACTTTTGGGCGACATTCAGACGCCCTAAACTAATGAAACTGGGTTAATAAGCCGTCGGCATTATCTTCCGCTTTTTCTCTTCCTATCTTCCATCTTGCTAACGAGGGATACGGATTGGTGAATGGAAATATTTTGGCACTGATCCGAAATGGGGGCCTCGTGTTGGTTTGAATTTGATTCTGCGAGATCATGTTCAAACTTTTCCATATCCTGACTTGCGCGAGATGCTAAACCGTTTGAATTCATAGGTCAAAAATAACCCATTACATTGGGAAAATTTGTTGTAAAATACAGAGTAATTCAAAATAATTCATCCGAATTGAAATGGCTGTATGCTAAAGAGGCACGTAATATGTCAACGTAGGGAAAGTTGATTATATTTCATATCACGTCTCTATCACAGTGATATTATCCAGAATTTCCATCCGGATGATGCAAGATCCATTTTAGTGGCAAAATGGTCATAAAGTGGGCGAAATCAAATTATATTTCCTTATGGCGTTACGTTAAATATGCTGTATACGATCCATCTTGGCCCATAGCTATAGAGGAACGCAGTAACCGCTTTGTTACCGTTACTTCACAATTGACATGCTGGATCGTGAACTTGACTATCATCTCGAGCTGTTGGTGTTAGTAACAGAGCATGTGTAAGGCACGATATGATATTCCTTGAGTTTTCTTATATATTAATGTATCATTCATCATTATAACGCTGCAAACTCCAAAGAAATCGCTAATAGATGTTGGATTATGCGGTTGAGCCACATTGAACAGCAGATCGTATTCAAGTATATAGCCGCTTACCCCATATGAGATCTCATAAAGTCGACTGAAAACAAACTTTGACAAATTTAGAATAATATCTTTGAGCATTGCTAATTTTTCAGGCACTGCAAATTCTTCTTTTCACTGCTAATTTTTCTGTGCACGGTTATTCTTAAGAGGAATGATAATTCTTCGGAGGAACGATAATTCTTCTGAGCAATTTCTAAAATTCTTCTATGCATGACTAATTTGTCTCTGTATGGATAATTCCTCTGTAAACTGTTCATTCTTCTGAGCAATGATAATTCCTCTAACCAGTGTTAATTCTTCTGTGCAAGTTAATTCTTCTAAGCACTTCTAGTTTTTCTACTTACGGCTAATTCTTCTGTACAGGGATAATCTTCTGTGCACGGCTAATTCTTCTGCGTACTGATAATTCTTCTTTGCACGCCTAATTCTTTTGTGTACGGTTACTTTCTTAGCACTGCCAATTCTTCTGAGCCCTGCTGATTTTTCAGTGAACAGCTAATTCCTCTATGCACAGCAAATTCTTCAGTGAATTGTTAATTCTTCTGTGAATGTTTAATTCTTCCGCACATAGTCAATTCTTCTGTGCACTACTAATTCTTCTGAGTAATGCTAATTCCTCTGTGTATGCTTATTATTCTAAACACTGCGAATTCTTCTGTGAACCCCTAACCCTTCTATGCACAGCAAATTCTTCTGCTCACTGCTAATTTTTCTTCCAACGATTATTCTTCTGAGCAATGCTAATTCGTCTATGCATGGATAATTCATGTCTATGATTAATTCCTCTCTGAACGGTTAATTCTTCTGTGCATGGTTAATTCTTCTGACCAATGATAATTCTTCTAACCAGTGCTAATTCTTCCGTGCAAGTTAATTCTTCTGTGCAATGCTAATTAATTTATGTACGGCTAATTCTTTCGTGTGCGGTACTTTTTTTAACACTGCCAATTCTTCTGAGCCCTGCTGATTCTTCTGTGTAGGGATAATCTTCTTTGTACGACTAATTGTTCAGTGAATAGTTAATTCTTCTGTGAATGGTTAATTCTTCTGAGCATTGCTAATTCTTCTGCGTTCTGATAATTATTTTGTGTTTGGTAACTTTTTTAGCACTGCCAATTCTTCTGAGCCCTGCTGACTCTTCTGAGAACGATTAATTCTTCTATACACGGCTAATTCTTCAGTGAACGGTTAATTCTTCTGTAAACGGCCAACTCTTCTGTGAACGGATAACTCTTCAGTGAATTGTTAATTCTCCTGTGAACGCTAATTCTTCTAAGCACTGCTAATTTTTCTACTTACGGACATTTCGTCTGTGCAGGGATGATCTTCTGAGCATGGTTAATTCTTCTCCGATCTGATAATTCTTCTATGCACGGGTAATTCTTTCGTGTATAGTTAATTTCTTAGCACTACCAATTCTTCTGAGTCCTGCTGATTCTTCTGTGAAAGGTTCATTCTTCTATGCACGGCAAATTCTTCCGTGAACGGCAAATTCTTCAGTGAATGGTTAGTTATTCTGTGCACTGCTAATTCTTCAGAACACTGCTAATTCTTCTAAACAAACTGTTACTTCTTCTGAGCACTGACAATTCTTCCATGCACGGCAAATTCTCCTGAGCACTGCTAATTCTTCGGGACACAGCACACCACAAGATGCTATAACAAGCTCCCGCCAACCACACATCATCAACACAAAGAGCATATAGGCTGGTAAACTCATCGTATGAAGTGTCCATGTATTATTCAGGACAGAAAAGAATCTATTAATAGGGACTAATGGAAACACAGCCACGCTCGCACGGCTTCACAGTGGATGCGTTCGGGACAACCATTGGCCGAGGGGGATATCCTCGAAACTCAGCTTTTACGGTCCTTTTTTTTTTACCCACCCCCTCGAAAAAAAAAGATCTCCGACGAAACTCAATTTCCGGGACATGGGAGTTTTACACTCCCGCTTCACAACCAGCAACCGGTGCGAGGCGGCCTGTTATGAATTGACAATCGTGTCCGGATTGGTGGGGCGGGGGCCCCCTTCGTCCCTGTCAGTTATTGATGGGAGACACACGGTGCGCCGACTTCCAATGGTAAGGGCGGTGAGGACAACGCGTGGGGAAGACATGCAGCGTGATGAAGGACTCAAGCCCCGATTCGGTTTAAGGATAATAAAAATTCCAAATTATTGTTGAGTTGGGTGGTTGGTCGACTCATGCTCTCGATGCAGAAATTCAAGTCCTGGCAAATGCGTTAACCTTCCGCTATGATTATTCTTATAGAAAAATGTACTATAGACATAAATATAGTAAAGAAAAGCACAATATCCTATGGACAATAATATAAACATCATAACATACTACTTATATACATTAATATAATAAAGAAATAAACACTATAAGCACTACAGACAATAATATAATATTATAAAGGAATAAACAGCATAATGTTCGACAGCCATTAATATAAGAACTAATGAAATAGCATAAAGTTCTACAGGCATTAATACAGTTAGGAAATAAACAAAATAATGTACTACAGACATTAAAATAATAGAGATATCAACAGGATAATGTAGTACAGGCATTAATCTAATAAGAAAAGAAGTAGCGTAATGTTTTACAGGCATTAATACAGTTAGGAAATAAATAACATAATGTACTACAGACATTAAAATAGTAGATATATAAACATGATAATGTACTACAGGCATTAATGTAATCAAGAAAGAAATAGCGTAATTTTCTACAGGTATTAATACAGTTAGGAAATAAACAACATAATGTACTACAGACATTAAAATAATAAGAGATATAAACAGGAAAATGTACTACAGGCATTAATGTAATAAAGGATGAAATAGCGTAATGTTTTACAGGCATTAATACAGTTAGGAAATAAACAACATAATGTACTACAGACATTAAAATTATAGAGATAGAAACAGGATAATGTACTACAGACATTAATATGTAGAGAAATAAACAATATAATATATTACAGAATATATAATAAAGACATAAAGATACCAAACTAGCAAAACATTACAAAATACACATTTCGTGACTGAGCAGCTGGTATAGTGAGTGCTAGTGCAGAGGCGCGGGCAATTTACATCTTTTGACCTCTTAATTATTCCTCTTTGTCAGAGTAACTTTAATATAGATAATACTATTTTATAGCTGAAATTACATGCCAGTTCTTTGATGGATCAAATCATTAATTAGAACCAAAAGAAATGCTTTCTTCTCCGTCGACTAGAACTGCACAAAATCATGACATGGAACTGTTTCACAGAACTGATTTCTTAGCAACTGACATTCATGCAATAATTTACGCAGTTTTCATCGCAACAGAGAAAATAACATTGTTAAAGTTGCTCAGATGGGGTAAAAAGAAAGAACTGGGCCAACAGTTTAAAGTGGGATCCGAACCAACCTGTAGTGTGAAACCACGGGGAATTCAAACTGAACGGCTTGACAACTTTACCACTAAGTTATCGGGATAGCCCGAGAATTGACATCGTACAAAATTTGGAAGCAGTTACATTTGTTGAAGGATTTAAACATGATCCTAAAATTCACATGTTTGCAGATTGATAGATTTTATTTGTTGCCTTGAGCTAATATTTGGCAGATGTATCATTTCACACAAAATTTATCTTTATACTTCTGTCAGTTAGTGAGAGTAAGATAGGTGACCACACGACTGCAGAAGAACGAAAAACGTCATTTTTTTATAGATAGCTAATTAGTACTTCACAATTTGTTATTTTTATTGATACGTAAGTGTCAAGGATTAGTTGTGCCTGAGAATAATTTGGAAGACGCCCAATGAGACGCGACAACAGTACGCAACAGACCCGTTTCCGGCGTCTCAGTGAGTGATGACTAGGGCTAGGATTTTGATGATCTTAAAATTGCCAAAAAATGACCTTTAGAAAATGCATTTATGACCTAATACATGCAAGGAAATGCCCCATAAACTTAGAAAAATGACCTAAAAAATCTGAAAGATTTCTAGAACAAATTTGTAAACTACCAAGAGAAATTCAAATTACAAATTATTACAGTATCTATCACATGTTCATTGTGTATCTTTTACACTTGAAGTACTGAGTTGCAGTACACAACGAAAATCATATGCAAATTTTAAAAAATGAATGATTGTCGGTTGTCGGACAAGCCTTGTACATGGAAAAACTTCTCTCGACTTCCAATGAACTTGACTTGAAATGAACAATATCACTTGCTGTTAAGTCACTTTCAATTCCATAGAGTGCAAATTGCTTTCCTGACATAATGTCCGATACAGAGCACAAAACTTTGTACTCATTGCTTTTTAACAATAATCCGTTCGGTGACAATGTATTTACTGATAGAGGGGAAAATCACATTGATGAGCTGAATTGTTACACAACAGCTTGTGTCAACAATACTGCACAGAATTTCTTTGTTTCTTAAAACACAGTCGTTCAGAACTGCGCTGAAGGCAATGAGACGAGAGTCGGGAATCTCTCTCTTTCAAAGGGTTACATTTGCATGTAAGATGCCCCTTATTTCACCAAAATGTAGAAAAATGCATAAAATGACTCTTAAAAGGCCGAAAAATGACTTAAAAAAATTTAAAAAATGACCTTTACTCCAAAAAGGGTCAAAAATTCAAAAGAATCCCCTAACAAAGGCATCCTACTTATGTGTAAAACACGTTCCTATCTACTTATGCAACGTTTCTGCCTTACCAAAAAAAAGATGCATTTGCATCAAAATCCTAACCCAAGTTAATAACCCAATAATAACCTTTAAGACAATCTGTAGATTTCTGGTACGGAAAATCCCGCTTTGGTTCCACGTGTTTCCCTGTAGTGGGCATTTCACCATTTGATTTCAATAGAAGCAGACAACAGAAGTTCCGTTGTCGCGTTTCTCCGTGTCACAGTGGGCGTTACGCTCTACATTACTGCTTGTCGAAATATTGACAGGGCTTCCGCCCGTTATGGTGGAGATGCAATGACAAATAAGACACAACTATGCAAAAAGTTCCTTCAACTGCCAGCATGTGCCATGTGTAGCGACACGTTTATGAGCCACCGGATATAATTTCACGATTAACTTCATCAGGCCATCATTAATCCTCAACGCCGCGATTAACCTAGAGATGTAGAAAAGCGACGGAAAATACAGATTCAGTTGTCATCTTTGCAAAATCAATGTCAAAATGGCTCCACATGTTTCTTCAAGAAGATCGTCTTCCTTCACTCCCCGTTACAAACTTTGGCCAAATTTGGATTCGCCATAAATTGGTCTAGACAGACAAGTCAATAGGTCGCGGGATAGGTTCCAGCGTTGAATAGACAATGCAAAAGATTATCCCATTATAGTCAAGCGACAGACCTGTTTCCAGCAATGTTATTACAACGTCTCAGCCTGTAATGGTCCTCTAAATATTAATGGCTTTAATATGTGGAAAATTTATGAAGTTTTCCCTAATGGTCGTCCTTCTTGTGATTCTTGCCTCAATCAGATAAAACGACCCTTTTTCGCGTCTCAGGGGCTGTTGATGTTCGAATTTATGGCACTTTTATTATTATTATTATGTCCGTTCGACATTTTAGCGTAACGGCCGTAAGAACAATCAATCGCCTGCCTGTGTGTGTCGCACCGGATGTCATCCAGGAAGATGTCGTAACTCAAATGTCGCTCTTGAAATTGATGTTCGGAGTGATATGAGCTCCAGCTATGGCAGGCGGGTCTTGTCATATGACGGGCGTCGATGTTACAAATTTCATATCAGTAAAGAAGGATAATACATAGAAATTTGTTTGAGTAGTAGTTATGGATATTACCTCTTCGAGTACCAAGGTAAAAATGTTACGTAAAATACCAAGACTGGCTCATTTTGACCCAGGCACAATTTTTTAAAAAATACATTTATTTTCATGCAGTGAGTTTATAATTGGGATATACAATAAACAGGACAATGTGCCTGATTGTATCATGTATTACAATACATGTTATATACATATAATACAATATGTATTGTCTATATGAAAGTAAATAAGCACATACACATTTAGTGTGGACACAAGAGATGCAATTTTTAATGTACTTTATTAATAGTAGTTTTCAATCAAACAATACTTGAAATATAATAATTCAAATTAAAAATATAAACATACAAATAAGATGTCTCTTTTAGAAGAAACTGATATCACATATTCCATTCTGATTACACTTCACAGTCCTTGCAGATCGGTTCGCTGATATAGTGTGCTTTGCATACGAACTTAATTATTGATATTTTATATACCAACTTTAGTGAAATCATGTGCAAAAGTAAAAACGCATGTTGAATTATTAATACCTATAATAATATACCACTACGGCTTTTTAAAATAGTGAATTTCCTAAAAAAAAAAATGTCATCTGGGTCAAATTGGCCCAGTCTTGGCACTCGAAGGGTTGAACTAGAGAATATTTTGAAGACTTATGAAGATACTATAACTTCCCGTGGGCTAGTTTATGAAATATTATATTACCATAATTGCCTGAATATTTAAGGAAATGCAGGAAACCACGCTTTGATAAATGTATTTTTTAGGGCTGAGCCAATACCACTTGGACCCGATACCGATATTAGAAAATTGCAATAATAAAACTTTGTTCAAAATATTGATCAATATTGGTGTGTACTTTTTCTTAAATTTGATTTAGAATATTCAAGAATTGCATCAGAATATTAAAATAGATATTATGTAATCACAAAATATAGTTCTTCGTGCAAAAGTAGTGCAAAATAAAAAGGAAGTTTTAATTTTGCATAATTTTCAGGATAATTACACTTAGTATCAGCTCAGCCCTAGTATTTTTATCACAATATCTCAAAATGTTTTTTTTTTACTATGTCAACGTCACTGTTGTCAAACGTTATACAACTATCATTCACTCACTCTCTAGCCTTCTTGATCCCGAAGGTTCATGGCTATAGCAACACAGGCTTTCCATCTGTCCCTATCCTGAGCAAGATCTAGATACTCTTTCTCATCCCTACCTATTCCCTTTAGGTCCATCTCTACATTATCCCTCCATCTTCGTCTTGGTCTTCCTACTGGTCTCTTGCCATCAGGTTTCCCAACAAGAATCCTGTAGACTCCTCTTTCCTCTCCCATTCGTGCCACATGGCCTGCCCACCTAAGTCTTCTTGATTTAATCATTCTAATAATATCTGGACATGAATACAAATTATGTAACCTTCTCCACTCACCTGTCTCCTCATCCCTTTTAGGCCCAAATATTTTCCTAGGGATCTTATTTTCAAATACTCTCAATTTATGTTCCTCTTTCAATGTAAGGGACCAAGTTTCACATCCATATAATATTACAGGCAAAATTACTGTTTTGTATATTTGAACTTTTAGTTTATTAAACGAGAAGACAAAATTTATGAAGAGAAAAGTAACACGCATTTCCTCAATTAAGTCTGCCTTTTATTTCAATTACTTGCATTACTCATTACAGATAAAAACACCATTATTGAACATTATACATAAATTTAAACATCCATATTTAAAGTTTACATCATATATGAATGACATATTTTAAATTTACAATGAAAGCATGAGAAACATTGATTTATGGTGTAATAGAAAACAGTCGCATACTTCGGCATAACTTTCAGCCAAATTGCCTTTTACAGGGTGACTATAAAGTGTCCAAGTATGCCTCAAAACTTAAAAATATATATGCTAACGGCAATATATTAATTTTAAATTCATAAATTTGTGTTCTCTCATATAACTTGCTTCATTAAGTGAATTGTTCATGTAAAAATAAAGAAGAGGAGAGAAACAACATAAAATTATGAGATTTGAAATCATGTAGAGTATAATCCCTCACAAATATCAATACCTTCCTTTGGGTTATTTACATATAACCATCGTTTATTTTAAGTCCACATCAAGACTAGACCTACAGTTCAGTTTTAAAGTCGAAAGCGAATCGCAGTGTAATATACCCCCACCAGGCATCAAATGTGGTACTCCTCCATTACAAGGAACCCTGGTGGTCAGTCGGTACCAGCTAGACCCGGGTTTGATTCTAAATGATGCTCTGTCTCTTCCCTTCTGACGGTTCAGATTGTTTCTCAAATTATTTCCTTGCTTTTGATGCATAACGTGGTCTCCGTGCAGAAATGAGATTCGCATTTTGCCACTGCATTGCACTTCGTTCCAGCTTTACGCAAGTTTACTAACGATTACGCAACTTGCATTTGCAAACTGGTTTCCTAACTTGGAGTTTCCAGCAGACCGGCCATTGATGATTACTTCAGCACAGACAGACTCGGTTTCCACACGCGGATCCTTGATTTTTCAAGTGTGGATTCCTTGCGGATCTCAGGCATGCGTGCACGTGTGTGATGCGAATACGTTTCTTCTGGTTCAGTTCAAATTAACTCAGTTCAGGAGGGAACGAGGTCATGATATGTATTTTCAGTTCGAAAAGCTTCAACTAGGAACTGATTACGTATGTGCTCTACGTGACATATTTGAAGATCTGAATTTAAGGATAAAACAAGAATTATTACCCTACACTGATTGAATTTAGATCTTTCTGTTTCAATCATTTTCTGCTTTCCGCTTAGAATGTGCCTCACATCCAGTTCCTTTGTGCTGTTCATATTTCTTTATCATTAACTTCTCCTCTCCTAAATTCTTCACTGTTTACTTCCAACTTATCTCATCCATCTAGCATGTGTCCTTACGTAGCATTTAAATTCACACACACGCACACATTCTGTATATATAATGTACAATATTTCACACCACACTAGAGTACGTATCTTCTTTTTAAGTGCTGATGTATGTTTGTTCAAGCACCTTATTTCCTTATAAAAGAATACCTTTCCACACACTTATTTCCCTGCTTACTACTTTCTCTTTCCTTCTTTTGTTTCTTTTGCTTTCAGGTTACAGTGGGTAGATCGTGGTACTGGTTTATATTGATCTTACTTTATTGTATTTGTCCACTTGCTCTTCTTCTGTTAACGCATTCATTTCTCTGTGGTTTTGGCAATTTGCATTCTTAGCGATTTGACACATGTACTCCATTCTAGATCTATTTTATTTTACTCTTTCGTCAAGTACTGTTTTCATTATTCCTCCGTTTATCAGGATATGGCTTATCATCTTGTATCTTCTTTGAACGATTGATTTCCACAGACTTCTCCTCCTGTGTGCGCAACTCAGAACATATTCGTTTGCAACTCTGTCTGTTAATTTCTTCTTCAACATTCTCCGGCAACACAACATTTCTAGGCATCTTCTAGTCTGTCCTTTCAGATTCAACCACTGTACATCTCTCACATCCATACTACATGCGAATATTCTTAGGAACTTGTTTCTTTCAGCCAAGAATTTTATTTATCCTAAGGACACCTCGCACCTCTCATTTCCATTGTTATCTTTAGTGCCCAGTTAAGCTTGTATCTTCCCTGTTTTAATTACGTACTGCGCATTCATTCATATTCTACTACTTCCGCTATTTCCCCTCTCTGCGTCGTTATTTTGATAATTTCAGTACGTTATTTCATAATCATGTAATAAATGTCGTGTGTGTGTGTGCACAGGGTGAGTCAAAAGTCCCTGACCACTTCTTATAAAATGAAAGGGAGTGTAGATTGCAGCAATTGGTCATGATAGTAATATGTTAGGCCTAGGGGGAAACATTTTGGTGCATGTCACGACAACGTTCGCCATCTTGGATCCAACTTCATTTCTTTAAATGAAAAGGGGGTATGTGGGGTATGGTTTTGGGCTATAATTTCACCAGGAATTCAGTGAAATTCATACGAAATCGCAGACAAACTATGGATATTTTTTTTTGCTGTTATATAATCCACTTTTCACCAATTCATCCTCAACGTCGCAATTATTCCAAAGCTACGACTTCAATTATAATGCAACGACAGTGTCAGTATTATTATAGTGCTTGTTATGCGTTAAACTTTTAACAAGAATCTTATCACCTCTCATCAAAATCGTAACGTTGCTTTATAATTAAAAAAGATTAATATATTCAGGAAGCGTAATGACTGCAGACTTAATTGAAAGAAGTCTGAAAAGGCAAATTGGACGCCAAGGAAGAAACACTTTGCATTGCAAATTAAGAGGCGTGTCATTAGGAGAGGAAGGTTTTTACCTGTTTCTCACATTTATTGCATGCTTCATAGGATAATATAGACAGTGCATGGTAATTATTTGAAAAAATAACTCTGAGATTAATGGAAATGAATATTCGCATAGAAATATCTTAATGGTTGATTTCCATGTTTTTATTGCAAAATTCATAACTCATTATAAGATTTTAGAGGATAATGTAATAGCAGTGTAGGGAATATAGTTATATACAGGTTGCTCCTTCTTCCTTAAATTAAGAATGTTTAGGAAGAAGGATGTGGGAATCGGTTGTTTAAAGAAGATGTACGATGGTATCCTGGCATGATGGCATAATAGAAACAGCAATTCAAGCAGAAGGACGTGGAAATCGGTTGTCTAAAGAAGATGTACGATGGTGTCCTGGCATGATGGCATAATAGAAACAGCAATTCAAGCAGAAGGACGTGGAAATCAGTTGTCTGAAGAAGATGTACGATGGTGTCCTGGCATGATGGCATAATAGAAACAGCAATTCAAGCAGAAGGACGTGGAAATCGGTTGTCTAAAGAAGATGTACGATGGTATCCTGGCATGATGGCATAATAGAAACAGCAATTCAAGCAGAAGGACGTGGAAATCGGTTGTCTAAAGAAGATGTACGATGGTGTCCTGGCATGATGGCATAATAGAAACAGCAATTCAAGCAGAAGGACGTGGAAATCGGTTGTCTAAAGAAGATGTACGATGGTATCCTGGCATGATGGCATAATAGAAACAGCAATTCAAGCAGCAGGACGTGGAAATCGGTTGTCTAAAGAAGATGTACGATGGTATCCTGGCATGATGGCATAATAGAAACAGCAATTCAAGCTGAAGGACGTGGAAATCAGTTGTCTAAAGAAGATGTACGATGGTGTCCTGGCATGATGGCATAATAGAAACAGCAATTCAAGCAGAAGGACGTGGAAATCAGTTGTCTAAAGAAGATGTACGATGGTGTCCTGGCATGAGGGCATAATAGAAACAGCAATTCAAGCAGAAGGACGTGGAAATCAGCTGTCTAAAGAAGATGTACGATGGTATCCTGGCATGATGGCATAATAGAAACAGCAATTCAAGCAGAAGGACGTGGAAATCGGTTGTCTAAAGAAGATGTACGATGGTATCCTGGCATGATGGCATAATGGAAACAGCAATTCAAGGCAGAATAGAAGGGGAAAATGTCAAGGAAACGCTAAAGATGTGAACAACTAAGGGTGCAGAGAAATAAGACAGTAGCAGAAGACTGGTACTAATAGAAATGCAACGAAGTAAAAAAAAAAAACTTCTTAGAGCAACAGCCCTTAAAGGTCCAAAGCTTGCAAAGCGGACACGCGGTCGAATCCCATCGTCTATGTTTTCCGTCTTTCGAGACCGGATTCCGCTACTATTGTTTCCAATTGTTTCCGTGATGCTGGATCGACACAGACATCTTGTAGCTCCCATGTGGATCGAACCTGGGACCGTTCGCCCCGAAGTGAGAGCGTTAACCATTTCGCTATGCTGAAGTTCCTGGGAAGAACATAATAGAAATTAGCTCCACAGCCCGCCTTAGTAAAAATGAAGGCACAGGAATGAAAGGAACAAAGAAGCTAAATATTACGAATGGAAATATAGATCGAAGAAACAAACCTGAGGATTGACAACTTAAAAAGAGAACGATAGTTTGCCATCTATACTTAGAAAAAATAACTAAATCTAGATTTTATTCTTGATTATTTTTCTTACATTATAATACTGAAAGTTGGTTTCTATGACGTCAGTATTCGCACAGCAGCCATGTTTGTGGCCAATTTGGTTTGTCGTGTGCAAGGAAATATCGTGAAATAACGTGAGTTTCTGTTTGAACAACCGAATACTTGTACTATCGTAAATAAGGTTCAAATCTCCCACTCGCCCACTTGAATAATTGATTTGCTTTATTTTGCTTCGCCTCTTGTGCCATTTTTGGCTAATTTGCAAAGATGGGGATGAGTGATGATGGGATGAAATTGATGAATGGACACTCACAAACATCCATGCCCAGGACAGGATTCGAACCCGGGACCCTTGGCGTCGTAACGCGATGTGCTAAGCTGCCGCCACGGGACCGTCCCGCCCACTTGAATTCCGTATGCGTACAAGAACTGGTCTTTATCATGACTGCTCCAAACAACAAAGCAAAAGTTTGTAACGTAGGTGAAACACACATATATGCATCTTGGACGAAGTAAACACATTTTCTACAATCGCTTTAAGCTCAGGTATACAGTGATATAAATGTTCAATAGCGAAAATCTATTAAAAACCTTTGAAAAAATCACAAACCTCAATATCTTAATGTTGTTGTAATGTAGTTGTTTTATTTGAAAAACTTTTAAGGATTAATTATTGCATTTTTGTAAAGATCTTCCTACATATAAATTCCAATCTTCGTTGGCTACAATCTCTCTTTAGAATTCCATCTTAAAATTGCCATTCCACTATCCTACAGGCCTCTTACAACTAGCTTTCCGAACAAAATATTTCCTGTTATCCCATGGCTTGTCCACTAAAGTCTTCTTGGTTTAATTAAGAGAATATAATATAAAAATATCTTTTTCCTGATAGCGCAATGTTGAGGTCAATCTTTAGGTAATTTGGCTAATGATTTAAAGAGCCCTGTGGTCAAGGGAACATTTTTCAGCTTAACCATTCCGCCCTTTGGCGACAGAAACAGAGGGTTAAAAACTCTGCTGAAACGTCATCAAATACGAATTGGAAAAGCTGACGATGCAGGCCATCTGTTACAATGTTCCAAAGTTAATTAGGAGCAACTCATCCAGTCCGTGTTCGTTTGGTCCCTAGCAGTTAAAAAAAGAACTCGCTACATCAGCGCCACCAAATTGAATTCCAAATAAAGAGTGCCGTCTCTTTCCTTGCAGTAATGGATATTGGTGTTGCAAAATTTGGAGTTCAAAGTTGATGCTGCTGAAGACGTGTTGTAATTTTGTATTGACTTTTGGCTTTGTTTAAAGTTTATTTTTTGTGTAAATATAAAATAAAGGTCGTGCTTCAAGAACGTCCTACACGATAAAAGTCGAGAATTTTTAGAAGAAAGAGAGGAATAAAATGTGGGAAAGAATTAAACAAAAATGACAACGAGTTTGAGAAGCAGATGAAGGAAGAAAAAGAGACAAAGAAGGAGAAACCGAGGAAAAGGATACAAAGAAATGGATGAAGGATAACTAGAAGGAAGAAGGAAGGATACCAAGAAGGAAAAGAGAGAGAAAGAGAAACAGGAACAAAGAACAAGATAGTGAGACAAAGAGAAGCAAATTGGGAAAGTGACGAGAAAAACCAAAGAAATGAATGAAAGAAAAAAAGAGAAACAGGATAAAGAACAAGTCAGAGAAACAGAGGAAGGAAGAAAGAGAAACTGGGGAAAAAGAAACAAAGAAATGTATGAAGGATAACTAGAGAAGGAAATATACAAAGAAAAAAGGGACAGAGAAGCAGGAAGAAAGAACGACATACAGCAACAGAGAAATGAAGGAAGAGAGAGACGAAGAAAGATAAACTGAGGAAAGAAGGAAGATGAAAAAGAAACAAAGATATAGAAGAAATAAATAAAACGGAAGGATGAAAATAAAGAAGAGATAGATAAATGGAGGAAAAAATAAAGAACGAGGGAAAGAGATAAATGGAGGGAGAGAAGGAATGCAAAGAAGAGATAGATAAGGAAAGAAAGGATCACAGATACCAAAAGAAGCGAGAAAGAGAGGAAGAAACAATGATATGAAAATAGAGAGAATTTTCGCTAAGAACACTAAAGGAGAGGCCATAGAATCTGTTACTTACAAAAACTATACTGAATACTTGCTGCCTTTTTTAAATAGATTTCTTGCAGGTTTCTGTCAACCTTGGATGTTACGCAGATAAAAAAACATGCTACTTATTCCAAACTGTTCAGTTTAGCATTTTATTCACAGAAAATTTCTTGGTATCACCAGCAGATGAAATCTCGTACAAGTAAATTCAGTTAGGAAAAGTTTGATCACGAAAAGAAAAAGAAGATATGGATGAAAGCTGTACGTTGTATAAACAGGTAGAAGTTCCTGCAGGTACTTCAGAGACGCGCTGAAGCGCCACTAACAGATTGCATAAAGCAATTTCACGCCTTTGGCATTCTTGTATGGCTTCGTACGAAATCAAATTTATGCATCCCTGAAGCCGTGTGTTGTGCATTATTGTCTCCATGTTTAATCTTTCCTTCCCCAGAGATCATTGAAAAGTTTTCTAAGCAATATTAGCTTCTTTGAAATCTCTTGTTTCCCTCAAGACCTTCACCTGCCTCAATGCCTTGCTTGTCTAAATTCTGTGCTTGCCAAAAATCTTTGCTTCTTAAATATCTTTCTCGTGTGCCTTTAATCATTGTTTGACTCAAACCTTTCCTTTCCTAAAATCTTTGTTCATCTAAAATTTTTTCTTGCCTAAAATCTATGCTTATCTAAAATTTTTCTTGCCTAAAATCTTTGTCCGTCTACATTTTTCTTTACTAAAATCTTAGCTCGTCTAAATTTTTCTTGCCTGTCTGCCTTGCTTGTCTAAAATTTTTCTTGACTAAATTCTTTGCTAGTCTAAAATTGTCGTTGCTTGATGTCATTGCTCGCTAATATCTTTGCTTGACAACTTCTCACTTGCCAATAATAATCATTGTTGGATTAAAACCTTCTCTTGTCTAAAATCTTTGCTTATCTACAATTTTTCTTTCCTAAAATTTTTACTCGCCCAATGTTTTCCTACCTGAATTATCATATCTAAAATTTTTGCTCGTCTTCTCCTCAGATGTCTATAATCATGGCTTCACTGAAACCTTCTTTTTGATTGATTTGTTTTATTTTACTTCGTTTTTTGTGCCACTTTTGGCTAATTTGAGTAGACGGGAATGAGTGATTATGTGATGAAATTGATGAATGGGCACTCACAAACACTGAAACCTTCTCTTGCCTAAAACCTTTGCTTGTCTAAACGTTTTCTTGCCTAAAATCCTTGCTTGTCTAGAATATTTGCTTTCCTACTTCCCGCATGCCTAAAATCATCGCTGGACTAAATTCTTCTATTGGTTACAATCTTTGCTAGCCTAAACTCTTCTCTCACCTAAAAGTTTTCCTAGCGTATGGCAGGGTGGGGTGGACTGTGTTGGACTTGATACTACATAATATTGTTCACAAAGTTAATTTTACAACTGTACAAGTTTGGATTTTCCCTTGGATGGTGCTCCATGTGCAGCATTAATGTAAAAGTACTCATGAACCAAACCTGACAAACCATTCCGATCAAGAGGCGACAGCAAAAACTTTGTAATCGAGTTTTGAAACAAAAACAGGAACTGCTGATCCGAGAGAGAAAACGTCACACAAGACAAAGGCCGGCCGCCATGTTTATTCAAACGATTTCCGAAACGTAAACAAGGCTGCTCCAAAGCTGGTTTGGCTTCCCGATTGAACAAGAAGCATGTTCTCCCGTTTGGGGAGGGGACTTAAAACCTCCTCCTTCCCCTCTTCCCACTCTTCTTGCGAAGAGAGCTTCGCCTTAGAAAGCCATGAATATTGAGCGACGCTGATGAGGCGTATAAAAGCAGTCTTTAGGACGCAACTGTGCCAACGTCTCCATTTCGTCTCCCTCCAGAAGAAACTCCAGCAATGCGTGACGTCACCGGTGACGCCGGAATGAAGAATTCACGGCGCTTTGAATATAAGGAGAATGTGGAGGTCGTTTACATTCTCCTCATGCTAATCTGGAGGTTATTATACCCCGTCTTGGTTATATTGTACTCTCATGCTTGGTTGGGAAGATTTGGCTGAAACGAATGAGCCTTGTACTAACTGCCACTGCACGGCTTTCTGACTTCAAAGACTTTCCATCGCTCGTCATTGAGGAATGCTGGGAAACACAATGGCGCGAGAAATGATCAATCTTCATCCAGGGAGATGGTCTCTTCTTCTTCTTCACTCATCTGTCAGATCGGTGGACTTTTGTACAATCAAGAGATTTAGTAGTCTAACTTTTAAGTACCGGCAACCCTGCATTGCTCAAATCAAAGGCTGTGCAAAGCCGTCAACAATGGACAAGCCTCGGGGCTTCTCTTGCGATGTAGTTATAACGTCGTAGCCTTGTAATGAAGGGTCCAGGGTTCGATATCCAGTGGAGGCACATTGCACAGTGATTCAGGTCCACTTTAAACTGTAGGCTCAGTTCCGATTAGCCTATCTGTGCATAAAGTGGGCTTAAACAAACAAACAGACAAGCACCGGTAACTCTAAACTCCTTTAGTGGTGAGACTATACCCTGTTTCAGTTATCTCTGGAGGAAGTGAACGAAACCAAGCCTCTGCGTAAGGAGTGACGCGAGGCGGCTTCACCAATGAACGCGTGAGATGAAACAGGATTGCGTAGAGGGGTTACCAGCATTCGTAGCAGCACCTACTGCTTCACTCTGCCCACACGATCCCCCCTTATCTGCCTCTATGCGCAGCCTTGCTCCAGAGATTCCCGCACAGAATATAGAGTCATAAATATGATGATTGATCAATAACCAAGGCTTCCTGGTTTAAACTTCTTTACTAGCGCCAATATTTTAAAAACTTTGGAAGCTACAGGCTTCCCCATGATTTAAGCTAGCAACACTAGCGCGAATGCTTCCATGCGAGAATTTCTAATACATTGGTGGATCTATATGCCGGGCATATTTCAGTGGTTCAAACCCCACTTTCAACTGTAGGACCAGTCCTGATAGCCTGCCTATGCAGGGTGGCTACTCTAGGACCATGAAAAAATTCAAGTATAATTCCTGGTTTTCAAGACAATTTTACAAAAATTCAAGGTTACAAACAGATGTTCTCTATATTTCAACCATACGTATTACCGCCTCTCAACACACACAAATATAGAAAAAATATAAAGGGTCTGTGTGATTCAAATGTATCCAAAAAATTCTAATTCAATTCAAACATTTAATTTGAGGTCCGTAGTTTACATTTGCCATTTCACATACCCAGACTCGAAATACATCTATCTACAAACACAAGTCAAAAATGTTATGGGATAGTCTAATCTGCTAATAAGTGTTAATTATTAATTATATAAGAATTTCAAACTCTTAATCATCTTCAAATTTCTTGCAATAATCTTCCGTCTGTCAGATGCCTCTACAAAGGACACTCACAAAGTAAACGGATCGAGAGAATTGTGTTTTATTTTTCGCACAGCATTCTTTTCCTTCCTCGATAAAAATTATAACTATACTGTCAAAAACTCTCCTCAGGCCTCATTTATAAATTGATTGATTTGGCGTTTTAAGTCCACTTTATGCACAGTGAGGCTAATTGGGACTGGACCTACAGTTTAAAGTGGGATCCGAACCACTATGCGCCTCCGCCGGGTATCGAACCCAGGACCCCTTGATTACAAGGCGACGACGCTACCACTTCACCATCGGGGAGGCCCGCCTCATTTATAAATATGTATAAATTCAATAGGATTTGGATTATTAAAAGTTACAATTTTTCACGTCTACGGAGAAAAATTCAAGCAGAATTGACGCATAATTCCCGGAACCAAATTCAAGCATAATTCAGGCATAATTTCCGGAGCCAAATTTATGCATAATTCACGCATAATTCCCGGAGCGAAATTCAAGCATAATTCACGCATAATTCCCGGAGCAAAATTCAAGCATAATTCACGCATAATTCCCGGAGCCAAATTCAAACCGAATTCACGCATAATTCCCGGAGCCAAATTCAAGCATAATTCAGGCATAATTTGCGGAGTCAAATTCAAGCATAATTCACGCATAATTCCCGGAGCCAAATTCAAGCAGAATTCACGCATAATTCCCGGAGCCAAATTCAAGCAGAATTCACGCATAATTCCCGGAGCAAAATTCAAGCAGAATTCACACATAATTCCCAGAGCCAAATTCAAGCATAATTCACGCATAATTTTCGGAGCCAAATTCAAGCATAATTCACGCATAATTCCCGGAGCGAAATTCAAGCATAATTCACGCATAATTCCCGGAGCCAAATTCAAGCATAATTCACGCATAATTCCCGGAGTCAAATTCAATTAGAATTCACTCATAATTCCCGGAGCGAAATTCAAGCAGAATTCACTCATAATTCCCGAAGCCAAATTCAAGCAGAATTCACTCATATTTCCCGGAGCCAAATTCAAGCAGAATTCACGCATAATTCCCGGAGCCAAATTTAAGCAGAATTCACGCATAATTCCCGGAGCCAAATTCAAGCAGAATTCACGCATAATTCCCGGAGCCAAATTCAAACAGAATTTACGCATAATTCCCGGAGCCAAATTCACGCAGAATTTCCCGTGAGTTGCCACCCTGCTACGGATAAGGTGGACTGAAACAAAATGGAATATTATTACATGAGAAACATTTTATTTACATGTTGACAAGACCTACATTAACAATTCTCTGAATGTTAGTGACATTAAGATTGCATGTTAAGACCTACTTTAGCATACAAAACACCATTGTGCAAAACTTGTAACAAATCAAGCCACAAAAATTAAAGAATGTAGTTATACCTATCTAGATAAGAATTTCCGTCACTGGAATTTAATTGCAAAACAGAAAGAAGAAATCTTGCGACAATGAACCGTGTTGACTTTAGCTTTTACCTTAGACTGTATTTTGTGTACTCAGAGAGTGATAATGGTTGCTTAATCATAAATTTTAAATAGTACCACTTTTGACCTCGGATCATGATTTTTGCATTACTAAAGAACACAACCATTTATACGTATACAGTGCACTACAATGCCATCTATGTACCAAATGTTTATCGCTCTCGCCTTTGGTCTAAGGGTCCTGGATTGGATTCCCGATGGGAGCCCCAAAATTTCGGCATTGACTTAGGACATTTTGGGGTTGATACTTGAAAAGAAGAAGTAGCGAACTTTGGTCTTGAAAAGCCAGAATGGGACTCGATGCGCTGACCACGCGTCACGCAATGAAAAAGCTGCTTGGCAGATCCTGTCCCACAGAGGGTTTTTTGCTCAATGGATTTTGTTTATGAGTCATGTATGTACCAATAAAGAAACAGCGCCTCTTAGGCACCAATGAAAGACAGTCATGTATGTACCAATAAGGATACAGCGCCGTTTATGCACAAATGGAAGACAAAGTCATTTATGTACCAATAAAGAGATAGTTCCTTCTATGCACCAATGGAAGACAAAGCCATTTATGTACCAATAAAGAGACAGCGCAGGCTTTTCCCTTCTATCCGTTTGCAGACTGTCAGAACGAGAAGGGTTAACCGTAATTTCAATAGTCCTTGAGATCGAGCGAGTCAATATGTACTCTTCGTTCATTTCCTACCATTCGATGTATTCGCGGGATTAAAAACAACCTTTTCTAGGCAAAACTAGAGATCAAACATTCAAGGCAGGAACGGGATTAGATTTCCTAAATGTTATCATCGTACGAGCGGTACATTCTCTCTCGAAGAACGCACGCACACTGAAAAACATGGCATCCAGAGAAACGAATGGGTGCGTGCAGAGCGGTGGCACCTTCAGGATGAGAAATGGCGTAATTATCTTGGTGAGATGTTGCATGGGTATTGTCCTCCACTCCATCTTCTCAATTCTTCACAAAAGAAGATGTCTCGAGGATCTCCTGGGTGAAGACGCAGACGATTCTGAAAAAGACCTTACATCTAATTCACGGGATATAATTGCATGCATTAGGTGGGGGCGCTTGGAAACATTCCAATGCTCTTCCTCCAATTTTAAAGGCTTCAAACTTTCAATATTTCATGTAGAACAACTTATGTTCATGTAGAACAACTTCACTGCCAGTATATTGTCAAGCAATGGCTATGGATATGAAGCGATGACGAAACTAACCAATACATATGGGCCTCGCTTCATTCAAGAACACATTCGATAACTACCTCTCAGTTAAATGGACTCTTTGTCACATACTTTACTTCTTTCAAGTTCAAATACGAGACCTTTTTATATCCTCTGCTTCATTCAAGATCGCATTTCATAACTTTATTTAAATAAACTAGACTGTTACACAGTCCTCGCTTCATTTAACATCACTTCCTACAACTAACTCCAAGTTAACAAGTCATTTAGAGATAATTATCGAATGTGATCTTGAATCAAGCAAAGGATATGAAAAGGGGTTTATTAAGTTAAGAAACAGTTATGGAATGTGGTCATGAACTGAAGACTGGGAACGGAGCCTAGTTAATTTAGATATGATTATCGAATGTGACTTTGGATGAACCGAAGGCTGCGAAAAAGGTTTAGTTAATTTAGAGATAGTTATTGAATGTCACTTTGGATGAACCGAAGGCTGTGAAAAAGGGTCTAGTTAATTTAGAGATAGTTATTGAATGTCACTTTGCATGAACCGAAGGCTGTGAAAAGGGTCTACTTAATTTAGAGATAGTTATTGAATGTCACTTTCCATAAACCGAAGGCTGTGAAAAAGGGTTTAGTTAATTTAGAGATAGTAATTGAATGTCACTTTGCATGAACCGAAGGCTGTGAAAAGGGTCTACTTAATTTAGAGATAGTTATTGAATGACACTTTGCATGAACCGAAGGCTGTGAAAAAGGGTTTAGTTAATTTAGAGATAGTTAAATTAAAAAGAGAGGTACATATTATTACATAAGATGAATTATATTAAAATAATTTTTTGAATTTGACTTTGGATGAATCGAAGGCTATGATTGATTGATTGATTGATTTAAAATGTATGGGTACGTTGCACCCTTCTATGTATACGGGGAAATATCCCCTTATCTAAAATTCTGACTGAAACCTTAAAAAGGGGTGTAAATAGCCCCTTGGGAAAAAAATAAAAGTGCAAGGTTGTAAAAAGACCTGCACGAGACAAACACAACACATTAAAAAGTCAGAAGAAACAAACTAAAAACCTCCTTACAGAAGGTGGAAGAGTCCAGCTCTTCGCAAAGAACTAAAAACATTTGATAAAATACTGCTGTCATCACCCAAGATGGATGACAAACAGCCGGAAAGGTTAAAAGTCTGCCGGAAGTAAGCAAGATCGACACATTCAACGAGAATGTGTCGAATGCTTAGAACAACATTACAAACAAAACACAACGGAGGGTCCAGGCCTTGCAGCAAGTGACCATGCATTAGACAGCTGTGTCCTAGACGCATTCGAGTAAGAATAACTTCTTCTCGCCGAGAGGGACGGGACGAGGAACGCCAAGCAACTATGGTGGGCTTAGTAGCGTGAAGCTTGTTCCCCGTTTCCGTATCCCACTCGGCCTGCCATGTGTCAAGAAGGCAACAACGAAACACATTCCGCAGGTCTCTAGCTGGCAAAAGGTGGACGAGAACGTCGCCATCTGCATCAGCAGACTTGGCGGCAGCATCAGCTGCTTCGTCCCCCTGGATGCCCACGTGGCTAGGGACCCAACAGAAGTGTACATCGGCACTGGCAGATAAGGACACAAGCCGTCTGAATATGCGTTGCGCTACCGGATGCCGGGAATACGGCGAATCCAGAGACTGCAACACGTTGGTCGAATCACAGCACACAAGGACTTTCTTCAGACCATTGACGTCTGCAAAGTCCAGTGCCTTTAGAATGGCGTACAACTCTGCCGAAGGCTATGAAAAAGGTGTCTAGACAATTTAGAGATAGTTATTGAATGTGACTTTGGATGAACCGAAGGCTGCGAAAAAGGTTTAGTTAATTTAGAGATAGTTATTGAATGTCACTTTGGATGAACCGAAGGCTGTGAAAATGGGTGTAGTTAATTTAGAGATAGTTATTGAATGTGACTTTGGATGAACCGAAGGCTGCGAAAAAGGTCTAGTTAATTTAGAGACAGTTATTGAATGTGACTTTGGATGAACCGAAGGCTGCGAAAAAGGTCTAGTTAATTTAGAGCTAGTTATTGAATGTCACTTTGGATGAACCGAAGGCTGTAGAAAAGGGTCTACTTAATTTAAAGATAGTTATTGAATGTCACTTTGGATGAACCGAAGGCTGTGAAAAAGGGTCTAGTTAATTTAATTTAGAGATAGTTATCAAAAGTGATCATGAAGCAAAGACTGTGAACAAGAGTCTAGTCAATTTAGACATAGTTATCGGAAGTTGCCTTGTATGAATAGCCTAGTTAACTTCCGGAGTGTTATCGGCTTTGACATTAAATGAAGCTATGGTTAATAGTACGTAAGTAAGCATGTAAGTTTCATATAAACCATCTAAGCTCCAATTAGGCGTAAAGAAGGCATGAAGATGGAAGATTTCGCCACGAGAGAGAAGAATGCCAGTTTCCAATACATTGCTCTTTAGACATTTCTTTCCCAAATTTCCCAGTCTTGAAGCGATAGTGCAATCCACATAGAGACTTCAACCCCCAACCCTTCTCCCTGAGAGCAAAAGTTAGAAATTTCACAGCGGAGCAGCTCACAAAGGGAAATTGAATTTCCTATTTCGTTTGCAATATCGCTCTCTTGCCGGGGAATGTCATACTGCATTAGAAACCATCGGCCCGTCTGTCAGATGAGTTCTGCTACTCCGACGGCCATTTTCTCCCCTTCTGCACCGACTATTAGTCGGTTCCACGTTTAACTTTGTAGCGAGGGCTTTATTTGCTGCTTTGTCGGCGATTAAGAATTAGATTCGGAGCATCTCGCAAATTTCGTTACGTTCTCTTTCATCTCTTACGTCCTCTCGTGTTATCCGCTTTCATCTTCTCCTGTACTCATCTTCCACTATGTTGCTCCGGCAAACATTCGTTGCTAATGCACTTAGCAGAGAAGGGATTTGTAAGTACATAGTTAGAAGCCTTTGTAACGAACGCGTTATATGTATCGCGTTTCCTTTACATGCATCCATCGCTCAAACTTGGTTTGGTTAAGTAACGTCGCATTATTGTTCCTCTTGGTTATTTGCGTTGATGAAGATGAGTGATGAAGCGATGAAATTATTTAAGGGACACTCACAAAGAACACTCTTGTCAAGACCAGGACATTCGTCGCGTTTGTTCGTATTTTGTCTATCGCGACGATGATTGATTGATTGATTGATTTAGTTTATTTTACTTCGCGTTTTGTGCCTCTTGGCTAATTTGCGAAGATGAGGATGAGTGATGAAAGGATGAAATTGATGAATGGACATTCACAAACAACCAAGCCCGACCAGGATACGAACCCGGGACCCTTGGCGTCGCAGCGCGATGTGCTAACCGCTCGGCCACAGGGTCGGGCATATCGCGACGATGAGGATGAGAGATGATACGATTAAAATGATGAAGAGACACTATCAAAGAACAGCCATGCACAGGCCAGCATCAGGGACCCATGGTGTCATAGCGCGCTGTGCTTACCACTCCGCTCCTGAGGTAGGCAAGGCGGGACTCTAACTCAGAGTCAAGGGGTCTCGGGTTCGATTCACGGTGGAGGCACCTTGTGGTTCGGATTCCACTTTAAACTGGTCTAGTCCCGATTAGCCTTATTGTGCATAACGTGGACTTAAAACACCAAATCACTCAATCCGAGTCTTCGGTTGGGTTACTTGTGAATGACTGTAACAAAATTAGCCATTGCTTCTAACCGTGAGGTTTGATTTTATGATATTTGAGGAATTTAAAACTTGTAGTGCCTGATGTGGAGTTACAGCAACTACTGTGTCTGTATTTGTGTGACTTTGCATCTCATTTATGCCACCTTTTGTTAATCTCGACGATGAAGAAAATTGGTGATTAGACAAAAGTGATAAAGCGGCCATGGACAGACAGCAAAACCCCACCAGAGATTTATCCTGGCTAGAGGCGATGCATCAAAACCTCATTAGCTCGCGGTTTCCAGGATGTAGCTAGGGGCTGGAGGAATGGAACCTCATATAAATATATGAACTACACTCGAATATACATATGTTCTCACACCTGACACATATTAACAATTGAGGACTAAAAGTGGTAAACGTTGTAAGTGCCAAAATCGAAAGTGTTGGGAAAACGCACCGTTCAGCACATCAGCCCGTAAGAACGTTCATACTAGTGACCTCTTTACACGCCCTTTGAACTACTTAGAGGGCTACCAGCCACATTTCACGTTTACCATATTATAAAGCACAGTTTAACGTGGAAAACGGTGTTTGAATTATTGTGGCACTTACAGCGTTTACCAATTTTAGTCTTCAATTTCTCTCCATAGATTTTTGTCATAGTGTACAAAATTATACTTTGTCTCGGGAATCTATGGAGCTATAGAACGAGAGAAAACATGTTTCTGCGCAAGTAATGACCCGAGAAGGCTTGACCAGTGTAAACGTGAGGGAGAACGGGATTGCGTGGATAGAGTGTGAGGTATAGTTATAGTGTAAGGTAATGTTACTCATTGCACATGGCAATATGCCCTGACCGCATACGGGGCGATGTGGAGGTAGGGCTGCACACATTAATCCATGGAAATGCTGTGATCAACACCACACTCCAGCAGCCTTAACCCTCACGGTTGCTCTAATTTAGTCACTTTATACGATAATGGGTGAACCCTAAACCCGCTTGATGCAGGAATACTGCAGCGTAAAACAAATGACAACTCAATTTTAATTAAGTTGTTAGCATCATAAAATAATCGTACCTTTTTTTAAAAAAAATACGTTTTCTTCTTGTTTCAGGTATGTTGGTTCCACACGACCACGTTTCATTTATGCTGAAGATTGGTTGCCTGAGAAACTTACAAGGTATTGTTGTTGAGTCTACTGTTGGGAAGAATCCATTCTTGCATTACGCTTCTATTGTTTACCACTGCCAACACCAGCTTTAAAATAGTAGAAATTATAGATGCGATGCAGAATTTGCGAAAGTTGAATTGTTTTTAAATGCATAGAAAATTTAATGTCCTTGCTGTGAAATGTATTGATCATAATTAGAGGCATTACAGTGTGTCTGATTGGTCAGTAAACATGCGTTGCCCAATGAGCGAAGATATGATATCTGAATACTAGGCTCTGTCAAGAAATTATCGTTACACGCTTGATTTAAGCACAAACTTTTATACTCTTGAGTACACATCAGTCATATATTCGCCGCAAGTGGTGGTCCTCGATCAATCTTGCCTTCCCCATCCTGATGTTTTACATAAATCTCTTCACATCTCAGTCTTTTGACCAATTCTCTCCGGTTGTCGAATTTCGAAGAGAATAATAATCAATGAAGAGAACCTTAAACACAGTTGATTAAGTACTATGGACGTTCATAGTTACGCAACTACTATGGGGCTGTCTACGAGACCTCTGCGTCATTTTAGGACACTTACGGCACAGAAATAACATTTTATTTATTTTAGGGGTTAAGTCATGTTAAGTGAAGTTAGTTTATTATGGTAGCTATATATAAAATTTTAAAAAATTATAATAGTATAAACAATACAGACAATTTAATAACAACGAGATCGTAAATAATAAGAAAATACTAAAGCTTATTCATACTCAATTCCATGACCTTTGAAACACCATTACTATTGCTTTTTATTTTCTCATAATATTACAAATCGAGAGTAACATATATATACCGTGCGTCCATTTCGATCTGCAGCCGAGAGATCGGGAGAAGCGTGGCGGGCGGCGCTGACGGAGAAGCCGACATTTGCGGCCTGTAAATCCCGCTTATTTTTATAGACATATGCAGACATTTATATAAATATTGCAAAACGATCACTAACCTGTGTTATAACACGCAAAAGTTCTTCTGTAATTCATCCAAGTTCTGCTCTTATATACACAAATAAATACGCTATAGAAACGATGTTAAGAGCCACAGATAAAAAAGCATTTTAATCATGGTTTTGATCAGTAACGTCCTGCTTAAGTTTATATCCTTGAAAGAGTTTTGTGGCGATGGGAATCGTTTGGAGGTTTCGAATGTGCAACACTGTATCAGGATTACACTGCAGACGAAACCGATAAAAGTGAATGGTTTTCGTGAGCTTCCTCGCAATCCGAAATATCCGAGCTCGAGTTTTTTGTTCCTTCGCGACTAGATGAAGACAGAGTTGTAAATATAGTGGCGAGCAATGTAAACCAAGAGCGTGTTAATTTCGTACTGTGCGCAAGAGTGTTATTCTTGGTTACTTGCAGTTACTTGTTTGTGTTATTGTAGTGTGTATGTGTGACGTGTCAGTGAGACGATTGGAATGCCAGCCGCAAGATTCACGTTAGAACAAAGATTTTTTATGTATGACACGTACCTACGTGAAAACAAACTCGTGTAGAGACGTGTGTAGGTAATTTGTACAGAAATTCCCATGCGTTTCAACTCCACACAGAGATACGGTTAGATATCTTGTCCTTAAATTACGAGAAACTGTATCGTTAAATTTTAAAACACCTAAGCAAAAACGACGGATTCTAACCGAAGCAAAACTCGATGATATTGGTGCAGCGTTAGAACGTTCTCCAAACAAACCTCTACGCCGTGTTTCACAAGAGGTGGGCGTGTCAAAATCATCGGCACATACAGTCACTAAGCTACTAAAATTAAAACCATACTCTTATAACACAGGTTAGTGCTCGTTTTGCAATATTTATATAAATGTCTGCATATGTCCATAAAAATAAGCCGGCATTTCAGGCCGCAAATGTCGGCATCTCCGTCAGTGCCGCCTGCCACGCTTCTCCCGATCTCTCGGCTGCAGATCGAAATGGACGCACGGTATATATTCTCCTACTTGTCAGTACAGTATATACGAGTATACGAGGTAAAAGAACTCACGTAAATACTATGGCACGTCTGACAGACCTTTCACCGGAAACAAAACTGAATAAGTATTCAGAAATCAAAGACGACAATGCAAGACTCTGAACTGGTGTAGAATGCGTCTCTACGGAAATATACATGGAAGTGTCCACTTTTCATTCGAAGGGGTAAGGTAAAAAAATGGAAACAAAATAACACAGCGGTCTGACAGACCGTCCATAGTATCTAAGGGTTAAGATATTTAAAAAAAACAATACTAGAGCCAATTACACTATTTCTTCTGTGTGTAAGATCATTATAGACCCACCCTATGCTCGGATACATAAAAATTCTAGCGGACAGTTGGTAGAACGATAATAAACGCCAACTTTGGCAACACTGGGCGACAATGCGTCGAATGTAATACGTAGGTATGAACGATTTCGATTACTGATTGTTATACGATAGGAAGAAACGGATATTTTTATTTAGATGAAAATTATTATCGGACTTTATTTCTTGAACTCACTTTGTAAGAAAGGACAATAATATACTTGGGCTTTTTAAAATTCTTGTTTATTTGTGGTAAACTCTATTGTCATTGTTACCTAGTAGTAAGAACAAAGTATTTCATTCCTTTTATTTATGAGTACATTTACTTTGATTAAAATTTTACTGGAGTTGCAGTCTCCGTGAAGTGCTATTTTATTGTCAGTGCCATCTTGTATCGCTATTTGCTTCTATTCCTCGAAAAGCAGTTCTGGAATTTATTTCCATTATATCTGAAAATACAGGCTGAAATTGTCAATCACACTACCTTGTACGTAAGCGATACGAAAGCGATTTGTAAATAAATTATATAGTCAAACCCAGATATTTCTGTCGCGATCGGCGCAGTAGAACGAGAGAACCAGTTTTGCTAATCTGCTCGATAGAAAAATCGCTACAGTGCGCCGAGGCACAGCTGTTCGTAGAACAAGAAAATTAGAGAATTCAGCTCTATCTAATGTTGAGTTTTAAACGCCATGCATTATAACCAGGGCTGGGATTAATATGTGCTAACAAGTGGCTTTATATGTACATACATATGGACTAAAACCGCTAAATGTGGACTAATCCTTGCGTAAAATTAGCCAAAATGATGTAAAGAAGACTTCTTCATAGTGATTTCAAATAAAATTAAACAATTTATTATTTTTCCATTGCATTAATAAACCTGGTGGCATTTTAACTGTTCACTTCCAATAAGCCCGTCCACACTGGTACTGGAACCTCAACGACATGTGATGCACGACTGACACTACCACTGGTTTGAGAACTAATAACACTGTTCTACACACGTTTTGTTACAGAAATGAGGATGATAAATACGGAAGTGTTTAAAGTGGAGGAAACAGAGTTATGCTTTCCCCCCAGAATTATCACATAGCATCACCAGCATTAAGTTAATTTGCATCTGTCTTTCACAGCATCTCTCATCTATGTTTTCACGCTTTAATTTCAAAATTCGAATTGTATTAATTCTTCCCAAGTGCCCCCCCTTGGCCTCCTTTTGCGGCCGCTCTTAATATATTTATTAAGAAGTTATGCCCACATTGATTATGATTAATTGTTATGTAACATAAATTATGCTATCTTGAAAATAAGAGCCAACGCATTGCTTATGGGTAACATGAATTATGCCGTAACTCAAATTAAGAGCCAATCTTAGAAAATGAAATTCCTATTCGTGTTCAGGTCAATTTCAGTAAGAAAGAGCTACTTTCGTTTCTGTAGCAGAAAACTTGCAAAACTGTGTAACTTGCGAACGTGTTAAACAGCTACAATTGAACCACAAACACTCCTCCTTAAGCAGTATTATAGCCTCTCTGTGATGGCCGACAGTCGGCTGCCTGTGTTGTACATTTACAAACGATGCCGGCTTCCGCAACAAAAATAAGAAGTACATATATTGCCACCAGGCGATAAGCCGCGCGGCTTTTTCTTTTGTTATGAACTTGTCACCCATCAAAACATGCCAATTTTAACACATACACACACAAACCAACATGCATCGCATTAAGCAGCAAAAATAACAGCTTCCATCATACAATTCCTACAAGAACACGTGCCGGTGCCGGAGCCGAGGGTTGAAATGCCCATGCATCCACATAATTTTTTTTTTGAGCAATTCTAAAGTGATGAAATATGAGCAATAGTACTGGAGGCATTATGGAATTTAACGTTCACTAACCAAACACATGCACTTTCACTTACACATACGCAATACACGCACACAATGTCAAACCAGTCAAATACTTAAAATACAAATATGGTGTTTACAATCCAACAAAACTCACCGTCATTTTTCCTTTCTCCTTCCGTAACAGAAATTGTGCTTCATATTTACATTTGGCAACACTAGTCACTAGCTAGCCAATGAACATGCACTGCATAAAAGAAGCAACCAATACCCATGCTATATTGCCACATTACCGTCGCAGCCGAACGGTGTGAACCGCGAGCTGGTGCGCTATTCAATTGTTTTCAATGATGTTTGCGCAAGTGTGTCCAGTAATGGAATGACAATATTGCAACAATAGCGAAGGTTGGCGAGCAGGGTAGAACACGTGATGCTAAGAGAGGAGGGAGACGAAACGAAAATTGGTATCTGCGCAACGGCAAAGATACCTGCGTCGGACTTTAAACGAGGACATCTTATTGGTATATCTTTTTAGGTTTTCCGGGTCAGTGGTCTAAAATAAAAGTTGTATTCTAACTCCTCACAATTGTAATTTCTTTGACTTCTGTAGCATCTGGCGATATCCTTTAGCTAAATCCAATTCCAGGCGTACTCTGTATTAAAGAGAGAAAAAAAAGTCATACGAGGACCTGTATCTTTTTGTGAGATTATTACACGACTTCCAACTTCTAAAATGTTCGAAACTTTTACCAAGATGTAACGGTCACGGTTCCAGGCGGGAAGGAAAAGTTCGTATCTCTAATTGCCAGCCGTGAGAAGTTTCTCTTCGAAAGTTATATCTAGTCTTTCACCTCTAAGCTATCATCGCTTCTCTTCCTTTCTCGCTTCTCCCCTTGTCCTCATCTATCATCTGATCATCCTTTCGCAGGAGAGAATGAGCTAGGAAGTGTCTGCATGATTTGAAGTTATTTTATATGACAGTAACGTCACTGCTCATTTCTACCATATTTATTCAAGTATCCATCTTTGTGGGTCAAATGTTACGTTTAAAAGTTAATTGCATACAAGATCAAAAATTACGGATTATAAACGCGATACTTAAGGAATCTAAAAAAAACATTCAAATGTACGAGGGTTGTTAACAAAAGTATTTCACACTGTGCATTTCAATCGCTCCGGTAGCGTTGCTAACCGTACGTTTCAGATCGTACATATACGTTAATTTCATCTCCGACTACAATGCGAAAATTCTAATTCCAAGTTTCATTCCTTGACGAAACGTTGGTGGTCAGCGGTGCTGCCATCTATTGTCAATGCCACTACGCAATTTTAGACGATGCGCTATCTTAACTCAATTTTTACTGCACAATTCTCGTGATAGTACATAACATTTATATTACAGTGAATTACATCCATTAATATAGTCATGGACATATTTTCCAGGTAGATTTGTGTTTCATTGTACAGCCACATCAATCAGTGTTGCAAGGATTAGCGAAATTTCACTAAACAGAAAATGTATCAATTGTCCTAATTTTTTTCACCACTATTTCTCCACATCACATTAGAGCCTGATGTGTTGCACGTAAAAGGCCGTGCATTCCTGTCATACCGCTCAGTATCTTCATGAAATCATATCGGCATTTTCTCCCTCCCCCTCCAGGCGTCATTCAGGCCCAGCCACGTGGGTAATTAAATGTGACGTGATTAATCATTTCCTCTGCGGGTGATATCTTGACTCGCTGACACGCGCATTGGTCGCTGGCGGGCCTCGCCAATTAGATTACGCGTTATATAATGCGAGTTTCTGTCCACCTGTCTTGCTATTCATGTCCCAGCCTTAAATATAGACCAGTGGGAAATATTTTTCATTTGTTTCTAATGTATAAGTTCTACTTTTGACAAGAAAAAGGTCACTTTTCATCCAAAGACTGAAATAGAATTCCGTGGTCAGCTCTCAAAATTTCTCATTCCGATCCTATAAATTAAGTTTTTCAA
Source organism: Lepisma saccharinum (assembly GCF_977018435.1). Taxonomy (NCBI): domain Eukaryota; kingdom Metazoa; phylum Arthropoda; class Insecta; order Zygentoma; family Lepismatidae; genus Lepisma; species Lepisma saccharinum. Next base: position 32,775,810 of record NC_139249.1, read on the forward strand.
AACAAAAAAACCCATTCTGTCTAAACATATCCCTTTATAAGAAAAATCCAATTTCCCAACATGATTTTAATGCAAAACATTCCCCTCTGGCAAGGACCACTTAGTAAAAACAAAAAAACTTTTCGATGAAAAATTTCCTTCTTTACCTATAAAATTACCATCTTCGACTTAAAAATTTCACTTTTCAAAATAAAAAATACCCCTTTATCAACTATTCTATCTTGCCACGGAAGTTCTCGGGATTGAATATCGGCCTTGACATGAATGTTCCTTGTAAGTGTCTTTCATCAATTTCAACTGTTCATCACTCTTCCTCATGGTAGCGTGCGACGTCCGCTGGTTGTACACCAGTCGTCAGAAAGTTAGTCCGCTACTCCTTTAGTCGGGAACATGAGCATCTTTGCAAATCATCAGGGCTTGCTGGGTGGAAAAGAAACACAACACAGTATTCAAAGTTAAACGCAGTTTTATAATCACTTATATTTCCTATCGTATGTGTACTTACAAGCAAGGTACAGATTTGCTTACGTTTCTGCCTGAAGAGGCGTAAAGAACAATTCTATAGCATATTAAATCACATCACAATCCCTAAACACACTTGCAAATAGAATTAACGTTGGAGAAGACAAACGTAAATACACGAAAGTTTCTGTACTTAATTATTATTTCAGAGTATAACCAGAATGAAACGAAAATAATTACCAATTACAATATTCGGGCATTCCATTAACCGTTACCTCGTTTCTGTTGATTTCTCACCTTCACCTGTTTTCTAACTGAGTCTGTCGTCAGGTGAAAAACATTCAGGTGGGTTCACTTCCTCTACTGAGATGAGAAAGTGACGTCAACACGAACAGATTATGACGTATTTATAAACATATACACAAGTTCCAATCACAACTGCATCAATCTAACTATAGTTGTCTGTGACAACTTGCACATTATTTGAAGTAACAAACATTTTAAAAATCTTAACTTATTACAAATATAAAACCTTAAACTCTCAGGTTCGTTACAAGCGATTCGCTAAAGTGGCAGAAAAGCGACATAAAGCAACAAAAAAGCAAATATTCCTCCCCATAAAAACTTCTGGTGTTGAAAGGTGCAGGTGTGGGAAAATGAAATTCATATTGAAATTTTAAAAAGGCCATGTAATGGATCAGCATACACTGATGAAAATTTAGTGAGCAAGGTGACGTACAAGAATTCTTTACATACTTCCAAACTACTGGCGACCTCCGTGGTGTAGTGATTAGCACAGAGCGCTACGACGCCAGGGTCCCGGGTTCGAATCCCTACCTGGGCATGGGTGTTCTTAGCGAGTATCCTTGCAGCAATTTAATCACATCATCACTCATTCTCATCGTCACGATTAGCCAAAAGTGGCAGAAAGGCGAAGTAAAATACAACCAATCAGTGATCTGCCAAACTATTGTAAATACACAAAAAAAAACATGCCGCTGTGCCAGAACAGAAATTGTTATACAGTTAGAAACAAATTCTCTTCTTTATTTGTAAAGAATGTAAGACAAAGTAGCAAATGTTCAACTTCCCCAACAATTTTGCTAAAGAATATTCCTTGTTGGTAAAATATGCCCACAGATTGCAACACTGCTTGGGACAAACTGTCGGCACGCGAGATGGTGGTATCGTTTCAAAGCAGGAGCGTAATGAAGCTTGCAATGAGACGAAGGATCAACAATGACCTCCGCAACAATGAAGTATTGTTAGCGGCATGTTTGTCATAAGGGGATGGCAATGGTTATTTGCGTCTTGTGTGCAGGATGCGTGCAAATTGGTGCCCGAGTGATTTGTCACGTCTCGTTAAGCCAAACATGTCACTGACTGCTTTGGTGCGTGTGGATTCACAGGCAGTTCGAAACGCAGTATTTAACTGTAGGCTTGTAAGTTCAAGGCTAACGAAGTGGGTGACCATATTTTGACCCAAAAACGGGACATCCTGAAAAATCGGTTAATCTAATTATAGAATTATTGTTATTATTAACGTATTGCTATTATTTACTAAAGGATGGATCGTATAAATTATACATGAAATATGATCTGCCGTTGTCGAGAGGTATTAATTGTAACCTCGACATGACTTGCATACCGTTTCTCGTCCTTTCTGATCATAGGCGGAGTTCTGGAGGGGCCAGGAGGGGCCTGGCCCACAACTTAAAAAAATACTAAAAAAAATAACACATGATTAAGTTCAGTTACTACATTTTTGTTATGAAGCCATACCGCAAATCTTGACGTTTGGCATGATGGCATGTGCGGTAATTGAGCCGCAATAGCGGGTCTTAGACGATTTGATTGATGTGTACAGTTTGAAGAAAGAAAAACGTAAAATGACTTTGTGTTGAGTCAACAGTTACTGCTGGAGCATCAAAAGAACTTTTCAAATTAATGTTTCTAAAATTTCTGTAGCTTACTATTGTACCGTAACTTTTATAAAGTAATACGAGTATTGTATCAATAAAAAAAATGAAATGCAAAATGCAATAATCGTACTGTTTTGCTTCTTTTAAAACTGACAACTAATATACTAATTAATATTGGTTTACTTAAGCGAGGACATTTAACATTATCAAATCTAAAAGGCCTAAAACTAAGTGTTTTTAAGTAATTGTTTTTTAATTTCTGGGGGAAGGCCTCCGAATCCCTTATAAACTAGGGGATATTCAATACCTGAGGGTTATTGAATATCCCCTAGTTTATAATATAATATGCTTCTCCCAGAGTCTGCCCCCCCCCCCCCAAGCAAAAGCTCAAACTCCCAGAAGAAGTTTAGTAATGGCAGAAGAATTAAGTAGAAAAACCAATCTTCTTGAGAGCGGCTTTATTATTTCTCTGTCGTGTATAAATTTCCCCGAAAACTTTACCCCACATATCAAATACACAACTCTAGATTCTTCTTTTTGAGTTTGTGTCAAGACTCAGGAACTTCAAATTCTATTTGCAATTCCGTAAAGAAGCTACATGTTTATTTTGCTCTACAAATAACGTAACAAAAAGAAACAATATATCTTTTTAGCATGAAATCTCTCTCAAATTTAGACTTGGTTTTCAAGATAACTCCTAGACTTCCATAAAACGGGACAAATAGTGTTCTTTTCATAGCATGAACGGGACAAAGGGACACGACTCTGAAACGGGACTGTCCCAGTCAACCTATTAGTGGTTACACATTTAAAATAGCATTATTTGCTAGATCATAAAGAGTACAGTAAGCTAAATTTTCACCCTCAATCAACTGGCGACAAAATAGTTCGGCCCAGAAATCTCAAGCGATGACTCTGCTCTCTGCAAGATGCACATTTTTATCTCTTTACTACAAATAGTGTCGAATTAACGGAAGATTTTCTGATAATCTTCCTTCTGTAGCCGTACCTAGAGAGTGGAGGGGACACAGAGGTAAAGGTATAGGGTCTCACATAAAAATATCCAACTGAGTACCACCAAAAAGTGGTTTAACGCCCAAATTAGTGTAACACAACATCAAACAAACACACCAAAAGAGAAACCCTTTGGCTCCACTCGTATACACTCACAGATATGCACTTAATGTCTAGGTGCCTTGGACGTCATTTCCTCAGAATTATTGTTCCCCAGGATTTACTGTGCAATTCATTTTATTTGTGATTATGTAACTAAATTTACAAAATAGTAATGCTTCCTAGATAGATTACATGAACAAAACTGTACTATTTATGGGTTTCAGTTTAGTATTTTATTTTGCCTCCCCGATGGCGCAGTGGTTGCGTCGTCGCCTAGTAATCAAGAGGTCCCGGGTTCGATTCCCGGTGGAGGCGCATGGCACAGTGGTTCGGACCCTACTTTAAACTATAGGTCTAGTCCCGATTAGTCTTACTGTGCATAAAGTGGACTTAAAACAACAAATCAATCAATCAGTATTTTCTTGGGTTAAGATACAATAAGAAAAGGCGTGGTTTGTATCTTGGATCCTTTGTGTTATACTGAAATTATTTATGGATGATTCTTCGTTACATAATATTGTTATATAATGGTTGCAGAGTGGTTAGCACATCGCGCTACGACGTAAAGGGTCCCGGGTTCGAATCCCGGTCTGGGCATGGCTGTTTGTGAGTGTCCATTCCTCTATTTCATCATATCATCACTCATCCCAAATCTTCGCGAATACCCAAAAGCGGCAGAAAAGCGAAGTATTATGAACCAAATCAATTAACAATCAATAACCAATATATAGGTTGGCGGAAATGTAAAACATATAAAGCGATAAGATACATAAATGCATTTTGTGTAAGTGCATGTAGAATAAATTAGGAAATCTAATAACCACAGTAAATGTAGGCAATTTATGAGTTTATGTGATTTATGCAATATGAGTTTATATATATATATATATATATATTGTAAATCATATTTGCAAAGTTAATCGATTAGTAGTAACCAGTGATGTGCAGTAGACTATAAGTTTACGTCTACATTCCTTTGTCTACACGTAATCTACGCGTAGATTACATTGGATTGTAGTTTACATAGACTACGTAGACAATCTAAAGTGCATTAAAATTAATTTTCAAGAGTTTCATGGAAGGAAAGTGACATATTCAACTATATTGGTTTCTAACGAAATGAAAACAATCCTCTTTATAACAAAATTTCTCTTCTTTTCTATTATCAACTATGGAAGAAGATAAATAGTATGCAAAAAACAACAACAGATGGCAGTCGTAAGGCAAGAGTGGTCTTCTTCCCATACAACACTAGAATATTTCCTATATTGGGTTTCTTCCTAGGTGAGAAATTGTTCGAATTTAGAAGGAAGAGTATGGAAAGTTCTCTTCACACATTAGCAACTGATAAGCAGTATAATTTTGTTTTACTTCCACTTCGCCCTTTGCTAAGTTATCATCTTTCGCCATGTTTTTTACAATGATTACGTCATCTACGTGTATAAAATAGTCTATGTGTAGAATGTAGACTATCGTTGATTACGCGTAGACGCACATCACTGGTGGTAAAAGCCTGGTTGCATATATTCATCAACTTTTTGAGGATTCGTAGCGTCGAAACGAAGCTTCAAGCAGGTAGAGGTGTTTATCAACAGATGTCATTTGCCTCTTTGGGCTCCATACTTAGCGAAAATGTACTCACTCATTCATTGTATATGTTGCTGCTTTATTAGGCTATATATTGTGCGACTTGCGACAGACCTACTTTTGCATATCTGCACCAAGCCATAAAGCAATTCGTCCCGCGCTTCGGCACAAATCGTGTCGCTTTGATTACACAACGTGACATGCCTTGTCTAATTGCATCAAGGGAGGATCTTCGTCAAAAGCAGTTTCCGAAATCCAAGACGAGGCGAGGTAGCATCATCCCACCCTCGACTCGGATCCAGACCGGATGCTGCCTCTGCAGGTACTCGCGCAGATATCTAGACGGGAAGCGCTAGGCTGGGAAGGCAATTAGAGCCGAGGCAGGGGATTAACCGAAGGAAGGGTTTCGGCTAATTAGCCTTGAAATGGTTCCGTGACGTCACTGACATTTGCGCCATCCAACGGCAGTCGCGAAATGCCGCAAAAGTGATGCGCTTAATCATCAGATGGCACCACCTGAAAACGGTGCCAAGATCGCGGAAGAATATATCTTTACTAACAGATTTCCTCATTGAAGAATACAGTAAAATTGGGGACTTTGAAATTAAATTCGATTGTGCTTGTCGTCAGTTTGTCTTAAGGAAGAGCGGGTATCTTGCATGAGATGTGAATGCTACTCTCGCTAAAGATAAAATGGCGATCAGCTTGAAAATCGATGGAAGATTATAATTTGTAGATAGGCAATAGTTAGGTTGGATAGTTCATTGAAGTAAGTGCATAGTTAGAGATCGGTTAGTTCATCGAACTATTCAGCCTAACTATTGCCTATTTTTGGGGGAGCAGGAAAAGGTTTATAGTATTTTTGCCTTCACTCATCTCACCCAACAGGTCGTTAGGGTACCGGAGCTTGCCCCGAGTTGATAGCTTCCTGGAGATGAGGCCTGCTCGAAAAAGGTTTATAAGCCTCGCGACAGGTTAAGTTTGCAGCAGGTTTTATGTATCAATCCGCGCGAGAACTGAGCTCAGAATCTTCCGTGCCAGTCTTGCCTCAACCGCCGAGCTGCTTACATCGCAGACACTGAGAAAATCCACAGTATTGCCAACCGCAGAACACATCAAAACCCGCATGCATGTCAAGCGAAATGTACTTTTGTTTCTTTTTGTCTCCTGAAACATAACATTTTAGAAGTACTTTCGGCGCATACATTATTTTAAAAATGTGTCATTACTTAATAGAAATGCGAAATATCTTCGAAACAGGGAGGGGCAAGGAAGGTATTTTTTCCAGGGGGTAAACAAGTCACATTTTTCCCCAAAAGAGTGTAGTTCCCTAAAGAAAACATTGCTTAAATTTGAATTTATTGTGTTAATGCAATAATTAACACATATTATTGTGGCTAAAATGAAATTATGTATGTGAAATACATAATTTTTGGTTGACTTTCATTTTCCAGGGGGGCCACGGCCCCCTTGCCCCCCTTCCGGACGCCCATGAGCATGTGTGTATATTTCGAGCACGCAAAAATAAAAATAAACAAAGATATATATATATATATATATATATATATATATAAGTAAACAACGATAGGCCCTCTTGAATTTAATGACAAATTATTGTTTTTGGTTTATAAAGAAATACATTTATGAAAAACTTGGTTACTGTAAGACACACCCACTTCAAGTTATACCAGCAAAAAAAAACATGATTTGTTATTGGTGATATATAGAATCAGGTTCATTGTCTGCTGCTATTACTCTGGTTTTAATTTATGAATCACGTCACTAAACCAGAATGATTCAAATCTTGTTCTGTCCATTTCCATCCTTCCCTTTCTTTGCACGGAACAGTAAATATGTGCCTTCAACAAAGACTTCATTGCTGCCAGTGGGTGAAACAATAAGCCTCCCCCTTCTCCTCTCCCTTTCTCGTCGGTTTCTTCAGCCCTGGCGGTGGTTTTACACGGTGGTATATAAAAAAATTCCATGTACGTCCCCGCCCCTCCCCTCACCGAGTTAAAGCATCTGGTCCAAATAATAAACATGTTTCTTCTCAGGGGGTATCTTTTAATACCGCGGACATTCTTTTGTCGTCAAACAGCAAACAATAGTTTTCCCTTCCTAAACTCAAACCGCAAATCATTCAACACCCGAGATACAGTTCGTGCGCACATTGACGGCAAATCACCTCACGCCCTCTTTTACTTTGATCTTGTTTCCGTAAGGAGGATTATGCATTTTAAACAACTTGCTTGATTTGAAGAGCTTTTCCCTTCGGATGAAGCCCACAATAACACTCGCTGAACAGGAGACCTCGATTCAGCCATTCTCTCCGCTGTATAGCACGGTTATTAATCACAATAAACATAGGGTTAAAATAGTGGGATGTGCAACACTGGTATCACGGATTCCACGCGCTCTGCAACGTATTCAGTCTTGCTCGACTCGCACTTGAGCTTCAGCGATTCCTCAGCGCAATACAAACTCCAGTTGGCGAATCTGTGGATCCATGTTCGTCTGCACAGTGATTGCAACTGATCAAGTCCACACCTGCTAATGGATGTATTATTTTGTCTGTATTTTACAAATTAAATAACTGTTTTCTTGCAAGTATGAAGTTGTGTCGGAATATAACCCGTCTCAGTGGAACTATATTCTGCGCGCACGTTTGGATCCACATATGCGAAAACCTGCTGCAAGGTTAACCTGACGCTTGGCTTAGTATAATTTGTAGGTAATATAACAGTACATTTAAACCAGAATGAGTCTGATGCGGGGCACACTCATCTTGCAACAAGCGCCAAAACTAAATGCTAAGAGCTCTACATTTGGACGTTCTAACCTAACCACCTAAACAGAATTGTCAAGTTAGGAGGGCAAAAACTCTTAGGATTTATTTTTGGCGTTTGTTGCAAGCTGCGTGTGCCCCACACCAGACTGAAACCAATATAGCCATGAAAAAATGACAAGAAACTTCCTATAGGAAACGTTCAGCAGGGTTCATCGTTTACCTGTTTCAGCATTTTAGCTTGGCGATTGTTCAAGTGAATGGTCGGAAAGACAAAGACTTTTTTACTTTTTACATTGCTTGAAAATTTACAGGAATAAAATACATAAAGCCAGCATTACATATTCCCCATGGCAATTCATTTGGTGGGATGTCTGTCGGGGAGAAAGCCGGTTCGATTGTGGTATATGCATGGATGTATAAAGGGGGAGGAGTATGCCCAGCACGGTCTTCATGAAGCCGGGTCACGTGACAGAACCGGAGAAGTCAGACCAAAACATTCGAAGAAGCCGTAACAAAGCATGTAATTTTGTGTACTTTTGATTAAGATTTAGGAAGCAACGGTGCCTGCCCAACACACGGCTGTACTCACAGAAGCGACAGGAAACCTGAAGGAATAATATTCCGTAAGCAAATAACGCTAGTTATAGTTTGGTTTGTAGTATTTAAGTGTAAGTAAACGTCGATTTTGCGTTTGTAGTTGGAGCCTACTTAAATGCTCCTTCCAGCCGCGTGCGCTTGCAGTAGCCGATGCGATGTTCTTCTGTCTGTGAAGTCATTGGTTGAAGTAGATGCGGCCATCTTGGGCTGACAAACTTAAGGCTCCTTCATACCGCGACGAAAACGTGCAGTGCAGACGTTCCGTTTTAAACAGATTTTTCAGTTACGAGCAAAGATAGGACCTCGGGGTTTGTTTTCTATCCTTCAGAAAATATGGCTGCGTAATTCCTACAAAGCAGAAATTTTAAAAAAGACCCTGCTTAATAAGTAAATTGGGCATAAAAATGGGGAAAACCGTAATTTTCACATGCAATTATCTCGTTAACCACACAAGCTTATGGAAAACTGTTTTGTTGGGGTCATGCAATGTTCATTGTACTTGACATTAACATCATCACTGTAGAAGTCAGCTTTCCTATTTTGAGACTGTTTGAGGAAAACGAAACCCTTGCAATACGTAAAATGTCGCTGCACTGTGGCGACATCTCGTGCAGATAGTTAGAAGCGTTCTAAATCCCACCCACAGTAGAACGCGGAGGGATACAACAAAATAGCTCGTGAAGACAAAACACGATCGCAAGAGACAGGGAAGTGTGCATGCGTCAACTAGACGTGTTCAATTGCAAAATATGGGTGACGGAATGAAGTGTGTTTGGCGTAAGATGTGGGCTCCGAGAAAATCTTCTGCTGCAGAAACAACAATGAAGTTTCAAGCGCTACAAAATCGCCGGCAACATAACTACACAGACGTTCAGGTATTGTGGAAGGGTTCAGAATGAAATATAAATAATACCTATCCGTTTACTACATCATCAAATGGGAAAGTATTTATCGCTTTCCATTAGACGTTTACATTGTACGTACGTAAACCAGTAACGTTATTTTGAGTAATTCAATTAAATCGGTCTCCTTGGCAAATATTACGCTATAATACGTAGAACAAGTTTGCTGGGGGTCCGGACCCCCCGAAAGGATTATGAAGTACTAAAATTAAATAATGTAAATAGCAATTTTTGCATATTCGATGGATAATTTCCTCTGAACGCGTATTGGAAGGGAAGGATTATAGTTATAAATATAATACGGCTTTGAAGTATAGCACCAGAAATACTTATCAAGTAATACTATTTTTACTATGAATATATTGGAAGGCAATGATTAGGATTGACATCATACGGCTTTGAAAGACATAAAGTATTTATTTAGGGCGTATGGACCCCCTCCCCCAAACGAAAAGAGTACCAAGTAATAAAATAATAACAATACTCGTTTAGCATTAGTGAATTTATTGGAAGGCAAGGATTATATTGGGATCGTACGGTTTGAATGATATTAGAAAGAAGGTTTATGCATACTACAACTCATAACAATATGTATACAATATTAATCAGAAACTTCACTGTATCTAACATTTATTTCGTTATGCAATAGTATTCAACTCTTCTTCTGTTTGACATTAATTTAATTGCCAGGCACTTGTTCTTATGTAAATGTTTCTACTTTTAACTACAGGTAAGCTACAGAATGAATATACACTGTTTGCCTCTTTACCAAGTCACGTAATAATAATATTAATTTATATATTGAAATTAGTATTACTTTAATTCAATTAAAATATTATTATTACTATTGTTATTGTTATTATTATTATTATTATTATTATTATTCGTAGACATTTCGTTCATATCCACCCCGAAACATTTCTGGATACGCCACTGATTCTGCAGAATTTTCTTTGTTCCACTTCGAAACGGTTTATTACGAGGTGTAAGAGCTATCACGAACACAACACAGCGAGCGAAAATTAAACTACACAAACAAACGCACACAGATGAAATATCACAGCATTGTTTACAGCTTGTTTCTACCTGCTTCCCTTCTCGCGTTTGGAATAGTCCTTCCAGATGGTTTTGTCTCCCGTGGCCAGACTGTAACTGCTACTGAAGTGTCGTGTGCGTTTCATCTTTTAGTGGAGTTTGCAACATGAAGCCGAATATAATTGTGGAGGGCTTTAAACGAAGTTTGGAGTTGTACGGTGTGAAGTTCGCTACTATTGTAGCTGAGGGGTATTCAAGCGTGTATGCAAAAATTCTAGAAGCCAGACCTTACACCGATGTCATAGTGGAAAAAATTGTGTACTAATCACTTACTGCGGAACTATTGTAAGAAACTGAAACTCATAAGCACTAATAGTAAACTGAAGTATGTTTAACTGAGAAAACGAATCGGATCCAGCATTCTGAGATTAGGAGGAGGAGTAACAAAGGCCGTGAAACATCGTATTAGTCAGGACGGTTTGACACCTGCTTGTCGACATACAGATTTGTATAAGGATATTATCAACGGGCCAAGCCATGTGTTCGGTGAACATTTGCATTGCTTTGAGCGTGGCTACTTCTGCTCTGGAAAATCTGCAGAAGAAATTAATATTGTTCCCGAACTTCAGGCAGCCAGTCTGTACCCGCTCATCATGGAAGCAGTGGGCCAACTCGCAATTCACTGCAGAAGTCTCCTCAAGAACTTAGACAACACCCCTGCGGAACAGTTCAACTCCATAATAGCAAAGTTTCTTGGTGGAAAACGAGTGAACTATGGGTTGAAGAGGTTTTACGGGGCTAGATGCTCCGCTGCTCTGGTTTCTCATAACACACACACACTCCATTATACAGCCTACACAAAGAAATGTGCGCCGAGAACAGCCCAGGATTTTTCACAAAGTTGCTAGAGTCAAGGTGAAATCGTCGACTAAGCCTCTCCAAGAACCGGCAGCATCCCAGAACCAGAAAGAGGTTGCGACTTGAGCCTACGTCTGCATAATTGGTAATACGCATAACAAGGATTACGGTCAAAATGCCCAAAAACCAGACCTTTCGTCTGATATGCTATAGCAAAGATATCAAGAGTTCCTGCAGTCGTTATGACGCACAGAACAGGAACGCGAAGAGCTCGAAAGGAGCACTGTAATGCAGAGGAACTGCGGGCTTTGGAAGCAAGAGAGGCGTAAGTTACTCACAGCATCCCATTTCGGGGTAGTGTGCAAGAGAAAGCCTTACACTGGCTGCGAGAAACTAGTCAAAACCCTACTCTACAGTGACTGGGACTGTGAAGCAATGCGGTACGGTAGGGAAAAAGAACTCACTGCCATTGAACATGTGGTAAAGGAGGTTAACGTGACGGTAACACCGTGCGGTCTGTTTGTTGACTCCACCATTCCCTATTTAGGAGCGTCTCCAGACGGCCTGGTAGGTGATGATGGCATTATCGAAATTAAGTGTCCCTTTTCTGTCAAACATGCACATGCCATCAAGACGAAGAAAGTAACTTTCTGGAAATTTGACGAAGAGCTTAACGCCAATATCGTGAACACCACACATAATTACTATTACCAAGTGTAGGGTAATAGTAATTATTACACGGAGAAGGTATTGTATATTTGGTCTGTGGACAGAGAAAGGTGTTAAAATAGAATACATCCAGAGAGATGATCAATTCTGGAAGAAGAATATGGAAACGCAGCTACAACAATTCTATGTTGAGTGTCTACTACCAGAACTTGTCTATCCACGGCACACACGCTCAATGCAGATCCGAAATCCCACGAGAATAATCCAAGCCCAAAACAGAAGGAAGGCGAAGACGTCAGATGGGAAGAAAACAAATTACCGGCAAACTGATCAAGATGAAGAATCTTTCCAAACGAGGTAGCCTTGTATGTAACGTATGCACTGTTTGTGGCATAGTTGGAAGTCGTTATTTCTGGGAGGCCTACACATAACGTACAGCAACAGATTTCACTTTTGTAAGTATTTAGAGGCTAATTTCTTCATGAATTTGAACTTATTTATGTATTGCAGTGCACAGGAGGAGTTTTGTATAGCAACAGAGAATATGTTTACCTTTGAGACTGATTTTGTCATATAAATTGTTCGCAAAGTATTATTAGCTTATGTAAGGTAATGTACAGAAACACAGGGCGCTTTCCAATTATTGTGAGAGTTTCGTTGTCATGTATTTGTTCTTATTGTATTACATAGTGTATCGACGTGCACTGCTGTTCATGAATTTTTAAGAAGCTCATTGTTTGTGTCCGTGTATTATTTTTTGTAGCCCAGTAATTTTTTACCTGTTTGTCAGAATTTTTTTCTTTTCTTGTTATTTTTACTTCAAATAAGCAAAAATGGGAATAGTATACAGGGTTGGCCAGACTCAATTGGGCAGTTTTCGAACATTAGTAACCAATAAACCCAACAGCACACGGAAAAATTGGAAAGTACATTTTGTTGTCGATAGATGGCTGCATCATACCGTAACGCAACTCCCATGCTGCGTTTGGGATCGAACCAAGAACCTCTAGATTTAATTGGGTGATGTAGCTATTCCTCATTCATTTCTCAAATGGTTATCACTCGCTTGGCCTGAATGTGATAAATGCAAGAGGTTACCTTTTAAAGGAATGGCGATAGAAATTAGCTTAGATTAGATATGGGTTTCATACTCTCCATGACTGAACCGATATGGATTGGTTAAGGAAAGGATATTACTTGCCTTACAAATATATGGAGATTGTTCCTAGCTTGTCCTCTCAACTATCACTTGTCTCTTGTCACACACCATCGTCCAATAGTCGTTCCCCACTTTGCTCCTCTCTCACAATCCGTAGTCCTTACTCTCTCTCCTATTCTCGCCAACTGATCACACCTCCTGACAATTCCAACACTCATGCCACATACGACTTCCAAGTCAATCACCCGACCTTTGCCTGATTACTTATTCAGCATTCCTTTCTCTGATACCTGCTATGCTAAGACTTTATACATCCTACCCAATACCTTGGGTACGATACGCTCCTCTACCCCCTAAAGAAAATCCTTTGATTTTCACCTAAAGATGAAAGATTTAAAGTTGTATTCCATATCGATCCTTTCTATGGAGAGATTTTTTTTTTATTATTATAAAATATAGTGTACTAAAAATATTGTAATAACATACCATTACCCAGAATATATGTAAATGGAATAATATAGGTCCTGAAAATATAGATATATCACAAGTCCCGATAGAAAAAAAAAAGAGAAGAAAAAAAATACATGTCTGCGTAAAGCATATAAAAGGTAAACACTGGCACGTGAGTTTGTTATGCTAACTCGTCAATCTGCTCGTGCGCGTATTCATTGAGAGGCTTACGCTACACATCTGAGTTCCAATACTACATGATGACGTAGCGAAGTCCGTGCATAAGCATGCAACACTCTGACACCACGTGAGAAAATTATAAAAGCATTGTTCCACAAGAATGGATCTTGTCAAAATTTATATCTCAATGACACACTAGCGAAGTAGTGTAATCGATCCTGCAAGCACTGACACTGTACAACACTGTTGTGTATTTGGATGTTAATATTTACAAAATCGGCAAAGTTTGTGATACTCATCCGAGTTACACTTGCACACATATGTCATTATCGATGTAAATTTCACCGTCTCTTATTTAATTGTATCATTTAAAGATCGCTGTCGTTTTTATGTATAATATATGTCAACTATCACAATAAATATTTAGTTAGAAAATTTGAAGTTAATCAAAATATATACACTGTATCAGTAACTGTCCTTGAGTAATAATATATGTACATGAATTTATGTATTTGAAAATAAGAATATAATAGTGTTCGATAGATAAAATCACAGCACTAACATTTGTCCATAAAATAATCCTTGAGTTATCCTGATTCTCATAAAGAGTTCAAGTAAAATACCATAATTTTACTCTTGTTATCATCACTTAATAGTCTCTGCGTATAGCAATGAAGTTTCTTCTTGAACCAAACCACGTATATATGTATATAGTAGTTCCTTGAGGCCGTGAAAAATGTTTTTCACTTTGATGCATTAACTTTGCAGCTACAAATATTGTCATTGAAGAAAAATGTATAGTAGAGAACTGCATATCGTGGAATTGTGAATGTGAAGTATTTAGTTGTATGTAAATATTCCTTCAAATCGATGTATGTATTATCAGCGTTGAATATCAGGTCTCACTACTAATTGACTTTAGTAGGAGTTAATTAAAATAGAATGAAGGAGATCCGTGTTAAACGATTTGGTGCTTATCAACTGATTTCGCTGAACTGCGTAATTAAAATTTATGAGAGGTCTAATTGTAATTCATGTTTCCACGTGTCGAAAAATTAAAAGAAAAATCTCAGAAATAAAAATCTTGAGAAATTCTTAAGAAAGTTCGTAGATCAAAATAATTTATCTGCGTCCTTCAGGTGTAAATCGTGTTCATTTCTTATTTCTCCAAGGTTTTAGCTGGTGACCATCTCTAGACGTTGACATCTGTGAAAAAGTTGAACTGAGGACTGTTAACATGGTTTCATAATATTGTTAAAAATGTTCATTTCACCGTTAAAATTTGAATTATCTGTGAGGCAATTCAGGTAGGTTTTGGAAAGGAAATTTGCATCATATACCGAACAGGCATTTCCTCCTGATCGTTGGTGTAATGTTGTGTGTGTGAGAGAACTTAATATGTCGGTATGTGTAGAGGTTTTGTTGAGACAAGGGCGCCTCTAAGTCACCCTTATTTTTAAAATAATAGTGCTTGTAAATATTACAAGTATGAAAAATCTTGTAGTTGAGGGTTGTTATATTTTAGGAAATGGAATTTGAAAAGGAGTACCGATTCAGTCATAACATTTACTCTTACTATAAATTACCCAAATTCTAATTAATGCCATCCTTTACACACCAAATATAATTAGAATCTTGAAAAGAGAAAAATAAATAAATAAATATAACTACTAATAATTACTAAAAGCAATTGAACTTTATATATGAATTGAACGTAATATTGTAAATACTCTTGAGAGTGTTATGAGTGTATACTGTAGACTACTGCAAAATTTAAATTACATATAATTGATTTCTGAAAATATATGAATACTTAAATTAACTGAAAATATTTATAAATAACAATTGAATTGAATGAAGTACTTTAAATATTACTAAAAAATAATGTATCGAATGATCGTCCTTCTGTTAGTATGATATTGTTAAAAATAACGTCATTAATAAAGATTAATTGTAAAATATCCTGTGCACTTGCTAATATTGTCCACATAAATTGAAATACATCAGATAATATTCTAAGAATCCGAAATTTCGTTGTCCATTATAGACTCTTTCTCCCTTAATGATATTGTTATTAGCCTAAGAATATTCAAGGAAAATAATATACAATTGTGTATACAAAAAAAATATGGAGAGAAAAAAAATGAAAGTTGACAATTGGTAGTGTGTAACTATATGTATATGCACCTAACATTAAATGATATAAAAATGAAAACTTAATTGCAATTTATATTCCAAACGTTGCCAGATGAAGAAATATCGTTCCGAACGGACATAAGGTTGCATGTTCTTTTGTATCCTTGAAGTCGCTAGCCTGAGTTGAAAGAATGCTCTGTCGGCAGTTTATTCAGTTCCCCGGCTAATGTGGAATGTGAGATATCTGCTGTTTAATTTGCAACGTGTTGGTTACTTCATGTCAAGAGAGAATGTTGCTCCTGCCGATGTAGGTAGATATCGTTGCCGCAAGAAACGAATAGAATGCCTAACTTGCATATTTCTTCAGTTGTTCGGTCTCTCTGAATGTAACTCAAGTTTCCCCATTGCTTAAAGAGGAAGGACATTTCCGTTGCACCCTGGTTGAACTTTATCCTTTTGCTGACGACAGATAATTTACCATGAAGACGTTCGAAGCTGATTTTCGATATCGTTTTCAGAATGTGAAATACATGTGAGGGAAATTTTATGGTAGTGGGATTTTACAATACGGGAAAATATCTTAGGAAGTACTCTAAGCAACTTGATTATAACATTCAATAATTGTAGAGTGATATTTGGAATGAAATATCCCAAATTAGATGGATCAATGTAATGTCTACATGTTTAATAAAAGATACTTTACTTCTTCAAAACTGTCGTAATTCATCTCATGACTGTGTCGTTAAATTGTTAATAAAATGTGACAAGTGACTGCTGATAACTCATGGTCGTAACTGTATGTGTAAAATACTACTTATTTCTTCTATGCTCTTAATTGACTTATTACTCTTCATATTAGATTTGAAATCTAGCTTTTATTTAAAGTTATGTAAGAAAAATAAACAAAATAATTAAATCTCAATGTAAAATGCGTATAATTATAAAGGTAATCTTAATATTTATATTATTTCCATGTGATACATTTTATTTGAGCTTTATAAATATCAAAGAACTCAATATGTTCACTATTCTCTTCGTTATTATTATTATCTATATTAGAATTCTTATTATCGCAATACTTATTTAGTTATTATTGATCTGTAGCTCGTTTAATTGAATAATTTACTGGCTGTATGCCTAGTCAGCTCTTATTATAACTGTTCTCTTTATTTAACGTTATTTAAAACTTATAAAACTGATAATCTCATATTTCTGTCATTTATTTAATTATGAAAATTATAAATGTAATTAACTTAAATTTAAGAATTGAAATATTAAAATGTGCAATTGTTTAAACCCTATTTTGACTAACCACGCTAAATCATAGAGAATTTTAATTCTCATTTTCCTTACCGAATGTGTTTAACACATTTTATTCATAAAAAATACTAAAGTCTATTATTGACTTACACTATTTATCTTTTGTAGTTCACAAAAGATTATTTCCATCAGTTCTCTGCAGGCCTACAGAAATCTGAGGAAAATTCCTTGCGCGCAATTTATATTCATCACCATTCCCTTTGTTCACTATCCGTGAATACAATAATATTAATTATTATTATTTTTGCGCGTTACTGTACTTGTTGTTCATTATTATGAAACCTCGAAGTCTACGTGTTATAACTAATGATTTTAGTGTGGTAATAACTAGTTTTACACTTCCGTGCAATTATTAAGGGCTAAACAATAATATTTCACATAATTTTAGTGTTTGTTAGTTTAAAAAAAATATTTGCAAGACGTAAAATTTATTTAGTGCATTAGAGTACTGAAAAGGAAGTTACGTACAGGGTAGAAGGTATGTTCTCACTCATTCACTCCTGACTGTTCCTGTTCTTCAGTCTCATCCTCACCATTTACATTCTCATCGCCGCTACCGTGTTCCGAAGCGTAGTATTTCTTCAATCTCTGGATCGAAATTGAGTCTACGATTGTCTGTCCTCGTTTTGTCTTATATTCCACTTTGTACACATTGGGATTTTCTTTTGCTATAATTTTACAAGGTCCTTTATATACTCCCGAAAAGCATTTAGCGGTGTGTACACGATGACTGCCATCGTATACTAGAACCAATTCTCCTGGCGTAAATTCAATGGACTGATGACGTTTATCGTAGTACTTTTTTGCTTGTCGGTGGCGTTTCTGTAGACTCTCATAAGCTGCTGCTCGTGCTTTTTCGAGAATCTTGAATCTCATCTCGTTGTTTACATTCATACTGGGCGTTAAATGTAGTCCGCTCTCCCAGACTAATCTAGGCGTAAATCCATGAAGAAGAAAAAATGGACTGTTCTTCAAATTCTCCTGGTAATTAACATTGTATGACCACACGGCCGATTGCAAGTATAAAAGCCAGTCTGTGTGTTTTGAGTTCACGAAGTTTTTCATAAGTCCCTGTAAAATAGCATGTGATCGTTCCAATAATCCAATTAAATTGTGATTAGCTGCTGGAGCGAATTTAAGATGGATTCCACATTTCTCCGATAGTTCTTTAAATAAACTTGCTGTGAATGAAGTACCTCTGTCCGTATCTATACGAGAAGGACAACCAAAGCGTAGAATTACATTTTCAAAAAGGAAGTTAGCTGCTGTCTCACTTGAAGTATCTGCTACTGATTGAGCAATTAAAAATCGAGTACCATGATCGATTGCACTTAGTATATATTTATGGCGGAGCAAACCACTTGGTGGATACGGTCCGCTAAAATCTAAAGCGATTCTATCGAATGGTTTCTGTGAGTTGAACGTTAAAAGTTCTCCATATGGCGCTCCTTTTATGCGCTTATTCTGCTGACAAATTACACACTCCTTGACCATTTTCTGAATATGGTTCTTCATAAATGGAAAGTAAATCCTATCCAACGCATTCTTGTATGTTTTAGTGAAGCCATAATGTGCTCCTCCAGCTGGTAAACTATGCAATGTCTCAATAACAGTGTTACGAAGTGACTTCGGTATGCATAATAATTTTTTAGTCGTAGCTCCCAGTTTATGTTGTCTATAAAGAAGTCCATTTTCCATAACATAATAGCAAGCTTGCCTCTGCAGGGAGGGGTTGGGTGGGTTGTTGCCCCCCTCGTCTTCTTTTCCTTCCAAAATATTAATGATATTTCCAAAAAAAGAATCCTCTCGTTGGTGTATAGCAACATCAATTGTCTCATCTAACAATAACAATGTACGTGGCTCTGGAAGCTCCTCGTCTTCTCCCTGTGGATCATGTTCTGTTTCTCTGCTGATAGCATCCGCCATATTTTGTGTAGTCTTACAGTGAATTGGCGTAAAATCGAACTCGGCCATCAACGTGTACCATCTAAATAATTTGTTTGAAAGTTGCGTTGAGGAGCGAATGAATGTGATTGCTTGATTGTCGGTAAATAATTCGAAATGTCTCCCAAGTAAAAAGAATCTGAATGACTTAAATGCGTATATGATTGCCAACAATTCTTGCTCGATGGTTGAAAGTCGAGTTTCATGGTCTTTTAAAACTCTACTGCAATAGGAAATAGGCTGAAAATCACCGTTCGCATTCGGTTGTAAAATCACTGCGCCAATAGCCTTACTGCTTGCATCCGTATATACCCTTACTTCTTTGGATGGATCATATGCCATTAATACAGGAGCTGTAAGTAAAGCCTCTTTCAACCTCTCAAACGCAGTTTGCTGTTCTTCCCCCCAGAGAAATTTCTTCTTTTTTCCTATCAATTTTTGCAAAGGAAGTGCCATCTCGGAATATGATTTTAAAAACTTCCTGACATAAGATGTTAATCCGAGAAATGTGCGAACTTGTTTCACAGTTGTCGGTGTCTTATATTTCTTGATAGAATCAATGATTTTGTCATTGATCCGATAGCCAAATTTTGAAATTTTATGTCCTAAAGCAATAATCTCAGTGTATCCGAAGTGACATTTTTCTATTGCAAGCTTCAATCCCGCGGCCTGTAAACATTGTAACATTGTCTCCAGAGTTACGAGCATTTCTTCAAAGGTATTTCCGAAGCAAAATAAATCGTCCACATAATGCGCAAAGTGATTGGGATCTAAATTTGAGCAAGCAAGGTGAATGCAACGGGTCATCGCACTTGATGAACTGACGTGGCCCTGTGGCACGACGTTCATTTGATACTGTGACATTCCTGGTATTGTAAATGCTGTATATTTCTTACTGTCCTCGGTGAGAGGAATATTAAAGAATCCGCTCTTCAAGTCCGCCGTACAGTAGTATTTCTTGCCCCCCATATTGTATAATATTTCATTGATGTTATTCACACCCAGAGCGTCAAATACAGACGAAACATTCAATCTGCGATAATCCTGGCATAATCTATAACCCCCCTTTGCCTTCTTTACAAGGATAACTGGAGAGTTAAAGGGTGATTTTGTAGGAGAAATAACACCTTGCTTTAATAAAGTCTCAATCTGATCTTTAATTTCATCACGAAGGTGAACTGGAATCGGGTAGGATTTTAAGTGAAATTCTGTGTCATCTTTTAGTTGAATTCTATGTTTATAATTCGTGGCTCTACCTATATCATCCTTTGACCACGCAAAAACATGTGGATATTTCATTAAAACAGCCAAAAGTTGCTCGTTTTGCTGGGGTTCTAAATTCGGATTCACATCAAACCGACTAGGGTCCGCCCGTGCATCACTGACGTTCCCTGACTCTTCCGTCGCGAAAACCTGTGCCTGTTCACCAATTTCATCCTTATTCTCATCATTATTGTTACTCATGATTGGCCTATCCCATGTTTCAGCTTTCCCGATAATAGTGCCTTTCTTAATTGTAACATTATAATTTAAAGGATTTGTGATCCAAATGAGATTCGAATCCGGATTAATAATTGCTCTGGCAACCATCAATCCCGTTTTCTCTTGAAACTGTAGGTCCGGTTCCAAGAGGGTTCTATCTTTGTCATATGAATTAGCCAATTTCAGTGGAATGCACAAATGCGTCCTGGGTTTCACTTTTATCTTTTTAGCAGCTACAAATTCTGGTTGCAAAACATGCTGTAATAAATGGGAAACTTTGATTGACACGTCAAAAGCTTTCTTATTCTCATTTTTAATTTGGTTTCTAGGAGGTGTACCGAATCTATGCAATGTAAGCTTATTTTCCTCAAAATCTAACTTAGCCTTTTGTCCCTTCAAGAAATCATTTCCTAATATAGTAACTTGATTAAAATCCTTAACGATTCTAAATGGATGAACAAATGTTTGGTTATGTATAGAAAATGGTAGCAACACAATTTCCTTAACCGTCAGTTGACTATTAGTGACCCCTCTAATCGCAGTATTTATATTAAATCGCTTGGCATTGACTGGTATGTTCTTATCTCCAGTTACCGAAATTTGACTTCCACTATCCAGGATGAACTGTCGAATTTCCCCATCTACTTTCACATTGATGTAAATCAGATCTTCAGAAGGAAAAGTAGACACCGTTAGAGTTTTCCCCGTAGGTCCTACACCTAGGTCCCCGTCATATGCAGGTCTTACTCGTTTGAAATTGCTTCTGTTCTGACGAAAATGAGAATGATTTGTATTTACAACCTGATTAGTATGGTTATTTGGATCATCGCGCCCCTGTTGTTGCTCCAAAAATGTTCGCGGAGATGAAGATGAAAAGTGCGAACGCTGAAATCGAGGGTTACCGCCATTACGCCATCGCCCCCTATGCGAGCTTTGCGACTGTGTGTCGAGATTATTATTGTGGTTGTTATGCCAAGTATTTCTATTCTGAGCTCTATGATTACTATTATGATAATAGGTTCTCCTATTGTTTCTATCTCTAACTGTATATGAGAATGATGACTCAGTGAATGAATGTTTTTTCCGATGTTCTGCAAGTGCATTTACTTTAGCCTCAAGATTCTGAAATTGCGAAACTAAATCTGACTCATGAGACTGGAGTCCCGCGTTCGACTGTAATTGATCAAGGTCTTGTTGTAGTGCATTTAATCTTTCCTCGATCTCCCGATTAGCCTGAGAATAACTTATGTCAACATGACCATTGACCGTGCGCTGCAACGTGATAGCTTGCTGAGTCGGCATGTAGGCTCGACTCGATTCAGAAAATGACAGAGCTTTCATTGTCTCGCATTCAGTTTCTAGAATTTTACGTTTTTGCACAAGATATTTGAATTGTTCAACATGTTTCAGGTCTCGTAACATTTCATGCACTGAATCATATTCCCTGTTATAAACTTCTTTCATAAAGTTAGGTTGTAAACCCCCGCTTATTTGCTTAATTTGTTCACTAATGTCCATGGCAGGATCTAATTTTAATAACAATAACTGTTTTTCTCTCACATATTTTGAAACAGGTTCATTTTCCTGATGGAAGCGTAATCTGATTTGTTCTTCTAATTGAAAAGTATCCCCCGGTTCCGTAAATTCTTCCACAATTTTAGTTTTTAAAGTTACAAAATCTATATCCTGTGCTTCCTGAGTTCGACTCCAAGTATTGAACCATTCCAATGCTGAATCAGCCAAAAATGCCGGTAGCAATTGCCTTTTCTTTAAGTCATTCCACTCATTAAGAATAGCTAAACTTTCAAATTTGTCAATGAATTTTAATACATCCTCGTGAATGTTACCTTGAAACTGGATAGTTTCGAGAATGTTGGGGTGGATAAATCTAGATTGCGCCATGATTCTATGATTAGCCTATGCGCAGGAAAAATGCTTGATTAGCTTAAAATTAGCACTAAGTTGCTTGTTTTCTTTTCTCATCCCCCCGTGGCTTTGACAGGACATTATTAGCAATTATTTACTCTCCCGGAAATTTGATAAGTTAGGTTCAACAATCGCGTAACAGAGTGACGACAGTACCGAACACATCTTTAAAATATTTAACCAAGCTTTATGCAACATCCTAATGTTAATTCTCATCTTTTCACAAGCCAATCGCCGAATAACCTAGTTAAAACTCTACTCTTATTTATTTGCGCCTTACCGCGTAGCATATTGCTAGGCCTACCTTTTGCTTTCTTTTCTTGATCTTTGGTAACAATTGATTAACACAAGGTGAAGCGCTAACAAGTGAAAATTCCGGCGCCATATCGCACGTACGTAATTTGAAAAGCTAGAAGGCTCTATTATTTTCATCATATTTCGGGATGAAATAGATGAAAATCGCAGTATTTCACGTACTGCAGTGTTTTCTCATCGCATTTGCAAAAAATGGATGAGAAGCCCTAAGCAGCCTCCACCACGTAACGCAACTCCCATGCTGCGTTTGGGATCGAACCAAGAACCTCTAGATTTAATTGGGTGATGTAGCTATTCCTCATTCATTTCTCAAATGGTTATCACTCGCTTGGCCTGAATGTGATAAATGCAAGAGGTTACCTTTTAAAGGAATGGCGATAGAAATTAGCTTAGATTAGATATGGGTTTCATACTCTCCATGACTGAACCGATATGGATTGGTTAAGGAAAGGATATTACTTGCCTTACAAATATATGGAGATTGTTCCTAGCTTGTCCTCTCAACTATCACTTGTCTCTTGTCACACACCATCGTCCAATAGTCGTTCCCCACTTTGCTCCTCTCTCACAATCCGTAGTCCTTACTCTCTCTCCTATTCTCGCCAACTGATCACACCTCCTGACAATTCCAACACTCATGCCACATACGACTTCCAAGTCAATCACCCGACCTTTGCCTGATTACTTATTCAGCATTCCTTTCTCTGATACCTGCTATGCTAAGACTTTATACATCCTACCCAATACCTTGGGTACGATACGATACGGTATGCTGTGAACGAGGTTGATCGCTGGATTGGAAGTCGAGGGCCTGTGGAGTGGCCAGCCCGATCACCCGACATCAACCCACCATACTTTTTCCTTTGGGGTTACCTCAAACACAAGTTGTAGGCTAATCCCACTGACAGTGAGCAACATATGCGTGAGGTGATTGTTCAGGAGTAAGGCGTGTGAAAATGTTGCTTTGCGTCTACAAGCCTGTGTTGACTTAGATGGTGCCCAGGTCGACCATTATCTTGAAAATCAATGACTTATGAATGTGTGATTCCATTTTTGTAACAATTTTGTAGCCATTGGAATTGTTAACATTTGTCAATAAAAATAAAATAAAGAAAAAATAAAAATAACATCTAATCAAAAACTGCATAATTGAGTCTGGCCCACCCGGTATATATACATAAGAAACTGTTACTTAAGCAAGAAAAATAAATGCACCTCGAGAAAAACCAGTCTACTCCGTTCCCTGCGGTGTAGATGGCAATGTCTGTTCTCATCATCCCATTCATTACTCTTCACCACGAAATAAACTTTATCTGCAGAAAATAATACAGAAAGACTACTAATTCAGTAACGCACAACTTTGCTCTTCCAGTGTGAGCGTTGTTCGTTGTAAAAGCAAAGTTGTAAAACTACAATTTTAGCATACGTGTAGTTAATTGAACATGATCAGAATGATATGTGTATATCTTATGGAACACTGTCCATTCAATGAGCCTGTTGTGATCACTGACTGAGCAAACTGAAGAAATGTTTAATTCGTGCTCTGTTTTAAACTAATTAGTGTCACATCCAGCGAAAATATAAACAGTTCATATAACTAGATTACTATTGCTAATAAATGTTATAATAAAAACAATGTATTGCCGGCCCTCGTGGCGGAGTGGTTAGCACATCGCGCTACGACGCCAGGGGTCCCGGGTTGGAATCCTGGCCTGGGCATGGTTGTATGTGAGTGTTCATTCATCAATTTCATCATATCATCACTCGTCACCATCTTCGCAAATTAGCCAAAAGTGGCACAAGAAGCGAAGTAAAATAAAGTAAATCAATCAATCAATCAAAAAACAATGTATTGTTATTCTTACTATAAATACTAAAATCTAAACAAACTTGAAACACCTCGCGACAAAATTCTGCGTAAGCCAATTATAGTTACAAAAATTGTAATTTCTATTTAGGAACTGTAGGTACAAAATAGGAACAGTTTTGGTTTTTCCATTAATTGCTCTTTATGGAAGATTAAAAAAGAGATATAATAATATAGCCAAGATTCAAGACATGAAATCGCGGCTGTGATTACTATCTTCCATTTCATAAATGTTTGAGAATCTTATGTCATCAAATTACAGTTTTACTATCCATGAAAAATTCGTTACGTGTTAAAAGAACGATAATTCATGTTTGTTTTCTTCGCTCGCCTGCGCGCCAGATGGTCAACTGCTTCACAACAAACACATTTTCGTCCTTCCACCCTTGCAAGCGATTTTGTTTGTTTCCCCTCAGGTACCCCACCCCACCCCACCCCACCCCAACTGCTCTCCCGTCAGCCGTGAACAGTAAACAGCGAATGCCTACCTTCAACGATCTCATATGAAGATCTGTTTCCACGTGTACGTAATCATTTATACTTTTTTTAAAATCATTTCGCTGTTTCTTTAACATAACTTGTGTAGGTTCGATAGGGACTATTTACTGTGTCGGAGCTCTACGATGCAGTAGAAGCTGAGACCCAAGAACACTGTGAAGACTGCCAATCTCGTGACGTATTCTGTTACGTCAGAGATACGTACAGAGTAAGCCACACAAAAACCAACCCATATGACCCTCCTTTTTTTCCTTCTTTCTCAGATTCGACTTTCGTCAAATGTATGAAGGAGCCTTAAGCTCCGCCCAATGGCTTCAAAACGAAAGTAAGGAGTGATACAGACACTACAGGCACCTGGGTATATGCTGGTGTCAGTGACGTAGACGACAAAGACAGAGATCCGAGATTCGAATCTTGGATAGGGCAAAGATGTATCATTGTGTTTTCTTTTTCTTCATAGTTCATTATTCACCCTCATCGCCGGGATTAACGCAAGAAGTAGAAGAGTGACATAGAATTACTGAATTAGAAAGAAGGAAATTCGCGGATATGTGGTCTCAGGTACGAATTTTCCCGTTGATATTCTTGAACAAGTTGCTCTTGGGTTCATAATCGATCCTGGGAATAAAAGGCAGGAGGATATCGCATCACCTCTACCATAAACTAAAGATTGTGCTACAACCACACAGCTTTTGTGCGGCACCGTGCCATGTAACCGAACGAATTAGGCAACATTAATTTGCACAGTATATAGCTACATAATGAACTGTCTCCACGTCCTGAAAATATGAATTTAGTTTGGTTCTACTACATATAGATGACACTGCAACAAAATAATATATATTGTATGTTTATTAGGAAAATTGTTCTTAGGGAACAAACATTTCTTCAAGGTTTAAAGGATAATAATAAATAACCTCTGCCAAATGCATCCTCCAAGTTGGATTATATATAAATTACTTCTGATACATTCCAAGTTTTTATCATGCTTAATGTCAAATAATGAAGTCAATCTCTGAACTGGAGGTCCATAATGCCACGGGCGTATAATACGCCAGATGTTATCGCCATATGTTATAACCATACGTATTCAGATCAATTCAAAGGGTAACGAAGATCTTAATATCTCATTCTGGGATACCGAGCTTCTTCCACAAATAAATAGGATATTAATTAATAGAGAACCCGTTAATATCGCACGTGGGAGAGATTTGTAAACCGGACTTGCTACTCATCCTCTTCACGGTCACCTTGATATACAAAATCGTTTCTTATCAAATTAATGACCCAGTTGATCAAAGCTTATCTGAAAACAAATTGGTCGCCCAATGTTAATCTTAATGTAACACATATTTGTCATATACGTTCACTGTAGATATGAAAGATGTATTTATGAAAGAAAATATAAAGTTAATTATTTACTTTTTGTCAATGAAGTACATTTTTATAAAAGGTAAAAATAAAGTAAAGTGCTCCCCTGTGTTTTGCACCACGCCATGAAGGCGTATAGGGGGTATGGAGTTAGAGCCACATACTTTCTTGATCACGGCCGAAGGTGGGGCTGATGTGATCAGCACCACGCCCCTGGCCGCCTTTACCAATCTAGTCCAGATTAGCCTTATGTTGTGAAGTTCCTTTTGGGTGATCATCACTGGATTACGTCACCGAAATTGCCCAATTCCCTTGTGCGGTAAAGTTATGGGACTCTATTTTATGTTATGCTACACTGAGCATTCTTAGGACGTACGATTAGGAAAAGAAAAAGCTTCTTGCCATTTTACAAGTTTAATAACACATTTTAAATTTAAACAAACGATATTCACAAATACAAACACATTTCAATTAAGCTGCGGATTTTTCTTCATAACAGTGTTTTCACAAAATTAACATCTCATGCAACTCAACTTACTTTTCGCCTTTTTTCGCACTGTTGTCCTAGCAACGGAATCAATAAAAGATTGGGCAGTTCTACAAATGTTTATAAACCGGAAATGACTTTCGCTTCCGATGCCAGTTTCAATTACACATAAGTCTAGAAACTATAAATTTGATATACAATATTACAGAAAATAAATAAATCAAACAGATTTCTGTGAAATTAACTGAAACAAATAAGACATTACATATGGCCAAAATAAACAAGGCGTATCAATGTGCATAAAGTGGACTAAAAACTCAAATTCAATCAATCCATCAAACTGTCATGCCGCCAAGATTTAACTTTACCACCATGCATAACAAGCAATTTCTTCAAAACCTTCAATGAACGAGCAGCGTTACTTCCGAAACACACTGCATTAGGGAAACACCATTTGGACACCCAGCGGGAATATCATGCGTTAATTGACTGCCCCAAATTATCATTCCAATATAGACTGGGACAGAATGCTCGTGTTGACAGGTTGACCGCACTCCCAACAGTTTCTGTACTAGAGCTTTACAGGGAGAATGATTTACAAGTGTAGAGAATTTCATAACGAATCGTTGCGCATTGCGTTTTACGAACATAACATTCCATTGTTCACTGTTATTATATCGCTGCGCCACTTTAGAACACAATGTGAATTGGGGACTAAAAGAATCCGCATTCAAATGCAACTTTCAAGAATTTCAAATATCTTACCAGTTAGTATGATACAGTTCAGTTGGACCTTTCATCGCATACTTTAAAAGAGTTTATAATTGGAAATTTTTTCAAACATTCAGGATGTCTGAAATTCTAATTCATATAATTTTGTTCATTAAGGTGGGTCAATAACATGCAGTCAATAACGGTATTGGTTCACGACTTATGACGTCAAGCGGATGTGTGTGGAATTTTAAAGATAAGCGTACTAAAAGTAGGCACGCATATGCATTATCGTTTAAAGATTCCAATTACAACCACCACACAGATTATTCGAAAGTAGATAAATGGAAATATTTTGATGAATTTAGATTTATGGGTGCGTTCCGGTGCAAGCAGTTATTTTTCGACCTGTGGTAGCATGGTTAGCGCAACGCATCTCGAAGACGATGGTCCTAGTTGAAAATTCTGAATAAGAAATTGTGTTTCCCCATCATGTATTCCATCATCCTCATCGTCACAATGAACTAATGGGGTGTACTTTACATGAAGTTAGAAATTATTTTGCGTCCCTGTTATAACTTTAGATTCAATAGTTATTGTGTAACCTGCCGCCATTCGCCATTCTTGTTGCTCTGTAGATTCGTGACGTACACAATTCAAGACTGATTTCATACATTAAAATATGTTCACATTCTTGCCTCAAATCAAACCTCGGTTTCTTACGGTTCTGGTCAATAACTTGATTATTTTTCATATATCTCGTGGTAATTGTGGTAACTGATTATGTTAATATTTTTCACTGAGCACTAGTAACAAACGGGCAAAACAGTACATTTACCTTCCAGAAACCTTATAGTGTGGGCTAATTTGCGTCAATGAGATTTACAAACGTAATTCCCAAAGTAACTTTCCCACAAGAACTTGAATTTCTTCTTGGTTGTAGAACGACATTACAGGCATTCATGAATTGTTTAAGAGTAAACCTACTAAAATAGTAACTACAGACAACATATTTTACAAAAATTAAGTACTCGTGCCTGATAACTACTATTAAGCTTGAAAACTTTGCTAATCATACAAGAAGGTTGCAATGTTACTCACAAATGCCATCTACTGAATGTTATTAAAACTTCTACCTGAAAAGAAGAGAAATGATGAACACAAGAAATATTATATTTTACTAAAAAATACAACAAACAAAATTTATCAGTTTAGAAATAATCGAAATTTCTAAGCAGTTATAATGCAAATAAAACTTGAACTCTAAAGTAATTTTAGAAGTAACTTGAAGCGTTTCGAACAGGACTTCTTCACCGAGAAGTCAACACTAGTGAAGCCCAGGCTCAAGGCGACTAGTTGGTTGTGAATGAAACAAGGGAGAGAACTTGAACCTCCTCCCCAATCTTTCCAGAAAGACAAAATATAGGAGAGACTGAATATTATATTAGGCACCTGGCTGCATATGATATGTTGGCCAGTTTCGTGGCACTGAAAAACTATTTTACATGACAAATCTACACAACGGCAAAAGAAAACCAGATGAATATTAATTTGAATGCTCTTGAAGGAAAGAGGACAAATT
Source organism: Lepisma saccharinum (assembly GCF_977018435.1). Lineage (NCBI taxonomy): Eukaryota > Metazoa > Arthropoda > Insecta > Zygentoma > Lepismatidae > Lepisma > Lepisma saccharinum. The sequence goes on from NC_139249.1 coordinate 32,805,174, forward strand.
TTCGATAAAGTATTTGGTGCCGTTGGCCAAATGTCTAAGCGGAATCTATGATAAGGACGTTTTTTGATTGATTTTTCATCCACTGTGAAGGATTTGTAACCTTAGCACTATGCCGCCCTCAAATAACTATTGCGCTTTGTAGTAACATCGACAACAGTTTTCTGTAAACAAGAGAACACAATGTCTTAAAATCGTTATAGAAATCGAGGCACAATCAGGAGTCATATTCTTACAAATGATTGTTACTCTTAATAAATATTACTTTGCGACTTATTAGTTATTATAGAAATAAGTAGACATTCATTGCTTATTCTTTGCATCAATACCTACAGTACGTAGATCCATTTTTGATACCTATTTTATATTGAAACTGAGTACAAATCACAGAACAATAGTGAAGCATAATGTCAAATACTCTTTACAAAGTTTCTGGTGCCATCTATAGAGAACTTCTAAAACAAACGCAAATTGGCCATTAGTATGTGCATCCAAAACACTCTTGGGGAAATTCCAATATGGGTTTGGTCTCTGAATATGAATTAAGTGAAATGAACCATTACGATAAAACAAAAACGAACACTTTCTGCAGAAAAAAATCACTCCAACTGGAATGCGAATGCTCCAATCACTTTACGCTTCGGATTTCTTCGGAAGAAATTAATGGGTCTCTTAAAAGGCAATTCAAAGTTTCATTTCCTGGCTGGGGAAGGGTTACTTTCAACCCCATTTTATAACTGTTCTTATTGCTCCCCCCCGTTCTCCCATTCAAACAAAGGAATCGAATGCGTCTTTCATTTCTTTTTAACCTGTTTCCCCTTATTTCTTGGTCTTTATTCTGAGCATCAGACTCACATTACCCTGACAGTTATTTCGGTTTCTCGTCCACCACTTATTCTCTTTGGTTTTCCTGTAAATTGAAAGTTATTTGCAATACATGGAAGAGGACTATAAATTGAGAGTATTTGAAAATAAGATCCGTAGGAAAATATTTGGGTCTAAAAGGGATGAGGAGACAGGTGAGTGGAGAAGGTTACATAATTTAAAACTACACAATTTGTATTCTTCTCCAGATATTATTAGAATGATTAAATCAAGAAGACTTAGGTGGGCAGGCCATGTGGCGCAAATGCGAGAGGAAAGAAGAGTTTACAGGATTCTTGTTGGGAAACCTGATGGTAAGAGACCTGTAGGAAGGCCAAGACGAAGATGGAGGGATAACGTTGAGATGGAGCAAAAGGAAATCAGTAGGGATGGCAAAGAGTATATAGATCTTGCTCAAGATAGGGACAGATGGAAGGCCTGTGTTGCTACAGCCATGAACCTTCGGGTTTAAGAAAGCTAGAGAGTGAGTTAGTTAGTTAGGAAGTGTATTCCCGCAACACAAAATACTTTCTCCTTCTGAGGCCCATCATATCTTGACCACCTCTTGCGAATACTATCAACTGAGACGATAGTGCGGATAATATCACTATTTCAAGCGACCCCATTCAAATGTTTTTAAAACATAGCTGATCTGAAATAAAAATCCAAACTTCTTGACCTTTCTTTCCTTTTTCTTGGCGTTTTTCCCTTTTTCTTCCTTTTTCTTGGCGCTTTTCCCTTTTCCTTGGCGTTTTTCCATTTTTCTTGGCGCTTTTCCCTTTTTCTTGGCGTTTTTCCCTTTATCTTGGCGCTTTTCCCTTTTTCTTCCTTTTTCTTGGCGCTTTTTCCTTTTCCTTGGCGTTTTTCCCTTTTTCTTCCTTTTTCTTGGCGCTTTTTCCTTTTCCTTGGCGTTTTTTCCTTTCCCTTGACGTTTTTCCCTTCTTCTTGGCGCTTTTCCCTTTTTCTTGGCGTTTTTCCCTTTATCTTGGCGCTTTTCCCTTTTTCTTGGCGTTTTTCCCTTTATCTTGGCGCTTTTCCCTTTTTCTTAGCGTTTTTCCCTTTATCTTGGCGTTTTTCCCTTTATCTTGGCGTTTTTCCCTTTTTCTTGGTGCTTTTCCCCTTTTTCTTGGCGCTTTTCCCCTTTTTCTTGGCGTTTTTCCCTTTTTCTTGGCGCTTTTTCCTTTTCCTTTACCTAAGTAGGAGGCGATTAAACATATGTTTAGTTGAAAACTAAAAACAAGGAACCCCTACTACAAGGTCGGTTAAGATGAAAACTGAAGCTGTACTTTGGTGCATGTAAAAATTAATGCTTCAGACTTCATCTTGGATGGAGAACGGACACATGACTTTATTTGATATTTTTACAGAACTTCACGCATAGACGAATATAATTCTTAAGAAACAATATGAAGAAACCTTAACCACAACTCAATATAATTTTAGATTTCCAAATATTCAAGATTATCACATCTCAGTGTAGGTACATAACAAGGTAAATTCACTATGCTCAAGACAATAGCAAACATTCTTGATCACAAGCTTAATTTCTCGACATTTTCTTGCCCTACCTGTTGATTTCCTGGCTTTTTCTTGACTATGTTGACAGCCTTGACTGGTAGGCACCCTATGAAATTAACAATTTACAACAGCACGTGTCCGTTCACAAGGACAATATGTATGTGTTTAAAGTAGGGCCGAAACGTTATCGTACCAATGTGTCGGTATCGTCCGATTCCAGTGGTAATGATGGCCTCACCGATGGTGCAGTGGTATCGTCTTCGACTTATAATCAAGGGCTCCCGGGTTCGATACCCGGTGGAGGCGCATAGTGGTTCGGATCCCACTTTAAACTGTAGGTCCAGCACCGGTTAGCCTTACTGTGCATAAAGTAGACTAAAACACCAAACTCAATCAATGAAATGTTACCATGGAAGTTATGCAAAATTCGAAGTTTTCATTGATTTAGCACCACTATTATGTAGGGTTGTTCAAGGTCAAGGAATCCGTAAATTATAATGGGTTCTATTGCCTTCTTAATCACAAGTTGCTTATCCTTTCATTGAAGAAAGGTTCCTGGACCGAATTGAAATACTTTACACATAAAAAGGTTCTTTACGGTCCAGAACCCATTTATACTTGCTGATTTTCTCTCCTGGACCGGAATTGAATTTATTTAATATTCCCGGACCTTTAACAACTCTGCTATTGTGTGTTATTTATTATTCTGATGCAATTTTTTAATATTGTAGAGGAAAAACTGGTAAATTGATGTTTAAGTGGAATGAGCACCCACTAATATTAATAAAATATTTTTTAAGAAATTTTAATTGTTACAATTATCAAGCATCGATACCGATATCGGCAGGAATCGGTATCGATCGGTTCAAAGTGATATCGGCTCAACCCTAGTTTAAAATGTCTTGTAAACAACTGGCTATTTACAAGTTTTGTATTTTTCTATTACAAGCAGGCTTGGGTAATTAGTTTGCACTTGTAGAGGCCAGCGAGTACTCCGTGCGGTGCGAACGTTGCGCCTGCACACTGCGCATCAAGGGCGGTAAGCAACAGAACAGGTTGGGTGAATTACGAATACTATAAGGAGAGCTTGTTCCCTGCACGATCGCGGCTAGCTGAAGAGAGAACTCCCTCCTCTCTTCTACCCTCTTACGCTCCAGCACCGCTGCTCGCTCTGAAGTCCACACGTGCATACCAGAGCTATCGCATACAATTACAGTAGGTTGACCAGGGCTAATAGGAGCTATGGAAAGCCACAATGTGGCCATTTTACGACATGTATTGTATAAATTGAAGTAGGAATTTGAGATAGCGACTATGCAACCCAACCAACAAGGTTGTTAATTGGGTTGTATAAGATGCAGGATACATGTCGATGGAAAATCTTAACTGTAATGGCGGGAGTTTATGTGCAAAAAAGTGGCAGTTACCTCGTTGTGTAAGCGTGTACCACTTGACAAAGAGGCAGCAAATTGCGAAATTTACAAAAGTATATAATGAGAAACCAAATCTAGCGGTAGCGTGAGAATGGCAGGTATTTATACCTTTTGTTCCACTTTCCTTTAGAAGGGCTTCCCCGTTGGCGTACTGGTAACGTCGTTGTCTTGTAAGCAAGGGGGCCCGGGTTCGAATCCCGGTGAAGACACATTGCACAGTGGCTTCAATCCCACTTTAAACTGTAGGTCCAGTCCCGATTAGCCTATCTGTGCATAAAGTGGACTTGAAAACTCAAACTCCCATTAGAAATATGTATTACATACACCTCTCGAAAACATGAATCAATGGTGAGGCGCGATTTTCATTTTCTCAGACGAACATCTTTAATATTCCCAACGATTAATAATAACAGTGTTTTAACAAATTGCGTTAGCATTTTTTGAACTGCGTCACTTTTACACTGTTTCTAAGGACATTTCCTGACTGTTCCTTACTATTCTTTTAATGTTTGTCCTGTGCAGATACCTTTACATCTTGGCTTTATAACCTTTCTCTAAGGGATATTAAGACCCTTTCTTGAGGTAAGGGCCTTTTCTCCCGTATACTTAAAAAGGTTCAAAATGGCCATACGCCCTGAAGCACCTAAAAATTTCAAATCAAAATGCCGAAATAGGTTAAACAAAATTTACATTCAACATTGGTTGCACTGCGGAGAATACGCGCTGAAATCCTGCAAATCCGTTAAGGGCAACAAAATCCCACGACGTATATATACATTTTAAGTAAATTTTTAATTCAGCGAAAATTTAATTCACCTAATACCACATAATAGTCCCTGTACTTAATCCGCCCCTTGCGGTTTATACGTAGTTCTCCCCACGCACCCCTTGGTACACTTTCCTCCTTGCCAACTCTATCCCATCTCCTTCTTTTCCCTTTCAAAGACCTTTCCTTTTGGCTTGCGTTCAAAAAGTTGCAACAAAACGAATGGTTCTGGAGTCTGGTAGGATCCAAATTCTCCAGCCATATTTCACTACGATTTTTTTTACCCTCTGGGATTTTTTCCCCTCTGACTCTGATTCGCAAACAGTGAGCCCTCTTTTTCTGCCCCGTTCCTCCTACTCTTCCGTTTCTTGCCCCTCCTTTGTCTCCGCGAAACTGGAGATCGTGAAGAAAGGCATGAAATATTGGCATCGAAACTCCGCAGAACGCCCCCCCTCCCATACCCTCCGCCCCCGAAAAAAAAAGGCCCGGACTGCAACCGATTCGGTGAGATATCTCTTGCGGAGAGAACCAGGATACAAGGATTGCTCGTCGAAAGGAAATTGAATATATGGCCGTAAATATCACGTGTCAAAGCAGGATAATATGAAAGGTTTCGTACGTCATAGCATGTTAGTTTTTGTGATTGTCTTTATGATTATCGCCTGAATTATTTCGACGAGTTGTTATTTGGTAATATGAAACACGCTGGTTCAGTTGGTAGTGCATCTGACTGCCAATGGAAAGACCAGGGTTCGATTCCTGGTGTGGGTGACAAGAGGTGGATATTTCCTTTGATATTCCTAGCGATTATGAAGCTCACCCTATCCATGCGTTACCGGTTGGGTACGCGTACATAGGACATGCTATTCATCCGTAGCTCTCCAATTTCCTTACGATGGTGAATTGCCACCGGTCCTATACACAGGCCGAAAACTCGGAGACTGAACCCAGGCGGAGTCGAGCCCATGCCGTCCCGCAGCCGGAGTCCAAAGCACAGCGCCTTAGACCGCACGGCCAAGGAGGAGGACACCTCCACTATAACGTGTCTCAAGAATCAGTGGAGGGAGGCCGTGAATAACTGTAGAGAAAGCGAGTAGGCGGAGGAAAGAAGTGAGCGCTGCTGCAAACGGCTGCTAGCTGTGACCGCATTATCCCTCCCATGCACTCACTCCACCCCCCACGCGTTCATTGGTCTGGTCCTATCGAGTCACTACTTACTTGTTTTCGTTCGCTTACGAGGGCGTGGACCGCTTTTGTGTCTCTGTGGTTATATGCAATGTAAAGAAGGACGACTTCAACCTCTAATTTAGTCTCGCGCTGCAACGTCAAGGGTCCCCGGTTCGATCGAGCTTGGTTGTTTTTTAATGTCCATTCATCAATTTCATCATTTCATCACTCATCCCCATCTTCAAAGTGAAATGTAAAGACTGTCCGAGTGTGTACATAGGAGAAACGAAAAAGAGGCTGAAAGACAGGTTGAAACAACATAGGGATGATGTACGACTTAAGAGAGAGAGAGAAATGCGATATTTAAACACACGAGAGAAACAGGACATGACATAGAGTGGGATGAGGGTAAGCAGATAGGAAGGGAGAAAGAATACTAGTGAGAAAATGGAAGGAGGCCAAGAAAATAGAGAAGAAAGGTGAAGAAGACACAATGAACTGGAATGGGGGACTGAAGATGACAATGAATGGAAGAAGGTGTTAGAAAGAGTGGAAAGGACAAGGGAGAAAGAGGAGAGAAGAAGGAAGAAGAATGAAGGAAAAAGAGCGTGAGATAAAGAGTCCAACCACATTCTAGATGGAAGTAAATATGTTTAGCCTTTTAGGTGAAAGTACAGTTGACAAGGGAAAACCACCTGCTAGAATGTTCCAGAACAACTTTCTAATAGTCTGGAGGGGAGTAATGTTTGTGTATATATATCGTCCTGTTTTGTACCTTGTTACATTTGTACTTGGTGCAGAGTCTGAAGAATACCTTGCTAGAAGGTTGAAACGTTACGTTTAGTTTAAGTTTTATAATAAAATAAATTTCTGCCTTGGTCAGCATATTGAGTTTTTCATATCATGGAAACAAGGCTTAATAGTGTTATAAGTTTATTCATTTATCCCTATCTTGGGCAAGATCAATCCACTCTTGAGCATCCTTCATGTCCATATTAATACTGTCATTCAGTCTTCGTCTTATTACAGGCCCATAACCATCAGATTTACAACAAGGATTGAGGATGAATGCTTACAGATGAAACTAATGAAGGAACACTCGCACAGGAACACCCATGCATAGAGAGACACTCGAACTAGGAAATTAGACAGCCACACACACGCAATGAAGTTTGCGTTGAATGCGTTTAGTTCTGGTAAACACACACACACATGCTTGTCAATAAGTTTCTTCTCATATTGCAGGTGCAAATGAACCCTACTGTTTACGTAACAGCACAACCTGTTAATAAAAAAATCAATCTCTCTTTTGTCTTTTCTACAATAATTTCCAGTGCATACTGGTCGCAGAGACCAAGTTCATAATAGTTTATCTTCAATATTCGAATTGAAGGAGGTACAGGGGCTTCTTTTCTTTCTCAGCCTCTACATTTGCGAATCCAACTGGAAAACAAAATGTTTTTCTATCCGGAAATATATACAGTCTCATCGTTATGTTTTAAGCATTCGTAATGATTCATCAGTATTAGAGCGTTATGATTAGGGGGCGGGAATTGATGAAATGTCATCTTTTTTCTGACATCTCGGCCACGATGCCCATTAAATATTCACAATATTACACTTCGTCTAGAACCAAAAGATGGTAATTTTAATGTGCATTTTTTTGCCAATTTTCAGGGTTTAGGTCATTTTCCTTGATTTTCGGCATTTTCCCGTCATTTTTTGCTATATTCGGTGTATTGTTTCGTCACATTTTATCACTTCATTCATTTTGGTAATATTCTTGAGTCTTTTCACCAAGGTCAACGTAGGTATATACAGGCGATCCTCGTCCAATCCATTTGTCTCTGAACACATCATTGAGGTATTCTCTTAAAATGGCCACCGTAACATCTTATGTTACGGAGGATTTCACATCGCACCTTGAGGCTAATAATACTGTGCTATGAAAATGGCGGTGTGCACACAAATCCTCTGTAGTAAATGGTGGTCAATGGTCTGATTTAATGGTATACCATCCTCTCATCATACGCATTCTGTGAAAATAACATTTTGCAGGTTTGTCTACAATTCAAAGGGGGTGGGGAGGAATGGGACTTTTGGTACACCCTGTAGATCTCGCAAGATTGCAATTTACAAGCACAGATGCGGGAAATTAATGCACTTTACACCAATTCATTCAGTGGATACGACTTTTTCATTAAATTGTTCAAAAATTATTGGGTTGTTTCCATTGGAAATCCTTGTTGCATATTTTGATTGAATATGAATGTGGTATCATTTGGCTCCTTTCTTTAAAAAAAAGCAAGATTGCATTTTGTTTAATTTGCTTTTCATTTCAACTTTTAACCTGAAACTAACAAATTTAATAGTCTTTTTTTTTTGCATTTTTTACGTCATTTTTTCCCATTTTTTAGGACAATCTATAGGTCATATACCTATATTTTTTAGGTCATCAACTTCGGCTCTTTAGTTATGATCTAAGCTTTTTGTTCCACGTTCAACTTAGCCGCATCGGTTTTCACCCTCTGTCTTGGAGGGGAGATCCGTTGACCAATGGGCGGCAAGACGCTAAGGCAAACGCTCTATTCAAGTCTTCCAAGAACTGCCTTGGTACGAAAACATTAGACCGTAAGGAGAAGGTCTCCTCGATAGTGTAGTGGCTCACGATATTGCCTTGTTCAACCCCCGCTGGAGGCACAATGCACAATATTTCAGATCGCACTTTAAACTGTACGCCCAGCATTACTTAGCCTATCTGAGCACGAAGTAGACCACAACAATTGTTGCCTTCACGTAGTGTTACACAATTTACCGAGATTGGATTCTCACTCGCAACTAAGCGCTTCCACATTATGATGCTAAAAGTTCGCCTTTGTGCTACTCTCGTTTCAACGTTGCCCTTCTAATCCAACTGAATGCGGAATAGCCACATAAAAGACACGGAAGGATAAATCGCTGACGCTTTGTCGATAAGTTGCGATGAAATTTCCATTGCCGGACGGTTTGAAGCGAGTCCAGGGTGGAGAAAAGAATAGCCACATGCCACGACCATGTGAAAGCGGGGCTGTCACCAGACAAAACATGCTTCTCTGCTCGTCAGCAATGGCGTAGAATTACTACAAGCAATCGCGTTGAAATGCTTCATTCCTCTTAAGCCATCGCGTTACGTTGGATCAAGCTCTACTCAACATTTTCACTTGGTAAACCTGTTCTGCTTCTAAGTCTCTAAGGAAGAACAGGAAACATTTTCAACCATAAAACTGTCGTACCAGTCATGGTCACTTCTGTATTGTATCAAAGCTTTTGACTTTCTATGGTGTCATGAAAACCCAGAAGTGACCTTGGCTGTACAATATGCATCTCTTAATATAGTTGTAGGGCTTTTGTGCCTTGTATGCTTTATCTTGTGATGGTGTTCGTCATAGTCCTCAAAAATCATTCCAATGTAACGGCTTGCAGTGCAGGGCATAGTGATCATTTCGTAAACAGTTAAGCAGTTTTTTGTTCAATCTCTTTATCGAAATCATGAAGAAATAGTTTGAACGTGAGTTGGTTAGGCACTTGGTTTGTTCAATGCATATCTCTCTAGAAATCATGAGGAGTAATATTCATGCAAATACGTTGGGCACTTTGTTTCAAATCTCTCTCTCGGCGTGTATGTAGAAAGCATGATAAGTAAATTTCACCTGAGTAGGTTAGGCTGTTAGGTTCGTTGAATGTGAATAGACACTTAGGTTCAATTTTTCTCTCTCGACATCATGACAAAGACGTTGTATTTGAATAGGTAAGGCACTTAGGTTCACAATCTCTTTCTCTCAATCATGAATATGAAGTTGCACGTGAGTTGGTTAGGCACTTAGTAGGTTCAATCTCTCTCTCTAGAAAGCAAGACAAGGAATTTCCACGTAAGTAGCTTAGGCACTTATGTTCAAATTTCTCTCTGCGTACGTAGAGGGGAGGAAATTGCACCTGAGTAATTTAGGCAGTTAGGCTCATAGCATCTCTTTAAAAGAAAGTATATTTTATGAAATACAACTGTGCGGCCAGTGTTAATTCAAAATCTGTCGAATTATAGGTTCCATTGCGATATTTTTGTTTCGGAGATATTTGCAGAATCGAATATTAATCGAATTGAAGTGAAGATGCCTTCTGAGTGTTACGAGATTCTCAAAGATTGGTGTTATAGAAGCATTCCTAGTTGTGTAAAAGAGTTTCCTTTTTTTTCTTTCTACTTTTTTGAAGGCGAGGTAGCCGACTTTCGTCGTGGAGTGATTAGCACAGCGCTCTACCACACCAAGGATTCTTGGTTCGAGTCCGGGCATGGGTGTTCATTGTTGAGTGTCCCTTCATCAATTTCATCATATCATCACACATCCTGAATTCGCATTTAGCCATAAGTGGCAGAAAAGCGAAGTGAAATAAACTAAATCCAGCAATTAAGGTCTCACTTATTGCACAATTCTCAAAGCGCTGAATGCTTTCGTTATTAGTTTAGGTGTGTTAGGTTAAGGGCTCTTAGTATAACTACACAGCAATGTTTCAGGGCTTGATTAAAAAAGATATTATTTATGCTAAGAGACCTGAACCTAACATGCCTAGCCTAACAACGCGTAAACAACGATAGTCTACATTCTACATGTAGCCTATTTTAAAACGTAATCTATGTAAACAACATGGCAAAAGACGCTGTCTTAAGCAAGGGTGCTATAGCAGTATAACAATTATACAACGTATCAATTGTTGAAGTGTGAAAAGTCACTTGCGTACTCTTCGTTACAATTACGAACAATTTATGATTGAGGGAAAAGCCCAACATGGAAAATATTATAGTGTTTTATGGCGAAATCCTTAATTTTGCCTCACGACTGCCATCTGTTGTTTGAATATAATTTAGCTTTTCGATACAGTTGATGATAGAGAATGAAAATATTTTTTGTTGTTTTAAACAAGATTCTTGTCAGCTCGATGGAAACAAACATGATTGCAACTACCACTTCCCTTTCACAAATGCCTTGGAAATTATTTTTAGTGTAGTTTATATCTACGTAGTCTATGTAAACTACAGCCAATGTAATCTACGCGCAAATTACATGTAGACGTAAACTTATAGTCTACGGCACATCACTGCCTAAAACGAAAGTATTTAACCTAACGTCAGTTCTATTACGTTCAGCTAATAATTATAGAAAAGTATGGGGAAAATGTCGTGTCTTAGAATACGAGACCTGGCGTCTGAGCTCTCTAACAACTTTATATATCTGATATCCGAGGCTCTAATGCTACTTTAGAGGGAGCGCATTTAGAATTTTGTACAGGGTTGCAAGGACACAAAATATATTACGCGTGGGTGGTATACGAAAAGTTTTCCGCTCCGGTTTCATTGCCATCGGAAAGTTTTTCAATAAGACTCCCTGGATAAGACCGGAAGGTGTAACGACGAAAAGTCAGGCTCACTTAGGGAGGAAATGAACCCCACGAGGATCCCAAAGCGGAATGGGAAGGAAGGACATACGCTTCATACACTACAAGTTTCAAGTTAAGCGAAACCCTTGATGAAACAATATTAGACCTGTCCTTCCGGGGAAAAGGGCGGGAAACGATCGAGACAAAAGACGTAAGAGGCGGGGAAATTCCTCCCTTTTATGAAATTTGCCCCGGGCTTACATCCGTCGTTAAGGGTTTCTTTCTCTTTTCTGCTTCCCTTCACTGCTTATACTTTCTACTTTCTCTTTGTCCTTTCTTTCTCGTTTACTCGACGACGCGGGATCTTTACATTCAGCCCATGTTGGGCGCCAATATTGTCACAGGACCCGAACTTTCACTAATAACATTCGTCTTACTTAGCCTTTGTATATTTCAAGCCTCCCACACAACGAACGTCTCCTTATCATCCTTGGCTTGGTCTAATATCAAAGACTAAGGATAATGATGCTCTCCTAGCCCCAGATGAGGTAATTGTGTTGATGGGATTCAGAAAAGCATACCAATATCAAAATGTACAATAACCTACACGTTTTCCAGTAATTAATTTGAAATCGCAATATCATAAGACTAACCAGTATATTAAGTACATTTTAATGTAGTAGCAAGAGTAAGAAGTATTTAATTTTTCCGTCGCTTTTCTGTCACTTCTGATAATCGCGACCATGAGAATGAGTCATGATATGATGAAATTGAAGGGACACTGAAAAAGAACACCCATGCCGAAGCCGGGACTCGAACCGGTGTGTGGTAGTTCTCTGTGATAACCACTGCATAACAGGTCGGCAATAGAAGAGTATTGTAAGCAATAGAAACAGAGGGAGGAAGTTCCAATGTCCTGTTCTTATTGCGATAATGGGAAATACATCAAGAGAAAACAGCTAAATGTTACATTATCATCTTAAAAATGACCAATAATAAGCAAGGGGAGAACATTAAAATGTTACATTATTATCTTAAGATCGATCGATTGATTGAAATGCTTTATTTTACTTCGCTTCTTGTGCCACTTTTGGCTAATTTGCGAAGATGAGGATGAGTGGTGACATGATGAAATTTATGAATTGACACTCACAAACATCCATGCCCAAGTCGGGATTCGAACCCGGAACCCCTGGCGTCGTAGCGCGATGTGCTAACCACTCCGCCACGTGGGCCGGCTATTATCTTAAAAGTAAGCAATATTAAGTACAGAGAGTACTGTTAAACGATACATTCTTATCTTAAGAGTAAGCAACATTAAGTAAAGAGAGTATTGTTAAACGATACATTCTTATCTTAAGAGTAAGCAACATTAAGTAAAGAGAGTACTGTTAAACGATACATTCTTATCTTAAGAGTGATGAATAAGAAAGAAGGAGAGAAAATTTAAACGTTACATTCTCTTCTTGAGATTGAGCAAAACGAACACAAGAGAATAGTTAAATGTTACATTCTTATCTTAAGAGTAAAGATTGGATTGATTTAGTTTATTTTACTTCGCGTGTTGTGCCTCTTGGCTAATTTGCGAAGATACGGATGAGTGATGAAATGATGAAATTGATGAATGGACATTCACATACAACAAAGCCCGACCGGAATTCGAACCCGGGACCCTTGGTGTCGCAGCGCGATGTGCTAACCACTCGGCCACAGTGTCGGGCTTAAGAGTAAAGAATTATAAATAAAAGAGAATACTGTTAAATCCTACATTCTTATCTTAAGCGTGAGTCAAGAGAGAACGTTTAAATGTTATATTCTTATGTTAAGAGAGAGAAATAAAAAGCCAACAAAGGTAAATTAAATGTCACATTTTTATCTAAAGATTGAGACATAAGAACAAGAGAGAAAATCTAAATGCTACATTCTTAACAATGATGAAAATGAACACACACGTACCGCTAGTTACTAAGAAGAAGATGGACGAATAAAGAAAAGCGAACACGCTGACACCACAATCGCTAGACTTTGTGCAACAAACCGACAAATGCATTCACACCTTATGACACTGAGGGAAAATTTTCTACGTGTGTATGGTTTCCACTCCTTTTGTAGTAACGTATTCGGAGCTTCTTGCGGAGGAAAGACCTCCCGCAAAGACTGTTGGCACAAGAAACACAATATCTGCAGACGCGAAGTTTGGTTACCATGGCAACCGTCTCCCGGCTCCACACTCATTAGATTCTGCCAGTTTCATTATGACTCCGGTTTATGTGCATTAGTGGGTGCGGAAAGAGTATTTAGGCTCGAGCTGCGGCGCGGATAAAAATGCCGAAAGTTTTCGAAAGTTTGGTCCCCATCTGTTCATTTTAGTACTGGGACGACAGGGGCGATTTTTAATAGTTACGAAATTACCACTACGTGCGGAAACTGTCCTGCTTTCAGAATCGAGAGGAGGGCACCATCACAATTTCGGGTTACCTTGCGACAAATCTTTAACATTCTGCGGAAAATTCTCACGAACGCGCCGAAATATTTAAGGTTCGCTGCCTTTGGTGGTGTCGTTATTGGAAAGATTTGGTCTTTAAGTCTACTTTATGCACAGTAAGGTTAATCGGGACTGGACATACAATTGAAAGTGGGATCCGAACCACTATGTGCCTCCACCGGGTATCGAACCTGGGACCCCTTGTCGTTATTGGAAAGCACAGCCGAAACATGTATCCAGCTTCGATTCTCGGGAAAAAAAAAACATTTATGTTTCCCTTTGAAAACTTTTGATATTAACTCCATCTACAGTTTTAACAATTTACATATCAGTAAACCTGCTTTTTTCGGTTGAATAATTTCCTAATTTTTATCACATTTGAACTCATTTAATATAATTTTATATAGTGTTTTTTTTAATTTATCAGTTTCGAAACTTTAACTGTATTCCCTTGTAATAAATAATAATTATAAAACAATCTTACTACATTACAGAAATCTGTGGTCTTCTTATTAAATAAATAAAATAAACAAAAAGGAACCTCGATATATTCATATTGGTATGGTTTATTTTGCTTCGTATTTCTGCCACGTTTGGCTAATCGAGAAGAGAAACACGATATATTGATATCATTGAAATGAACAGTGTGAGGAATACAAAAATTGAGGATAATACTAAATTGTATATGCTTGTGTTAAGATTGAACAATAAGAACAAAGAAAAAATATCTAACTTTTGCCTTTTTATGTTAGGAATGGACAATAAAAACAAAGACCTAACATTTTCACTTTTGTATTTTTATATTAACAGTGAACAAAAACAAAATCCAAATAGATCAGTTTTATTTTCTTATGTTAAGAATGGACAATAAGAACAAAAGCAAAATAAGTAAATTTCATATTCTTATCAACACGAACAAAATTAAAAGATTAGAATGTATATTTTATTTTTAAATAGTAATAACATTGTCTCACTAGAAGGATGTGATTTAGTTGCTTGAGAAACAGTCTACGGATTTACCTTAGGAATTGCATTTTCGATTTTTACGCCAATGGCACTTCGCTCGAAAACCTTACGTATACCCTAAAATAGTTTCTAAAATGTCTCACCTTAGTGCACAAAAATCCCCATAGAACTGTAGGTCCAGTCCCATCTAGCCGATCTTGCAACAAACCTTTTTCTCTACTTGGTGGCATTTGATATAGTTAAGGAGGTCTTACCACCACGGGATAGCTATATTTCGTTCCCCCATGATTAGACCGACGGCAATCCCGGAATGGCAGGGCTTGCTTCCCCAATTTTGCAGTGTCCTGCCTCATAGAACGAGAAATTGGAGTTTCTTTGTCCTGGAAAAACTTAAGCCACTTCGTAAACTGCATCTATTCATCTCGTCTCCTCTTGAGCTCCCCCTCCCTCTCCCCGCCCCGTACCTTTGCGTGCTCTCTTTCTGAAACACGAATAAGTCCGGGCGGAGAAAAGATCTGGAGATGGAAAAAAGAGAGATCCTGCTTCTTACATCTGAAATTTGTAACTTTCGCTCTTTCTTCCTGTTTCGTAACTACCCCTCGTCCTCTTCCTTTTTTTCTTTTCCTTGAACTCGGAAGGGACGGTGGGCAATTTGTAGTTGATCAAGTTAGCTTTTCTTCATTTTGGTGAACAATACA
The DNA here is from genome assembly GCF_977018435.1 of Lepisma saccharinum. Lineage (NCBI taxonomy): Eukaryota > Metazoa > Arthropoda > Insecta > Zygentoma > Lepismatidae > Lepisma > Lepisma saccharinum. The sequence goes on from NC_139249.1 coordinate 32,820,474, forward strand.
GCAAGGGATGAAGAAAAAGTGTTGGCCACCTCTACTTGGGGAGAGAGTTGGGTGTGAGATGAGGTCGTTTTCGAGCAGAGGGACTTGTGTGTTTGAAATTTGATCAACTGGTGTTAGTACTCGAACTGCCATGTGAACCAAATTGATACACAGTCACAAGTCATGTGTATCAGATTGATACACAATCACAAGCCATGTGTAACACACAGAAACAAAGTTCCAGGCCATGGGCCATGTGTATCAGATTGATACACAGCCGCAAGCAATGTGTATCATATTGATACACAGTCGCAAGCCATGTGTATCAAATGGATACGCAGTCGCAGCTATGTGTATCAAATTGAAACGCAGTCGTAAGCCATGTGTATCAAATGGATACGCAGTCGCAGCTATGTGTATGAAATTGATACACAGTCTCAAGCTATGCGTAACATATTGATACGCAGTCGCAAGCCATGTGTATCAGATTCATACACAACTTGCAGGCAGAGTGTATAGTTCTTATATACAGCTCATTTGAAAACAGATGTGTGTGACGGTATCTCTGGTCTTCTGAAAAGGTCGTGCAGTTTTAGTTTCTCACAAGTTTTTAAAGTAAATGAAAGTGTATTGTACAGGCCGTGTACATCACAATTATACAAATCATAAAATAGGTCCGGCCTAGCACAAGAAAATGTAAAATTGTGCTTGGAAAGTTAAGAGTTGACAAGAACTCTGATTTTAAAGGTACTTGCAAATTATTCGTTCTGTCTCCACCTTCAGTGCATTGTATTGAATGATTTAGTTTATTTTACTTCGCGTTTTGTGCCTCTTGGCTAATTTGCGAAGATGGGGATGAGTGATGAAATGATGAAATTGATGAATGGACATTCACAAACAACCAAGCCCGAGCGGGATTTGAACTCGGGACCCTTGGCGTCGCAACCACTCGGCCACAGGGTCCGGCGCATTGTATTGTGTTATGTGATTGTGTGTAGCGAGTTCTCGAACATAGACCGTTTGGGGAAAGCAGTTAACATGAGCAGCAATTCCTTGGAGAATTATTTAGCGGTGGCGTAGGCTCTTCCTTGTCTGATAGTCTGGACACGCTGTAGAACGTTGGCTGGAGAAATGACGATGTAAATAGTCAATTTCTGCTCCAATTCAACTATCATTTTCAGGTATTAAGAGACAGGGTTTTTGTTACCTTAATTAACCTGTAAGGACAGGCGTATGGGTAAATGTTACCCAGATGATTTTGAAATATATATATATTTTTTTATAATTTCCAGTAAGTGCCTGAGGCCACCTCTTTCAGTACCTTTCCAGTGCACTCTTCCGACTGTCCGGACCGTAAATCAGCTGTGAGACTTCGTTAGTTCCGCTCGCAGGACCTGGGTAAATTTCACCCATGCGCGCGCTCATAAGTTTCAGTTCGATATCAACATGTTTTTTTTTTCATTTTTACCCGTTGTGTAATACAATAAAAATGCTCATAATTAATAAAAGTAGACTAATAAATAAAGATTTAGATATTTAAATAGTTTAAAACAATTGTAATTCGGGCGTACGAAGAAATTTTGCTTCTGGGTAATATTTACCAGTGTGCGTCCCTGAGGAGAGTGTGCGCCCTGCCGGGTTAATGTAATTCTGAATGATTCAGTTTTAAAAATACATTTATGGTGCATTAAACTAATTTATAATCATTATCTAATTATTAATCTTCCCAACTGATGACTGTTTTTACAAATATTTTAGCTCATTGAAAATAGCGGGTCTCTTACAATGTTTCTGGTGACATTATTAGACATTCCTTTCCTTTTTAATGTGCTATGTATGTCCTGTGCATGTCCCTTTACAACCTTGCAGTTTTAATCTTTCTCAAGCGGCTTTTTACGCCCAATTTTTGTCATCAAGGTAAGTAGGTAAGGGAGTCTTTGCTCGTACTTTGAAGGGTGTAAAATTGCCATAAGTGCCGAAGCAACCAAAATTTTTATAAATACGCAGTCGCAACACATGTGTATCAAATGGATACGCAGTCGCAACCCGTGTGTATCAAATGGATACGCAGTCGCAACCCATGTGTATCAAATGGATACGCAGTCGCAACCCATGTGTATCAAATTGATACACAGTCTCAAGCTATGTGTAACATATTGATACGCAGTCGCAAGCCATGTGTATCAGATTCATACACAACTTGCAGGCAGCGTGTATAGTTCTTATAAACAGCAAAAATGTATGTAATTCAAACTCGATCAAATTTTTAGAAAAGCGCTGGTCCCCGTTGAGGTAAATAAACAGATAAGCCGTTAAATTGGGACAGTATAATTTTATAAATTACACGAAAGAATGCATATGTGAATCAGAGTGCAAAAGAAAAGAAAAACTGAAATGAAATTCATGAAGAAAATAGAATGCATTGGAAAATTATACAATACTGTACCGTTAAGACAGACACAAAACCAGTGTTTGAAATTGGCACATTTACCAAGCACAGTTGTTAAAAGTTCAAGCAATTCTTCATGATCGGTTACAAAGAAAAAATCCTCCTCTTACGATAGAAACTGTACAGGATGAAATTATCATACGAGCCGAAACAACGTAGAAACAGAAAAATACACGTTTAATTTCCGTAATGGAATTTTAAGAGCAAACTTCCCTAAAAGCTAAGACGTTCGAGTTAGATGCATTGGACCTTGTACAGACAATTCACTAGCGAAATTGGTTACTAAAGAATTGAAGCATGTATGATGGTTCAAAGAGGGATGTGTTATTTTATTCATGCATCGGAAGAGAGACGAGAGAGAAGTGGGAGATGATGCATGAGTGAACAGGGGCGTACTCTGCCTCTTGGGAAAGGGGAATAAGGAAATGAGATCTTTTACAATTTTAACATACACGAATACAAAATCAAGAAGCGTATGTTGTAACATGTAACTAAGATACTAAGAAAATAGTATTCCACCGATCGCCTTGTGAAAGGTAAATCTCGCAAAAGACGACGTTCCTAGGAAAGTGAGGAGAAGACTTGTAACGTTACAATTTCAGGACGACGAAAATGTAATAAAGGATCCATCTTGCGCGGGAAAGATTGCATTTCCATATGCCATTAATATACAAGTCTCCAGGCTCTTGGCATTGAAGGGGAAGGAAATTTCCCCTGCTCACAAAGAAGTCCAGAGAATCATCGATCAATCCAATCTTTAGAGCGCTGGGACTTCATCGGAAATGGAAATCCTTAGTTCCGACACACTCGCCCCGAGGAAACGTTGGAATCCATTCAACCAAATATCACCTCCAAGTCTATTCCACGTGTGACAGGAAGTTAAAAATATGTTGCAGAAATAATGGACCAAGAGGAAGAATTCTGATTAGGAAAGAGGTAAATGATGAGCGATTTGTGGCCATTTTGAGATGTACACCCGCGAACAATACAAAATTACACCCCTATTCTGCAATGCTGATCTTTGGGTTTCATAACAATCAGGCGCAACTTGCTTATATGTGCATTAATATCGCGGTATTGGGTTATTGATTTCTCTAAGCTTTCAGACCAGAGCAACAAGCGACTCAGGAACCTGCAGTCTGCAAAAACGATTAATTGCGGATGCGCGAGTATGTGCTCCAAAAAGTTGATAAATAAGTAGGCGCTCAGGTACGATACAAAATAACATCTGGAAACAAGCTTTTATTATACGGTCATGGGCAATAAAAATGCGACCCTAGATCCTGAAGCACTGGCTTCCCTGTAATGTGTGCTGCTAACTCCTCGGCTATAGCAGAACTTGTTATTGAAAAGTTGCTATTGAAGTCAGCTCATCATCGTAGACTTAGGCAACGTGTATCCCATTTTTATGCCGGTCACTGTACATGCTTCATCTTGTCGCCAGAGTTTGGGCATATCCATGATTTTATAAAGAAGCTTTTTCACTTCTACGTAGAGCCTCCCCGATTGCCAAATGGTAACGTCGCTGCCTTGTAATCAAGAGGTTCCGGGTGCGATTCCCGGTGGAGGCACATAGAGGTTCGGAAGGTCCAGTACCGATTAGCCCATCTTTGCATTAAGGAGACTTTAAGAAACTAACTTTAATTCTACGTTTCGTGAAAAATTATAATTCATGGTTTTGTGTCTTTGTACAGTATGCCCGAGAAGTACCCGTGCCCCTACTTGCATGTATCCTGTTGCGATCGTGTTGAAAATTGGCCGGTACTGGGGAATGATTACGTTTTCGTGGTTGACATCACTGCACTGAAGGTCACATGTAACGCTCGCCCGAATTCGTGTGTCAGTTGTTGCGTCATGATGATGTGAGCGGTCATAGTTACAGAGCTGAGGAACGGATAGTGGCGTGTGTGGGTGCACGGGGCAAACGATGTACTGTAACATTATATAAAGTACGCACGTATGTTGTAATGTAAATAAAGGGATACATATGGGTCATAATAATTATGTCATGTATATCTAGAGCCGCGGTGGCCTAGTCGGACGTCGGCCTCCGTGGCGCAGTGGTTAGCACAGCGCGCCAGGGGTCGCGGGTTCGAATCCCGGTTCGGACATGGATGTTTGTGTTTGTCCAAATGAGAATTCAGAGAATATAGAGAAAATGGATAAAAATGAAAATTGAGAAAGATATTGAAAAAAAGGGGGGATACTACCGAATAGGGGTATTCCTTTAAATAAAAAGAAGTCGGTAGGGTGTCTAACTGCCACGCGGAAACCCGGATTCGATTCCCGGAGTGGATGATCTAAGGACGGAATTTTTCTGGCCATTTTCCCGCATAAAGCGACTCTAGGGCTCACACAGCCTCAAATCGATGGGTACCTGGGGGCAACCCTGGGGGTAAAGGTGATCGGAGCGTAGTGCTGTTTACATCACCTCAAAAAAATTGGCTGAAATCGGGAATGTGTGGGGCCTTACCGCCCAATATCCCCTAAATGTGCCTTCACGTCAGCGTGCTATATTCACGGGGAACGTTACCTTTTATACCTAGGAGTAATATGTACTATGTAATACAGTCTATGACACTAAAACTTCTCGGACACCCTGTACATGGTCATTTTCTCGCTTTGATTCTCTCGTAAAGATACGTCAGTTTTTCCTTGACTTCAGAGTTCCTTCCGGTTTTCTCAGCGCCATCTTCAGGATGTTCCTTCACATTAGATGTTCCAAATTGCCCACTAGGAGCGTTTGAAAATGCATAAAGAAGTCTCGAACGAAGAATAGTGTGTGTGTATCGCCGTGAGTCGCCGATGCATAGCCCGTAAATAGCTTAGAGGAACAGTTAAGCCGTGTTAACTTTACATCTTCCTCGTTTCAGAAGCTTCGTTTAGGAATTCCTTGCAACCTGAGGAAGAAAATGAACTCCCTCTCTTCCTCTAGATCACTAGAAAGAGAAGAGAAGGTTAAAAAAAAGGCATCACCATAACTCCACCATAAAACGGCGTATTAGGGCGAAACTTGCTTGGGAAAATAGAGGGTTTGAGTGCACGCGAAGGCAGTGTAGGCGGCACCACCGTCGCGAATAAAAGCGCCATCAGAACAGCGGTGGGAGACTCGGCGCTCCAAAAAGTAGTCTCACGGCGTACGTATAACGTGACGATGGCCTTACCCCCGTTTCAGCAGACCTACCGCTCGCCACTGTCTCTTGAGATGAAAAGGAGGGGGAAAATAGAGCAGGAAGATGTCACCACGTCACGCGGAACCTCGTTAACATCGTTAATGACTTTCGGGATTTCCCACGTGCGGAGGGTGGGGAGGGGTGGAGGGGGCGGACACTCAATCTCGAAGTCAAGAAAAGCGCCGCGCTAATGAAGCATTAACGAGGGCAGCGTATTTGTGACGCCTGTGTACAAGTTTGTCTCACCCCCTCATTCGCTCCACGAAAGGACGGCCGATACTCGTAGCCAACCCCTTAGGAACGAGGAAAGGGTACGTTCCCTTTTCGAAACACCTGTGACCAGCCGTTTGGTTTCGTGGCTTTAGATATAGGTTCGGTGCATTAAAGGCTTACACGTCAATGCCTGGAATTTCTCCAGTGGCTGCGAGTGAAATAAGCCTCGTTGGACATTGAGCACGTTTTGGCATTGCCGACCTATGTACGAGTGTTGATCAGTATGCTCTGCCCCTGACACACTTCCAGTTCATGAAGGAGGGGAAAAAATCGTGTTCTGCGTAGTCTATCTTCGTCAGGGACACCCACCAAGTTTCTTAGATCTAATGTTTTTGTTTTTGTTTTACATGTGAAGTGTGAGAGGTGTAAAAACGGATATTCGTGCAGTCATCAAATATTTGCTGGAAAATAAATTGTCACCAACAGACATTTATAATGATATATGGAAGATACCAGGGGAATCTTCCATATATTTACGAGGAGTAAAGTGAATGATATTGTTATGGGTAACCGTCGCGTGACTAACGATATTTCACATTGATCCGGAAGATTTCATATGGTAATGTACAGGCCATATTGACATAACATTTGCAATGAAAGAAAATTCAGCGCGATGGGTTACAAAAATGCTCACGCCAGATCAAGTGAAAAGTCAGCAGCTTCTCTCCCTCATCAGAGCCGACAAAGAGTTCATTCAAAGTTTTGTAACAATGAACGAAACGTAGGTGCACCACTTTGATGCTGAGCATGCAGAGGAACACCATGGATCCCCAGCACCGAAGAAGTTCAAGGTTTGATAGTCCAAAGGCAAGGTCGTGGCTTCCATATTTTGGTATGCAAAGGGGACACTGCTGGTGGAGTACCTTGAACACGGCACCACACTCACAGGGAGTTACTATGCCAAACTAACTAACTCCCTAGCCTTCTTAAACCCGAAGGTTCATGGCTGCAGCAACACAGGCCTTCCATATTTCCCTATCTTGAGCAAGATCTATATACTTTTTTCCATCCCTACCGATTTCCCTTAGATCCATCTCAACGTTGTCCCTCCATCTTCGTCTTGGCCTTCCTACAGGTCTCTTACCATCAGGTCTCTATGCCAGCCAAATTGAAAAAGTACGAAATGTTATCAAAACGAATAGGCGCGGAAAGCTTGCCCGGGATATCTACTGTCAGCACACACATCCCAAATTGCAGTGGCCGATATACACTAAGCACAATATCAATTGGCTGACCAACCACCGTATCATTCGGACCTAACCGCCAGCGACTGCCACATCTTTCCAAATCTCAAGAAACACCTGCGTGGGCAGCAGCGCTTCTATAGTGAAGGATGCAGTATGGTTTCAGGAGCAGTCGGAAGATTTTTTTCCGTGCCGGAATTTAAACCCTAGAGCACCGATTGGGGACTATGTTGAAAAGTAAGAATAGTTAAATGGCCGTCTGACAAAGATTTCTAGGTCAGGAGCAGAGGAAAGTGCGAAAGTCTTACCGCGCAGTAGATAGCTCAACTGTACCTCCATTTTCCTTCAGCCATAACACTACATACATTGGCAGTGAGAGCTATTGATCTAAGTAGATAATTAAGCAAATATTTCGTTTAAACACACCAAATTCTTTCAATCCCAAGATTATTACAACCGGTGCATTAAATTGTTAACAATTTGAATCTACAATTAACAATAATTCTAATAAATATAACACTAACATTTAGATTAAAACCAGTAAATAACGACCTACACCTAGCCTGCAGTTTCGTGTTGTCCCCCCCCCCCCCATGTATTTGTTAAATGATTATAGCATGAACCTAATTCTTTACTTTAATCACAAGTAGAATTATCGGCCATAGAATGTGTAAGCTATGGAAGTCTAATTTAAGAAAAATAACTCTTCATTTTTAAGTAGTTATTATTAGCCCTACATGGCCGATAAGCACACTAACGTGCTAGGCTAATGTCCTTGATTAATTCATGGTGTAGTTATTATACTTAACTGCTATGGATGTTTCCACAAGTGTGTGTTGCTTCGCTATCCGAGAGCAAGTGGACGAGCGGATTTTCTAGTGTGTGACGTCAGAACATGTGATATGAAAGTTACCAAATTATTTACCGTGCAGCTATGAAATTGAGGGGGGTGTTAACCGGAAAAACGGTGATTTTTCATCCCTCCTCTCCCTGTGTCTGTCTCTATTCTAGGAAAGAACACAGATTAGAGATTTTTTCAGCTTCATTGTGATACTTCTTTTACAAGTGAATTTTAGAAAAATCACAGTGATGTTTTATTGCAGCAAAGGAGAGTTATGGAATCACCATATAAAGCTGTTTTTCTGATGATTTTATAGTAACTTATAAATAAATCATGGCCCTTTTTAACTATTAAAACCTGTGATTTAGTATAATCAAAATCATAGAGAATGTTCCTTCTTAAGTATCAGAAGCTGTAATTTCTTTATTTGTGCTTAAAAATCACGAGTGAAACAGTTTTGTACGGTGATTTCGTAACTCCCATTTGCTACATTGATAATTAAAAATCACAATTGTGATTTTTTTATGCATAATAAGCGCGTGTAAAAGAGCGCAGTGTTATACAGCGCTACTCTGATTTTCTAAACATTGGCAGTTAGAGAATAATTAAGTAATTTATGCTAAAAACAATTAACCTGTGAAAAAGTCAACCTCGTACAACGGTACGCTTCGGCTCTGATGGTAGTACAATACGTCAGAATTCGTGATTCTTAAAATTAATTTGGAAATCAACTCTGAGAGAACTGAACTTTGTGAAGCAAGGCGGTGCTTCTTCAACCATCTCCGTTGAAGGTAAGGCAAAGGTGAAGTTCCCCGTGCATATAGCACCTTGCTATGAAGGGGCCTCTACCCCCTAGGGTTGCCACCAGGTACCCATTGATTTAAGACTGGGTGAGCCCCAGAGCCGCTTTATGCGGGGATAAGGCCGGAAAAAATCCAAATTTAGATCACCCACCCCGGGAATCGAACGCGGGTATCCTTCCCTTGAAGCTATAGTTTAAAAAAGAGACCCTTTTCTTTAAGTGTATAATCCGATTAAGGAAAGAGTAGAATTTGGAAAACCATTAGCAGGGATATAAGTATTTCATTTGTAAAGCCTAAGCAGGAAGGTAGAGAAGTAAGCTACCCAATCAGTTTACAATAAAATATAATAATTAAATGCACCTACGAAACAGAATCGTATCGATTATTCTTTATTGGCAACTCTGTAGGGAGGCCTATTGTTTTAACATTGTACTGCTCTACCAAGAAGAGAACGCCCTTTGGCGCTGAGTCAATCCTAAACGAGCGAAGGGACCGTGGGTAATGCAATCAGCTCCTTATCATGTAGTCCTACCCCTGCGTTGCCAAAATATGCAGCGTTCTTCAACACATTGCCGTAACTTTTATTCAGTTCCAAGTGTTTGTATCATCATGAAAGGAAAAAACCGTACTCATCGAAAGTAGAGAAGTAATATTTAACGCTGTTAAAGTTTTTGACCAAACACTTCAATACAAAGCATGCGGTAACAGCGAGATAAGTTATCAAATGACGGTTCACTTTATTTCGCGAGTTGGCTGTGGTGTCTTTCCTCTTGGCACAACTATAACACTAATGCCTGTACAACTTGTGTGTTTTAGCTGAAGGCAGAATAAATATGTTTAGAATTTGTATCCGATGTATAATAAATCATGATGAATTTTGTTTACTTTTTGAAAATGACTGTAACAGCATAGAGCGCTATCTCGCGAAAGAGCTTGAAAAATGCTGATTGGACGAGGAAGAAATTAAGACTACCTGGCATATGTAGCCTCTTGGGAAACATTTGAAAGGTCCTAAAATGCCACCAGTCTTCCTTGCTAAATGTTCTTCGTAATGTCCACTATATAGCGTTAAAATATAAATTATTATTTCTCGAACATGAAAGAATAAAACACCATGTAATTACGATTCGCATAAGCATTCGTTCTGCGTTTTTTGAAAATGTTTCCGAGAAGAAAAACTGTCGTAGGCATACAACAGTTTTCAATTATAAGTTTAAATGTTTCTTACTGCAGCAATATTCTTTTTATAATTGTAATTGAATAAGGTGTACATTGTATACTTTTTGACTGACCCTCGTAGCAATATATTGAATAAAAATCACGATGTACAGAATATCTACTAGCAAAAGATTGTATTACTCTTAGCCATTATAAAGTTTCTTATTCTTATGTTGATTATGCAATATGCACATATTATCATTGTTAAGTTTAGTACATTAAAATACGATTTATGGGCTATGCTGTATTTTTTAAAAATAATATTGTATTCTTCTAAATTTTCTACAGTTAGATTAATTTTATGAGTAACGAACTTACGGGTAAATAACGCCAACCTGTGTGTCTTAGTCGTCAGTGTAGTATGCTGCGAAGTGCAGGGATTTAAGGATTGAGACTTATCTTAAGAAAAGATGCCTCTGTGGCTGAGCGGTAATTACAGCGCGCCATGAAGCTAGGTCTCCCACGTTCGAGTCCCACCCAGGGTATGGGTGTTCTTTGTGAGTGCCCTTTCATCAATTTTATCATATCATCACTCATCCTCATCTTCGCAATTAGACAAAAAGTGAAGAAAAATAAACAAAATCGAATTAATCATTAAAATAGGTAAGGTATACGAACGTTGACTTGTGCTTATGTCATCAATACTCAGTCACGATTAACCTTACAAGATCGAAAAGAAAAGTAAAATAATCAAAATGCTTGTCCAAATATATTTGTGCTTTTAAGCTATTGTTGGGGAGCTAGCATGGGAAACTTACTTACCCGAGGGAGAAGAGGGCCTCTCAGGCCCAAACTTTCTTTATCACCAAAATTATAGAAATTATTTTGTTATTGAATCACTGCTCCCTTTGTATATGTGCAGTTATTGATAAATTATAATAATTCATTATGAAAATTACCATAATTAATCAAAAATATTTAACAATTATTACACGAGTGTCACACACATATTTTACCATTCGCTAAAACTCTCAAAAACCATAATAATTGTTTATTAATGCTTTTTTCTTTGTGTACGGGCAATTGTTTATTAATTATTAATTACAAAATAATAACACGCATTCAAAGATGGCGCCTAATAGGTCCACCAAGTGCATTTTTCCTCCTATTTACACTATATTTATGTTTTTTATGAACAAAAGTAGGTAATACAGAAATATTGGGAACATCCTTGGGAACAATATAATTTATTTTCACTTCTCTATAAAAATTAAAAGTTGAAGAATAGAAAAAATAGAGGTGGTAGGCCTGATAGCCGTCCCCCCTCGGGTAAGCTAGGGTTAAAGCTCCTTAACTAAGAAAGTGCATTCTCCCAAACCGTTCACAAGAAAACCCCTCCACTTCACGATACAAATATTTGCCGCCAACACTCAAGCACGCACCTTCTCATTGTGCCAACTCCCGCAGCGAAATTCCCCTCCGCACAACAATGGAAAAAAATAATCATCCTCCGTGCATTGTTGGGCAAGGAAGGGCGAGATTGTTGCGGTCTCGACATTCAGGAATATTCCTTACTGGAGTTCCCTCCGAAAGGAATGTTCCCTGCAGTTGGCGTAACATACGACTCCAGGCAGATGGTACGATTAGTTTCTCCCCACACTTGTGGTTCTGCATAAACTTATGATTGCACAAAGCCTTAATGAAGTTTTGGTTATTGCGAAGTTGCGGGGAACGGTCCGTACCAAGAGGAACACGAGAACAGGGACAGAACTAGAGAGAACGGGCATGGACCACGACACTCCATGAACAAGGAACTGTTATTAAAGATTGGAACAGGACAGTTATGAAGATGCCATTTGAACCTAAATAAGCAATTAGTATTGATATATTCTGAATGAAAATATTTAAGATACCATCTACAAGGCATATGAGAAGAATTTTGCAATAAAATCTTAGATAATACGCCTGTGAAGACAAAACTTTGTATTCATGTTTAACTTGAGAACCCTGTGTTAACGGTGGAAAGCCTCTAGCACAGAAAACGAAATCCCTGTATAAGACCGGAAGCCCTGTAATACAGGAAGTGAAATACCTGCATTAACGGCGAAAGACCTGTAGCACAGGAAGTGGAATGCCTGTATTAACGACGAAAGTCCCGTAGCACAGAAAGTAAAATACCTGTATTAACGGCGAAAGACCCGTAGCACAGAAAGTATCGATTATTAATGCACAGGAAGCAAAATTCCTAAATTAAGGCCGGAAGCCCTGTAATACAGAAAGTGAAAAACCTGTATTAACGGCGAAAGGCCCGTAGCACAGGAAGTGAAATACCTGTATTAACAGTGAAAGACCCGTAGCACAGAAAGTATCGATAATTAATGCACAGGAAGCGAAATCCCTACATTAAGGCCGGAAGCCCTGTAATACAGAAAGTGAAATACCTGTATTAACGGCGGAAGGCCCGTAGCACAGGAAGTTAAATACCTGTATTAACGGTGAAAGACCCGTAGCACAGAAAGTATCGATTATCAATGCACAGGAAAAGAAATCCCTACATTAAGGCCGGAAGCCCTGTAGTACAGTATGTAAAATTCCTGCATAACAATAGAACAGCCTCGTAGCACAAGAAACGAAATTCCTGTATTAAGGCCGGAAGCTTCGTAGCAAAGGAAGCGAAATCCCTGTGTTAACGGCGGATATAGAAAATTGATACCCCTCGCGGTGTGCACGAAACTGAAGATGCGATCTGTGAATCGCTTGCAGCATTCTTAGGGCGTTAAACAGGCTGAAGTTCACAGCTGAATGGAAGTTATCCCATATCCTCCTTATTCTCCGGACAGCGCTCCTATCGATAACTGGTTCTTCTGATCTCTTGAGGGGACTCTTTGTGAGAAACACTTCACATCTGATGAAGTTATTCGGGCGACACGCTGCTGATTGAGACAGCAATCAAATTAATTTTCCGAAGGGCACTGGTGGGACATTAGCAGAAGTGCCGCGATAGACAGGGGGGACTACTTTGATAAATATCATCCATAAACCTAGTTCGTATGGTACTCATCAGCAGAAGTGACGGTCCCGGGTGGGGGGGGATGTGAGAGGAGGGAGAGAGAGGGCGGGAATATATTCTGAAGGGAGACAGTCACATTTAGTATACATCTACTAACATTAAAATGTTTTTCTGGGATAAATGAGCATTTCTTTATTTAGTTTTTTATGAGGGTTTAGCTCGGTCGACCAGGGAGGAAATATGCGTTCAAGATTTCCCTTGACAGAGAACTTGACAAAAAATGTTTTGCTTTTTTTCCCTTGCTTCAGAGCAAAGTTTGTGACGGTGCTGTGAATCCGCACAATATAATTATATGTTTATTGAAATTATTAATTTCATATTATAAAAATCACTTTATATTAACGTTTAAAAAAATGTATAATTATTACTTTGTACAACGTTAATTATGTTTTATGTTATTCATTGCACTCTACGCTGTATAAACGAGATATTTATAATTCTAACGTTGCTATAGCAACGAGAATCAATAGTCAGTATGTAGTAGTGTGTCTGACAAAAATGGAAATATAGGTAATAGTGAACTGCATATTGCTCAGTTATTTCACTAATATATAGACCTATAGAAGTTGTATCTTCACCTTCGCGTTTTAGTTGTAATCGTGCAAATAATTGACTTGTGAACGTCACAGTATAATTGGTGGTCCAGTATTGTGGAACATTATCAGCACGATCTTGAGTGATGTGTTTTGCGTGTTAACTTAACATTACACCATTGTTCTCGTGAATCTAGTTTGTACATAAATTTATATTATGCACGCGTCAAGTAATCCTTATAATCTGAGATCCAAAACAAGTCTTACAGCTAGATCTATCAATTGTGGTGATGAACCTGATGAATCACAAAATAAGAATGGTGCCATGAATATGGTGAAGTGCTGCAAAGATCCCGACAAGGAAAGGTTGGTAGCTTGTGAAAATTGTGGCCATTGGTATCATTTAGAATGTTTGGGTTTGTCCGATAAGCATTGGGAATTATACCAGTTAAATGAAAATTATTTCTGTACAGATTGTGATCCATCTTATGATCCGTTCAGTATTGAAGCTTTTGTGCAATGGAAAAGAAGTCAAGAAAATGTTCAAGAAATTGACATTCGTCCTTCTGTGTTGGCAGAGACGTCAACGAGGCAAAGTAATGTTCCTTTTCAAATGTTTGATCTGCTGGCAGAGTTAAGAAAAATCAGCGAGTCACAACAGATGGAATTTACAAAAATTAGGGAAACTCAAGATTCTATGAGGCAAACTCAAGAGCTTGAGTTTACAAAAATGAGGCAAACTCAAGTGTCTCAACAGCTTGAGTTTACAAAAATGAGGCAAACTCAAGAGTCTCAACAGCTTGAGTTTACAAAAATGAGGCAAACTCAAGAGTCTCAACAGCTTGAGTTTACAAAAATCAGAGAATCTCAACAGGAAATTCAAAATTCACAGCAACTACTCAAGCTTGACTTCCACAAATTGAGTACATCGTTACGAAAGGAATTAGCTGAAGTTGCAGAGTTCTGCAAATTAGCAACACGTTCATTACATCAGGAAATGGAAAGAGAAGTGCAAGGACTAACAGAGAAAATCGAGGAAGTAAACACTACTTGTACAGAGAATTCTGATAAACTTGCTGGCTTGAATGATCAGATTACAGAATGCCAGAACAATGTTTCAGGATTGTCTCGGCAAGTTCAAAGACTTGAAGCCGTTGTGAGCCATGATGAAATAACTAAGCGCGTGGAAGAATGTGAGCAAAATATTACTAAGTTAACATCTAATATTTCGACTAGTGTTGAATCAAGTAATCCTGTACAAGTTTACAGTTCTCATGTGAATAGTAACTGTCAACATGGTATTCCTGCACGGAACCTAACCTCTCCGAAATCATCTGATTCTTCAGCGTGTGATGTTTCTGATGATGAACACAATCGCATTGCTTCACAAAGACACAAACGTTCTAGAAATAATCGAGTGAGAACTAGTAATACTAACAAGTTATGTCAATCAACCCGTTCTTTATATTCTGATGGTTCTGGTCAGGAAAGAAAGAGGCAAGTAAACCAAAAGTCAGCAAATCCGCAGAATCATCGATGTGATTATCCTAACAATTGCATGCGTTCGCTTACTCAAGAACCTCGACGGTTGGTAAGATTGAATTAACTTACTGTTCTTCCTAAATATTCTGGAGATCCTGAAAAATCAAGCCCACGTAAGTTTATTAAAACTTTAACGTCCTACTTAGACTTACTGCAAGTTCCTGACATGCAAAGGCTTGAATGTATTACTAATTGTTTTCAAGGACCTGCAGAAGGTTGGTATAATACTCATGTCGATTCGTTTACATCGTACAAACAGTTTGTTGACGAATTTCTGAATCACTACACGTCTTATTCGTTAACTCAGGCTCAATTATCTGAACTTAGAAGTCGTAAATATGATCCTAAATCGACGAGTAGTATGGAAGTTTTTGCTATTCGTACGCATTCAGCATATTATAATTTAGTTGATCGTCCGAATGATGCAGAAGTTATTGATATTTTAATCAATCAGTTGCCCACATCTATTGCACAAACAATATTAGCTGCTAGATTAGTTAAAATGGATGATGTAATTGCGTTACTAAAGAGGTTGGATTTAGTGAATTCAAGATCGAACAAGAGTTTTAATGTTCATGATAATGTACGTGAAAAAAATTTCCGACATGATGGGAATAATTCGAAAAGTTGTACAGACAATAATAGTGCAAGGGCAAAACTGAGAGTTCAAAGTGTTGCTAAAAGTTCATCGTTTGTGAACGATGATGAACATAATGGAAATCAAGGTTCAAGACGTAACGTAAGACCTAATGATAGTGTTCATTTTGTTTCTTCTAGCGCTGAAAATAAAAGAATTAAGATTCCACGTACAGATGTTCCGTTTGTTGCTGAAAACCAACAATCAAACTCCAGCCAGAAGACGATGATATTTAATAGAAATAATAAGTTTGGGAAACCTAACCTAACTAACAGACCATATAATCGTTATAGACGTAATGGTGCAGGAACTCAAAATTTCCGGCAAAATAGAAGTCCACAAAGCTCACGATACTTCAACAATAATGGTAGATTTATGAGCAACAGTTTCAATGCCAGAAACGAGCAAGAACAACAGTAATTTACGCTGCGTCCTAACTCTCAGTTCTCTAACAATAATTTCCACTCATTCCAACCATGCAGTGTATGTGCCAATTGCGGATATTCGTCTTCTCAGTTGTCAACGGGAAACAGTTGCAATGCAACTGCAGTGGCGAATACTCCATTAAATGAAAATGCTCCATCTTTCGATCCAAGAGAAACTTCTTGTAAACAGTTCATTTCTTCTGTCCCTGAAGCAACATTAAACGAACGTCGCGGGTGAACGTGGACCAGTTTGCTCGCACTAACATAATGGAGGGTCCGGCTAAATCATATCGTAGTGATAATATAGGCACAACTTGTCAGTATGCTGTATTAAGTAATTCCGTTTTATCTGAAGTTGATCATTGTTATCCACTTTCAATATTTTTTCAATTAGATTGGTACGAAGATGAACCTACTTGGATTTTAAATGATACTGGTATACCTACTCCTATTACTGATCAACCTCTGATCACAGGAACAGTTTGCGGTATTACCATACAGTGTGTCATCGACAGTGGAAGCCAGTGTAATTTGGTCAGTTATGAATTATGGTGCAGTATAAAATCAATTATTCCGAGTGCCAAACTGGATACAGTGGATCAACTTAAGTTATTGCCGTTTGCAGGACATCAGAAGTTTCGTGTTGCTGGTCGGAAGATTATAAGTATTTCAATTAACTCGGAAGTTTTTTCTTTGGAGATGTTTGTATTGAAGCAACTGCATGCTGAATTAATTCTCGGAATACCATTTTTAAGGCAATACAAAGCTGTACTCGATTTTAGAAGAAACGAAATTAGTTTGATGGCGTCTACTGGTTCCGAATTGCTTCAACCATTAAATTCTAGCAAAAGCACAACTGATAGAGATTCCTGCCAGATGCAGGAAGTTACTATAGTCAAAGAAGTACAAAATTTACTTGTCGTTTCTCTAGATCAGATCACAACGAAGGTGCGGTCGTGTGAAGCACTCAACACGGAGCAGCAGTCTCAGCTTGAGAATCTAATAATAGAATATCATAGTTTGTTTTCTGATCGACCCCGATCTGCATTCGTAGAACCTTATCAAATTGAACTAGACACAAAGGAACCAATTAAGGCACCTATATATCCAGTATCGTTCGCCAAAAGAGCAGCGTTAGAAAAGGAACTAGAAAAATGGAAAGCCTACATGGATTCAAGAAAAATTAAGCATATTACTACCACTACATACAATCCGAAATCTAATCCTATTGAGAGGTACAATAAGGAGATTGTTAGATTACTGCGATTATTCTGCAATGATAATCACACCAGTTGGTATCCAAAAATAAATTCTATTATTCAGTTATTAAATCATTCATGCTCTTCAGTTACCGGATTATGTCCTAGTGAACTTTTCTTACATGAAGATATGAAGGACTCAATATTTGAAGAAATCAGCTGGCCAGAACAAATTAAATCTTTGCCATGGAAACGCAAATTGTTTTTAGAAGAAATCAGGACTAGACAATCTAGAAGAAGTAGGAAGATTAAGAATGCATTGAACTCGATCAAACTTCAAACAGGAGATTTGGTTATGATAAAAAATAGGCAAGTTAGTTCCAAAATTAACAGCCAGATTCATAAATTGTTCAACTTGTATATTGGGCCATTCCTTGTCAAGGAAATTAAGGACAATAATGCAATTCTTTACACAATGAACCAGCAAATATTATGACAAGATGAACTTTTCAAATCTTCGAGTGTTTAACTGATCGGAAGAAAAGAGGAATCAACTCTTGTCTGAGAATTAAATTTATGAGAGTAGATACTTGAAAAAAATGAAACCATTCTGTTTATTATTTTGTACAATTGAATGTTGTATTATGTTCTGATTTGTTATTACCTGTTAGGCACAAATCTGTTTATGTGCACGTTGTTGTCGAATGTCAGATAATATTGTCCATTTGTAACTTTGTTGTAGTTATGTTGATACACATCTGACTGATTTATAAATGAAAACTCCTCCTCGTTGTTTCGTAGTTTTCATTTTCCCGGAGGAGGGGAATGTTGTGACGGTGCTGTGAATCCGCACAATATAATTATATGTTTATTGAAATTATTAATTTCATATTATAAAAATCACTTTATATTAACGTTTAAAAAATGTATAATTATTACTTTGTACAACGTTAATTATGTTTTATGTTATTCATTGCACTCTACGCTGTATAAACGAGATATTTATAATTCTAACGTTGCTATAGCAACGAGAATCAATAGTCAGTATGTAGTAGTGTGTCTGACAAAAATGGAAATATAGGTAATAGTGAACTGCATATTGCTCAGTTATTTCACTAATATATAGACCTATAGAAGTTGTATCTTCACCTTCGCGTTTTAGTTGTAATCGTGCAAATAATTGACTTGTGAACGTCACAAGTTTCACTAGTAACTCGATGCCATTCGATTAGCCAATCCGTACTGCAACAACCTTTAACAAGCTTTTCAAATATCTTTAAATATTACCAGTCAATTCCACATACAAAACAATTTAATATTACTATGCTATCCCACATTAGTGTACTATCCCATATTACTACTGTCATGCTTTGATTTTTGTTATTTAGCTAATTGTGACGATGAGAATGAGTTTTGATATGATGAAATTCAGGAAGGAACTTTCATAAAGAACACCCATGTCCCGACCGTGAATCCAATCCTAGCGTATTAGCGGGCTGTACTAACGACTCCGCCACGATATCCCATATTACTATACTATTATCCAATATTACCAGACTGTTTCATGATAACCGAAATGAAAGAAGAAAAATATTACTCGGAAATATTTCCTGGACACACCTCGCACATTGGTGAATTTATTGGTTCATAATTACACTGTTCAGAACTGTGAGAGTTCCAACTATGCATTTTGATTAAGCAGCAAATGGCGTGGGAACCCAGAACATTCAAATTATGTCTGTCATTTGCGACTGTCAATCACAATCTATTATTAAGTTACCGGATCCAACGCAGCATGTCGCCACTGGCAATAAAGCCACATGCATAACTGGTGTATGCTAGGCAAGTGTGTTCACGCGAATCTACATATCTCTTAAGAGATATAGATATAGATGTGAAAAGATGAAAAAGTAATGGTTATTGAAGTTCCATTGGAGATCTGCTTGTTCTTGTTAAATAATGAAACCTCATGGAAAATTGTTATATTTTTAAGGATGCATATTTTCATAACTTAAGAACTACTTCGATAAGAGTCTAGGTGTTAACATTGTACAGAAAAGTCTCCGCAGTCGTGTCCAGGGTGCAGGTTACACTTCTCACACGTAACTGTAGCGCAAGCTTCGATGTACAACATCACAAACATTTGTTTGTCGAAGTTTGTTTAAGTCCACGTCATACCCAGATAAGCTGATTACAGTTTAAAGTGTGATCCAAACAGCTGTGCAATGTGGCTCTACCGAGCATCGAACAAAGGACCTCCTCGTTACAATACGGCACACTTAACTATAGGATGTCTTCGACGTAGCAAGAATAAAGGTGCTGTAACACTTAACTAACCTTTTGTAATGCAGTGGTGCAGTGGAAGCACACTGCACACTGGTTTGGATTCCAACCCATTAACTGCGGTGGAGCTATATATAGACACTCTAAAATTGGGCCTTTTTTTACGGAGCGTCTATATATAGACAGTATTCTAAAATTAACGGTTCTTGTATTGCAACAAGTCATTTATATAGACACCAGTTTTTCGTGCTATTATGTGGGCTACTGGTATAAAAAATTCCATTGTTCATGCTGTCAGTTGCTGAAAAATATTTTTTTGCAATATGGAATTACAGCCACGGTGGTTTAGTTGGTAGGGTGTCTTACTGCCATGCGGAGACCCAGGTTCGATTCGTGGGGTGGGTGTTCTGAGGTCAGACCCTGCATAAATCGACTCTGGGGTTCACCCAGCATCATATCAATGTGTTCTTGGGGGCAACCCTGGAGAGTAAGGACGGCTGGAGCGTGGCCGAGATCGAGAATATGTAATGAGGTTGTGGGGCCCTATTCCCCACATCCCCTAAATGTGCCTTCAAGGTATGGTGCTGCATGCAGGAGGAACCTTACCTAACAGGGAATGTTTATTTGCGGCAGAGTCTACATTTAAATTGTTTTCATTAGCTTCATTTTGCGGCAAGACTTTTTATAGTTAGTTTTTTCATTATTTACGATGACATGAATTTGCGGTTGCATCTACGTATATATAGATGATTTTTTTTTATACTAGAGAAGGAGTTAAACTGTAGGTCCAGTTCTGATTAGCATATCCGACCATTAAGTAGACTTAAAACGCACTCAGAAAAGCAACCTAACCTACTCAAAACGTATGAATAGAAACACCACAAAATGTAACCGGCTGAAGGAGCATGGCACAAGGTTTTCTTATAGAATTGTCGTAACAATTATGTAGGGGTGAGTATTTACTTGGCATATACCTACTAGCTCTCTTGGTCCCGTCCCAACTTCAACGATTACTTTAAAATTGTCGCTGTGTATGTACATGCATTAATGGTCACAGTGTAACCCCATGAATTATCCAGCAGGAATTGACATAAACTGAATTCAGGTACGCAATTCGTGGTACTCGTGTGGCTTACGCAGTCACCAGATTTCAATTCTAAGAATATTTTTCAGATGAGCCTGAGCGGGTAGTTCCAAGAGATAAACCTACAGTGAGGGCAAGTGTAGAAGGTAAACAAGTACTAAAACCTTTGCCCTCAGCTGTACAAGATATTGGGCAGTTGACTGCTGGAAATTTGACAGTTTTTCAAGGCTAGAGTATGTGTGTCGTAGCATCTCATCTTCAAAACGCAGCATTTCTCCAAACCTCCTCAATATGCCACTACAATTTGCACGCTTCGCAGCACAGAGATTACGCAAGTGTATCTTCCTTGTTTAATTTCGTTCCACCGACCCTTCTTCGTGTGTAAACTGTGCACGCACGAGACGAAATTAAGAATCTTCTTCCACGCCACACTGCTGTGCCTAAGACCTTGCCATTGGTGTATGTTCCCTCACACTGTGCGTGAGCTTGCTCTCCCGCTTCGTAGTTAACACATATTGCTTGAAAAAGCTTGTACTCTCAGCGTATGTAGACAAGCCCTCCCTTGTATAACTATGACTTCATTCACATAGCTTTACCCATATATCATTCCCTTGCGTTTAAGTCCTGTTTCAATGTTTTCTCATCCTTAAAGCAAGAACGTATTTATCCGGCCCGCGTAGCAGAGTGGTTAGCACATCCCGAATCCCGGCCTGGGCATGGATGTTTGTTAGTGTCCATTCATCAATTTCATCTTATCATCACTCATCCCTATCTTCGCAAATTAGACAAAAGTGGCACAAAAAGCGAAGTAAAATAAAGCAAATCAATCAACCAAGAACGTGTTTACGTAGGGTTTCATTAGATCCCTAGACCCTCCAGTAAAATAGGCTTGTTTCTGTAAATTTCAGTTATTTGTTTTATCTGTACTGGCACGAAGATAAAGATTCAATCAAGGTGAAGCAGTTTGGACTGGGTCCGCGAAACAGCCTGCGTGGCAGAGCGCTACGAAGCCAGAATTCCCTGGTTCGAACCCTACTCAGATGTGGAAGTATTGTCCTACCATGCAACTCATCAGATCATCATTCATTATTCAGTAGAGGATGAATGATGGTTAGATAAAATTGGTGAATGGACAATCACAAGCACACACGGAGAGCACAAAACTCAAATTAAAGGATTCTACGGTCTGAGAATCAAGACGCCAGAGCCTCATTAAACTGCAAGATGCGGTCTACATTTAGAGTGACCAGTGATCTGACACCATTTGCCACCACCGGGTATCGAACCTGGGACCCCTTGATTTCAAGGCGACGACATTACCATTATGCTATCGTGAAGGCCCTATCCCTTGTGCGAGAATCAAACTTATGTTACATTTCTAATTTTCTCGTTTCGATTCGCATTTCTACCACTTCTCAACACATCAGATAAAATTGATAAATGGAGTCTCTCAAAACCCAACACTACGGAATCGTGAGTTCGCCAATCAACGTGCTCAGCAGTCAAGGTGGCTTAGAATTAATGTCATTTTCTTATGTTCTATTCCGCGCGTTCACTTCGTTAAAGTCCAACGGAAGGAAGCCGTCGCCACGAACGTGGGTGGGGTTAAACAGCGGGCGAGTTGTTTTCGTCCAATCACACACAACCTTCAGCCAATGGGCGCAGCTGTCATTCTGCTCGTCTACTCCACGTGGAGTCTCAGTCACATGACTGCGTATACGCTGTTGCCGTACTTTGCAACTTCAATGTGGAGACCGTGGGAAGGTGCTTTCTCCTTTCGCCGCTGGAGAGTAGATGTGGCAACACTGTGCGTTGAATGTGATTGTTGCAGCTGGTGAGCGCGCTCCGTGGACTCCCAAGCCAGCCGGTCGTTAACGAAGCTATACCGACTATAATGCTTTTGGATTCGAGTTATGTTTAATGTTTGGAAGAAGTAAACAAGAAAGTGATATTATGAGACAGGGCAGGTGTCTGCAAGAACGTCTGAAAAACAACTGTAAAACATGCAGAATCAGGTGTTAGGATCAACAAAGAATGCATAAAGCTTAATAAATTTCAGAACTAAACTACGAGGCACAACGGACCATTGAGGGGCAACACTGCTTTTAGGCTTTCTCCACAGAACACCGCTACTACTATTGTATTTTACGTCGCCTTTCAGTCACTTTTGGCTAGTTTTGACGATGGGGATGAATGATGATTAGATGAAATGGATGAAGCGACAATGGCAAACAAAAATGGACAGCACCAATTCAGAGATTGCACCGGCTATGTGCCAGCCACCAGAGTCTCATTAGTCTTCAAGAACGCGGGAAGAAAAGGATTGAGTGCCTTACGAGAAGGTGACTACGCTCCTACTTATTGTTTTAAAGTTGCTCCCTAATTGCCCTTTCAACATCTCCACCGGGGATCGAACCTGAGACGAGCACAATTCTATCAAATTATTTAATATTTGAGCTTATATGTATCTAGTTTTCCAACTGAAAGTCTGTGTTTTAATAAGAAACACAATTATGGGCTGAAACTGCCAATTGAGCATTATGTACATTTTCGTCTTCTTTTATTCCTTCATAATTCTTGTCGATAAATCAAATTAAAATCTATGTATATGATACGCAAAATTTATTGATCTGTAATCATGGATCTTAAAATAAGTGTTTTTGCACTTTCTAAAATAATTATTTTATTTAATTTGAAGATATGTTACTGGACTAAGTGTTGATTATAGGGCTGAATCCTCTGATCAGTTGCATATTGAATATTAATCCTAATATTCTGTGTTAAAGAGTGCAAAACGTTGTGCCATTTTGTTCATTTTTATATTACTTAGTTCAGTGATTTTAATTAGAAATCACTTGATGAGATTTTAATTTTAGTTACATCTCAAACCCGGGACCCCTCTCGGCTACGTGCAAAATGCATTAAGTTTATTTGATGCGCTTATGTTGCTGCGTGTGCATGTTCTTTCGTTTCGTACATTTGGTTTGTGACAACCTTCCCGATTCTCTCTAAACTTCAGCAGCGGAAGTTTGGGTTAAGCCAGTTTCCCTCTTGGGAATAAGAAACGACCTCCAAGCCTTGCGCTCGCTCGCCGCTGCCTGGAAAATGACGTCAAGCCTGGAATAAGAGCAGCTCTTATCTTCCTCTTTAACTTGACCCAAGAAAACTTGGACGGAGTTGGCTGGCTCTGAAGGCCCTGCGCGGCCCCTTGTAAGCGAATAACTCGAACCAACATGCTACAAGATTTTTCATATTTTCTTCGTAAAAACTTTCTCCTGGTCGTGTTTCGAGCTCTGAGAACTTGAATGGGTGTCCGGTTCGCCCCTGCGTCAAGGCTCCATGGTCCTGCCACGTTCTGCATTCAAGATATATCGCACGGTCGCGTACAGTACCACATAACCGTTTATGACTTTAGACGAAAGCATTTTTATTAACATTTACACTATGACCAAAATGCTACCGTATAAAATGAAAAATCTTATTGCATTTCTGATTCCATGACATATTTCATGGCATTTCTCAAGGATAGAATCGCTCCTTGACTTGACGTCATACATCCATGGACTCCAAGCAGTGTTGCCACAATATGAGGACACAATTTCCCTTTCCAAGGGGTAAAATTTCCCTTTTCGTACCATTTTTCCCTTCACCTAAGCAAATCACACAATAATAATAATAAGTATTAGTAGTGGAAGTAGCAGTAGCTGTAATTATTATTATTATTATTATTAGTGGTGGTGGTGCTGGTGGTGAAAGCAGTAGTAGTAGTAGTATTTCCGTTGGTCCATGTCCGTGTGAATAAAGAATGTTAAATTTTTCACATACATGTCACTTTCATCGCTTCCTGACCAGATATACCAGGTTTGGATCCTGGTCAGGAATCCATTTAATCGTTAATCCTCATCGTTACTATTATCCGAAGGTGCAGAAAAGAAATGTACTTAACAGAAATATAAATATATGTATACAAGCTATATTCAAGGGATCAGAAAAAAGAACAGATAAAATGAAAATGTGAATATGAAATTGGAACTTAACATAAACTGTAAGAATGTAGTCAAATGTCTTAAAATTTCCCTGAAATTGTGGTATTCTTAATCAAAATTCCCTTTTTCCCTTTTGGCTAAAATTTTTTGTCCGAATTTTCCTGCAAAAGGGAAATTTCCCTTCATGTGGCAACACTAACTCCAAGCACAACCAATCAGAAGCGACCTCTAGGTCACGAGTGCAGATGCAATGGCGGCCGCGTGAGATGTGAACAATGTATCACTTCACATTTTTAAAAGCCTAAGCATCAATTTTGTAAGCAATAGGTCACAGGTTCGATTCCCTGGGGAGGATACATATCAGTGGGTAGAACCGCACTATAAGAAGTAGTTCCAATCTGTGCATACAAGTGGACTTGAAACAAGATTTTGACACGTGAAGCAATAGTTAATTGAGCTCCTAAGTTACCCTCTATTTTAGGCGAAATGAAAATTCTTGTGTGTAATATTTCGTCATTTTGGTATTGTTCGTCTTACTTTCCGTTTGGCTGTTTGTTTCCAGTCCGTCTATATTCACAGAGACCCCAAATTGGGATTGGAACTACAGATTTAAAACTCATACTCGAACCTAACACCTCTTAATGGAGGGACTAAGGGACTACAGATCCATATTGGTTGTGCCTGTTAAATTTAGAAAATCATATGATACCTATGCTTTCTTAAACTGACACTTCCAGTGAGCTTGTAAAATATTAGAATATGTATTCTTGTAATATATTAAAATAAGTGTTGTTGTAAAACTTTAAAAGCCAAAATAATTACAGAATTCAAAGTAATGCTTCAAAATTGATACCAAAGTGATTTTTCACTTTAAAACTAATAACTATTTAAAATTTATGCATACAGTGACATCTATACATTAATTTAGGCAACAACTGCTGAACGTATCGAAAACGTTTGCATCATTCATAACGCTTTGTTAGTCTTTTATTAAGTTCCTTTAGGTTAATAATTAAAAGTGGACTGCAATAGAATAACATTTTGCACAGTAGTTCTTTTAATAAAGTTCCTCAAGGTTCGTATGTCTTACATTTGCAGTAAAACCCACCCCACATAGCACTATGAAGTTCTTGAATGTTCATAATAACAGTAGAACGTACTAGAGTGGACGAGTTGTATCTTTGCGGGTGAACCTTGACCATGACTGGCTGCGCAGTAGCAAAGGAAGGAGCTACCGGCTGCCTTAGCCAATGGGTGTCATTCTCCTCTAACTTTGTAAGAGCTGTCGACCACTCAACGGCGAGTATGTAGCATCTACGGATATGTATCTGCGCGAATTAGTCAAGGTCACCCGCAGAGATACAGCTCGTCAACTCTAGCATAGCACTTTGCAAGCCTTTTAATGAAGTTCCTCAAGGTTGGAATATCTTACATTTACACTAAACCGCACCCCACATAGCAGTTTGCTACTATTTCAATAGTTTGCAAAGGTTGATGTATCTCATATTTACAGCGTGGCGCTTTGCTTGCCAACCGTTGTTTTCGAACACTCGCAAGCACCCAAAGCTATGCATATGTCAAACTTACTGGCACTTCGTTCCACGTACATAAAAGGACGCTAACGAAGCTATTGCAATCCAACAAATTAAACACTCTGCAATTGGAGCGCTGTGGAACGGCTTTTGAGGTGTTAAAACATTCACAAAGCGAGAGAAGATCTTAATAGGTGAAACAAATCACCCCAGAAACCCTGTGCGACCCAAACAACCCTGTCTAATCAACGATGTTTGGTTTTCCATACAATCCCCTCCCCTATCATCAAACACACTTGTGTGCTTCCCGCTTCAATTAGCACTTGGCGGGTGGAACGGGAATCTGTGTGCTCCCGCCGGCTTCAAACACCAGCAGGAATTGGTTAGCGCAGAGGCCATTTAGGATATCCAGAATTTTCGGTCGCATAATTAGGCTACCATTCACATGCTGCTTCAAAAGCTAGGAGTAACGAATTGTGCTCCAGCGGTAACGACCTCTAACGGCATGTGGTCAAAAGTAGTAGAGCTAATGAGTCGGAGGGGGAATTTCTTCAGAATTGCCTCCCCGAGGCTTCAGAAGTAAATATTTGAGCCTCCACTTCAGAACTCGTTAATCGAGCCTCAACTTCAGACTTTCCTTCAAACTGAAATATTTGAGCCTCTACTTCAGTACTCGTTAATCGAAACTCAACTTCCGACTTTCCTTCAAACTGAAATATTCGAGCCTCTACTTCAGAACTCGTTAATCGAGCCTCAACTTCAGACTTTCCTTCAAACTGAAATATTCGAGCCTTCACTTCAGAACTCGTTAACCGAGCCTAAACTTCAGACTTTCCTTCAAACTGAAATATTCGAGCCTTCACTTCAGAACTCGTTAACCGAGCCTCAACTTCAGACTTTCCTTCAAACTGAAATATTCGAGCCTTCACTTCAGAACTCGTTAACCGAGCCTAAACTTCAGACTTTCCTTCAAACTGAAATATTCGAGACTCTGCTTCAGAACTCGTTACCCGAACTCCAACTTAAGACTTCTCTACCCCTGAGACTGCAAACTAAAAATATTTCAGCATCCACTTCAGAACTCATTGTCGGAACTTCAACTTCAGACTTTCTTGCCAAAAGCTGCTAATTTGAATATTCGAGCCTCAATTTCAGAACTCTTTATTCAAATTTCAATTTAAGGCTTCTCTTTCCGTGGCTGAAAACTTAAATATGCGAGTCTCAATTTCAGAACTCGTTATCTTAACTTCAGACTCTCCTACCCTAGGCTTTAAACTAAAGTATTCGAGCGTCAACTTCATAACTCCATCCGAGGCTGCAAAAATCTTTATTTTAATCCGAAACATTTCAAGACCATGGCGTATTTTCTATTGACTTCCAGTCGTTTCAAAATAATGAATCCATGCTCTTTAAATCTGTTTCAACGGTCATTGGGGGTGTAAGGGGTGACCTTCCACGTAGTACACCCAAATGTCAACCTCACTTCCACGTTAGTGCACCCTGGACTGAAGACTAACGAGGCTCTGGCGACTGGTCCCATGGCCAGTATAATTTTGTTTGTGTTGTCCTGTGTTTTGTCCTTATTTGTGCCGAGTGTTCTTTGCAGCCTCGGCTTTTAATGAACGTCAGAACATTTTAATATTTTATGATTTTAATTAAGCAACGTTAGAGTTGTTATGTGAAACGGTAAGGGGCTGGACCCCGTATAGTGTGACGGGTGCAAACTAGCCTTAGTGCTGACGCACCCAAAATTTTAAAATCAAAATCAAAATCAACGGTCATTGATATCATGAATTTCTTTCTGTAACAATACCTTCGAGGTACGAAACATTAAAACTAGCCCCTGTACATAGTGAAGTGATGTGATCAGCACCATTCCCCGTCCCACTTTACTCTCCTTGGAACCCATTGATTAGAGACCGGGAATCGAGTCTGGACAGACACTCTACCGACTGAGCCACGGTTCATCAAATAAAACATTAATAAACGTCCAGGGATAAAAATAATTCTTCAATTTTTTTTTTAATATATTGTGACAAGATTAAATATTTTGTACATGTTGCTAGTTCCACATTTCGAATGTTCATGCTTTACATGGATTTGTCCATTGTCTCTTGGCACTCTTTAATAACCTCTAAGAGAAGGAGCTAAGAGAGAATAAGGCCAGAAAAGAAATGAAAAGCCATAAAGACTTAAAAGAGACCAAGGAATTCCAAAATTACTTTCTCTTCGAGGAAAATCTTTTTAAACATACACGAGAGTTCAAAAAACCGAAGTAGAATCGATGAAAACGTTTCTAGAAAGACAGTTCATTAAGAACATCCACAGACGACAGTGTGTCAACATTTGGAGGGGAAACTTTTCGTTTCTCCACGTGAAATCTCAATTTTCCCTTCTCCGCTTCACTGAGCCTGGTAATCAATGAAAAGTGCCTTTGCGTTAAAGGGACAAGATGAGTTGAAGGCTTAAAGACCGAAGGACCTATTAGGATGCAAAAGTTGGGCGACATGAAAGCGGTCGACTACAATGGCTCCCTCTGTCGTAAATCATTCTAACATTATTCCTTACCATCCACGCAAGGGCTTTGTCCTGGGGTCGGTCCTGCTTGGTTCATATAATCCTTATGTGGAAGATCCTTAGATGTGAACCTGATACGGCGTTAGATAGTTACACGTGCTGACAAATACAATGAACTCGCAGGTTATTTATCGGGTGAGTTTGGAGAAGATGCTCCGAGATCGTGCCCTAACATCACTCTCATCTTCAGGGATTTGCGAGTGATGGCAACTCTCGAGAGCTCTGTATCTTCTCCAGAAATTTTCGATGATGGCGTTGGCATTGGAACCTATTATTTTTAGACACTGAAGTAGTGAAGATGAGCCATGTTAAGTATTGAAAGCCCCAAATCTTCTCCAGAAATAGGCTACGTATTTCATAAGCGTCTTAGAATGTATCTTCATCATTCGTCGCTACGACAGCTTCATAAAAATATATCATCTTCTGGGACGAAGTCTTGATGAAGATGGGTAACATTAGCTCTGGGGAGCTTCAAATTTTCTACAGAAATTTCTTCAACATTCATCACCAGAAAAGGTTCAAGAAAATACGCCACCTTCAGTGACTGAAATCATTATGAAGAAGATTGACGTTAGCTCCATAGCTACTCCAAAACCACTAGTCTACTCAATACAAACACAAATGCTTTAAAGTTTATTAATCTACTTGTTGTAAAGATTATATCTCCGCATTTAGCTTTTAAAATGAATTATGTTAGCGCTAATGACAATTGCATTGTATTAACAAATTAATAACCCTCTTTATTTGAATTTACAACCATTTTTAAAAGCATGACAACCTGTTGGCTGTAATAACTGACTCGTTTTCACACTAATTCCATCTCGTGGGAGAATATTATTATTTATACATGTTTTTCGTTAGATATGCCTTCAATAATGAAGTCACGGATCCTGTTTTTAAAACACAAATGAAGTCCCCCAGTATGGAAATGCCTGTCCCGCTGTCAATTATCACTCGTTGAAGATTTAGATAACTTGACAGCAGCGGGCTGTATCCTTCCAACTGTGACGTCCATTTGATATTTTCATTAACTGTGTTTTTGTATTAAATTCTGTTACCTGTCCGTATTTCTTCAATATCTTGTTAGTTTTGTTCTTTGCAGCTGATCAGTGGTTGATAATTCAGTCTTTTTCGCCTTAATTAGAATTTTAACTACTGTACAGGGTTTTAATTTCGATGTTTCAGACACACCAGTGTCTCAGTATTCAAGAATTTGGATCTGGTATGCCGTCTGGTGAGAGTTTTTGGAACTAACCGTCGTGAGAGCAAGTTTCGGCATATGGACGATCATGGGGATAATATGCTAATCCAGTGGTCACCAAACTGTGCGCCGCGGCGGCCTGGGGCGCAGTGGCAAGCTTAAAAGGGCGCCGCGAAATGTTCCAATATTTTCACTGAAATCATACTTTCTTGTTAGTCTACGCATGGTTTTAGAACGTTTTACACAAAGTGTTTTTGAATTTGAAATGTGTGTTTATTTTTTAACCTAAGGCAAGCAACCTAAACACACTAACTGAGCGTTACAAGTGTTAGATAGGCCTACAGGCTAACTTGTGCCACGCGGAAAGATCTTCAAACACTAAGGGCCCCGTGAAGTGAAAACGTTTGGGAACCCCTGTGCTAGTCCAAGTAGTAGGTGGGACGTCAAAATATGGTTACCTTAAAAACGGGAGAGGTCGCTTCTCAAGATATGATGTCATCAAAATTGCCGCAAAGCGATGTCGCTTCATTGCATGAAAATGGTACTAATATACCGTATTTCCTCGAATCAAAGACGCCATCGAATCTAGGGCGCACCTGAATTTTCGCCTCATTTTTCAAAAAAAAAATCTTCGAATTTAAGGAGCAGGAATATGCACAAAGACGTTCATATTTTAACCTTTGCGGTGTTTATTTAAACATCTATAGGGTACATTTTTTTGTTTACAAATACGGTATACGGTACTTTATCTTGCAACATCGGTAACTTCTGTTTTTACATTTTTTTGTTTATTTAAATATCTATAAGGTACATTTTTTGTTTACAAATACGGTATACGGTACTTTAACTTGCAACATCGGTAACTTCTGTTTTTACTCTTTTTTTTGTTTATTTAAACATCTATAGGGTACATTTTTTGTTTACAAATACGGTATACGGTACTTTAACTTGCAACATCGGTAACTTCTGTTTTTACATTTTTTTTGTTTATTTAAACATCTATAGGGTACATTTTTTGTTTACAAATACGGTATACGGTACTTTAACTTGCGACATCGGTAACTTCTGTTTTTACATTTTTTTGTTTATTTAAACATCTGTAGGGTACATGTTGATTTGTTTACAAATACGGTATACGGTACTTTATTTAGCAACATCGGTAACTTCTGTTTTTACATTTTTTGTTTAATTAAACATCTATAGGGTACATTTTTTTTCTTTACAAATACGGTATACGGTACATTATCTTGCAACATTGGTAACTTCTGTCTTTACATTTTTTGTTTATTTAAATATCTATAGGGTACATTTCTTTTGTTTACAAATACGGTATACGGTACTTTATCTTGCACATCGGTAACTTTTGTTTTTACATGTTTTTGTTTATTTAAACATCTGTAGGGTACAATTTTTGTTTACAAATACGGTATACGGTACTTTAACTTGCGACATCGGTAACTTCTGTTTTTACATTTTTTTTGTTTATTTAAATATCTATAAGGTACATTTTTTGTTTACAAAAACGGTATACGGTACTTTATCTTGCAACATCGGTAACTTCTGTTTTTACATTTTTTTGTTTATTTAAATATCTATAAGGTACATTTTTTATTTACAAATACGGTATACGGTACTTTAACTTGCAACATCGGTAACTTCTGTTTTTACTTTTTTTTTTGTTTATTTAAACATCTATAGGGTACATTTTTTGTTTACAAATACGGTATACGGTACTTTAACTTGCGACATCGGTAACTTCTGTTTTTACATTTTTTGTTTATTTAAACATCTGTAGGGTACATGTTGATTTGTTTACAAATACGGTATACGGTACTTTATTTAGCAACATCGGTAACTTCTGTTTTTACATTTTTTGTTTAATTAAACATCTATAGGGTACATTTTTTTTCTTTACAAATACGGTATACGGTACATTATCTTGCAACATTGGTAACTTCTGTCTTTACATTTTTTGTTTATTTAAATATCTATAGGGTACATTTTTTTGTTTACAAATACGGTATACGGTACTTTATCTTGCAACATCGGTAACTTCTGTTTTTACATTTTTTTGTTTATTTAAATATCTATAAGGTACATTTTTTGTTTACAAATACGGTATACGGTACTTTAACTTGCAACATCGGTAACTTCTGTTTTTACTCTTTTTTTTGTTTATTTAAACATCTATAGGGTACATTTTTTGTTTACAAATACGGTATACGGTACTTTAACTTGCAACATCGGTAACTTCTGTTTTTACATTTTTTTTGTTTATTTAAACATCTATAGGGTACATTTTTTGTTTACAAATACGGTATACGGTACTTTAACTTGCGACATCGGTAACTTCTGTTTTTACATTTTTTTGTTTATTTAAACATCTGTAGGGTACATGTTGATTTGTTTACAAATACGGTATACGGTACTTTATTTAGCAACATCGGTAACTTCTGTTTTTACATTTTTTGTTTAATTAAACATCTATAGGGTACATTTTTTTTCTTTACAAATACGGTATACGGTACATTATCTTGCAACATTGGTAACTTCTGTCTTTACATTTTTTGTTTATTTAAATATCTATAGGGTACATTTCTTTTGTTTACAAATACGGTATACGGTACTTTATCTTGCACATCGGTAACTTTTGTTTTTACATGTTTTTGTTTATTTAAACATCTGTAGGGTACAATTTTTGTTTACAAATACGGTATACGGTACTTTAACTTGCGACATCGGTAACTTCTGTTTTTACATTTTTTTTGTTTATTTAAATATCTATAAGGTACATTTTTTGTTTACAAAAACGGTATACGGTACTTTATCTTGCAACATCGGTAACTTCTGTTTTTACATTTTTTTGTTTATTTAAATATCTATAAGGTACATTTTTTATTTACAAATACGGTATACGGTACTTTAACTTGCAACATCGGTAACTTCTGTTTTTACTTTTTTTTTTGTTTATTTAAACATCTATAGGGTACATTTTTTGTTTACAAATACGGTATACGGTACTTTAACTTGCGACATCGGTAACTTCTGTTTTTACATTTTTTGTTTATTTAAACATCTGTAGGGTACATGTTGATTTGTTTACAAATACGGTATACGGTACTTTATTTAGCAACATCGGTAACTTCTGTTTTTACATTTTTTGTTTAATTAAACATCTATAGGGTACATTTTTTTCTTTACAAATACGGTATACGGTACATTATCTTGCAACATTGGTAACTTCTGTCTTTACATTTTTTGTTTATTTAAATATCTATAGGGTACATTTCTTTTGTTTACAAATATGGTATACGGTACTTTATCTTGCACATCGGTAACTTTTGTTTTTACATGTTTTTGTTTATTTAAACATCTATAGGATACATGTTTATGTGTTTACAAATACGGTATACGGTACTTTAATTTGCAACATCGGTAACTTCTGTTTTTACATTTTTTTTGTTTATTTAAACATCTATAGGGTACATTTTTTTGTTTACAAATACGGTATACGGTACTTTAACTTGCAACATCGGTAACTTCTGTTTTTACATTTTTTTTTGTTTATTTAAACATCTATAGGGTACATTTCTTGTTTACAAATACGGTATACGGTACTTTAACTTGCGACATCGGTAACTTCTGTTTTTACATTTTTTGTTTATTTAAACATCTGTAGGGTACATGCTGATTTGTTTACAAATACGGTATACGGTACTTTATCTAGCAACATCGGTAACTTCTGTTTTTACATTTTTTGTTTTTTTTAAACATCTATAGGGTACATTTTTTTGTTTACAAATACGGTATACGGTACTTTAACTTGCAACATCGGTAACTTATGTTTTTATAATTTATTTGTTATCAGTCTCTTCACTTTCAGCATCACTTCCACCATCACTCTCACTTTCAGACTCTCACGAAATGTTGATTGTTTTATTGCAGCTTCCGGTAATTTTAAGGAAAGTTAAGAAAAAATATTTACTCTTTGTAACTACCAGTATTAGAGACTGTAGTAGATTCTTTGTTGTATGTGCATGAAATAAGTATATTGTAGTATATTCATCGAATCTAAGGTGCACCTGAATTTTGGACGTCTAAAATCTGACAAAAACCTGCGCCTTAGATTCGAAGAAATATGGTATTTAAGAACAGAATCTTTTATAAATGCTCGCAATAAAGTAGGGAATAATTCTGGTATTTAAAGATTTCTCCTCTTTCACTAAAGGTGAACGAAATTTTGAATTTGAATAGCTCTATAACGGACAACTTAACCGAAAAATATCATTGATTAAAAATGCCTTATTTCATACTCCTTGAAAATATACTAAATCCACTTTCATACACGCATGTATAACCAGAAATATTCCACGCACCTTACCGAAACTTTTCGTCATAAGACAGGTTTTCGATTCAAGGTGCTCTGTTTTGGTTACGACGTTTGAAGCACTGCAACGCATAAAATAACAGAAAATACACAATCGTCGATCCGAAAATTATTTGTAAAATAGTTTCTCCCAATGCATACGATATGTTTCATATTTTTCCTGTTAGAACGTTTAATACGCCAAATTCACTCGATCACGTTTAAATAACGTACCTTCTTTACAATTTATATGCATTTTTTTAAATACTATTTTCTACATTTTTGTTGACAATAGAAAGATTTGTTCAAAACATGAATACAACGTATTTAGACATTCTAGAGTTTACAATACATTCACTATATCCCTATATCTGCGTTCTGCAATTATAAATTTTGTTCCATATATATATCTCATGTTCAGCAGCCATATTGGAAGCCACACTAGCGCCAAAGTGGTGATTTGAATCGCGAATTCCCTTGTGGATTGCGTCACAAAAATACCTAGGATTTGAGAAATAGTCAGTGTACACTGCCAGAAGTTACCTTAAAGATTAGAATATTCAAAATTTAAGAGTGTGTTAATTTACAGAAACGAGATGCAACCGTTTTTAATTTTTTATGAGAACTAAACAGGGTGTCAGAAACCGCTTTGAAAAGACACACACTCATTATATATATATATATATATATATATATATATATATATATATATATATATATATATATATATATATATATATATATATATATATATATATATTAAAGAAGGCAAAAGGAAACACTCACCGGACAGTAGAAAAATTCAAAATTTTTCTACTGTCCGGTGAGTGTTTCCTTTTACCTTCTTTGATTTTTACTTTGCCCTTTTGGCCCTCCTTGCTTTTATCCATATATATAAAAAAAATTTGAAAAGTTTTGAATTTCTTCTCACCTTACGATTTTTTACAATATACATATACAGGTATATTATTCATGCAAGAGTTCAACCCTGTCAAATAATGTTTAGGAGTCACGCAACACCATCGAATTTCAACTACTTATTACCAGAATGGACAGGTGAAAGACAATGTATAGAGTGCCACACACGTAAATTTGTCGTTGCGTAGAAACGAATTTTCGTTTCGTCTCCCTCTCTCTTAGCATCATGTGTTCTACCCTGCTCGAAAACCTTCGCTATTGTTGCCACATTGTCATTCCATTCCTGGACACACTCGCGCAAACATCATTGAAAACAATTGAATAGTGCTCCAGCTCGCGGTTCCCACCGTTCGGTAGGGACGCTAATGTGGCAATATAGCACGGCGTAGTGCTTGCTTCTTTTATGCAGTGCATGCTCATTGGCTAGCTAGTAACTAGTGTTGCCAACTGTAATAATGAAGCACTATTACTGTCACGGAAGGGAAAAAGGCAGGTAAAGTGGCGGTGAGTTTTGTTGGATTGGAAGCACCATATTTTTATTTTATACTAAGTATTTGACCGGTTTGACGTTGTGTGCGTGTATTGCGTGTGTGTATGTAAAAGTGTGTGTTTGCTAATGAACGTTAAATTCCATAATGCCTCCAGTTCTGTCGAAGTTGAAATCAAAAACCTTGCATAGCCAAGCTCGGGAAATTCTAAGCAACGTGCACGAGTTCATGAAGGAGGAAGCCAGTCATGGTGTTAGCATCCCAATAAAGCATTTTGGCAAGAGAGCAGCGAACAGCAGCAACAAATTGTTCATATTTCATAATTTTGGAATTATTCAAAATAAATAAATTATGTGGCTCCAACATCATTTCAACTCTGGCTCCGGCACGTGTTCTTGTAGAAATTGCATAGAGGAGGCTGTCATTTTTGCTGCTTAATGCGATACATATTGTTTTTTGTGTTAAAATTGCCATGCTTTGATGGGTGACCAAGTTCATAGCAGGGCCGGCGGAAGGGGAGGGCGAACCGTCCCATCGCCCAGAGCGGCAAAATTTGAAGAGAAGAAAAAAATAAGCCTATTGAAAACTGTGATCGAGCGAGATATTCTTTTGCGCTGAATAGTATTGAAATAGCATAAGAAGTCTCATTATTTATTTTATATTTTGATGTTTTAGTTAGGAATATATTGATTTTCAATTTTCCGTTGCTGCGTAATGACCGGGGGGGGGGGGGGTCGAAATAGAGCGGCATCTGCCGCCACCTCCCAGGGAGGCAAAATGACTAGCGCCGGCCCTGGTTCATAACAAAAGAAAAAGCCGCGCAGCTTATCGTCTAGTGGCAGTATATGTACTTGTTATTGTTGTGGAAGCCGGCATCCTTTGTAAATGTACAACAAAGGCAACCGACTGTCGCCGATCTCAGAGAGGAAATAATAATACTGCTTCAGGAGGAGTGTTATGGTGCAATTGTAGCGGTTTAACACGTTGGCATGTTATTATCTGGCGTTGCAGTTCCATACCAGTGTATACGGGTTTTGGGAGTGAAAAGGTAGAACGCCACCAGTGCATTAATGCAATGAAAAATAATATATATATTTTTTTATTTTGTTTGAAATCACTCAAATAAGGAATCGTATGAAGAAGTCTTCTTTGCAGCATTTTTGGTAATTTTACTTATGTGTTAGTTCATATTTTGCGAATTTTTAGTCCATATGTATGTAGCTACATACAAAGCCACTTGTTAGTACATATTAATCCTAGTCCTGGTATAATGCATGACATTTAAAACTCAACGTTAGATAGACCTGAATTCTCTAATTTTATTGTTGTACGTAACAGCTGTGCATCGGCGCACTGCAGCGATTTTTCTATCTGCTCCATTAGCAACACTGCTTCTTTAGTTGTTTCGCGCATCGCACGGCAGAATTATCTGCGCTGGACTCTAACAGTGGTGCCTACAGGGGGAGGGGGCTGATGGCGTGGACCGCGCCATCAAAATTTGGGGGGGAAATCTTGCTGTATGTAAATTATGACATAAATAACGCACCATTGGGCTTGAAAGGGGGGGGGGAAGGGAGGGAATGAGCACTTTTGATGTATAATGATTTCTACATCAGGGCTCGCATTCACAGATTCCCACTCTAATTGTAAATCTTGAAATGTTTCAGGTTGCACCCGTGTACGAACAAGGAAACATTTGAGAACGATTTCACAGTTTTTCGAAAGGTTGCATACAAGAAAAAGAAATCAATAGATCAGCCGTAACAAAGAAAATAATTTTCTTTCTAGAGGAAGGTTATATCAGAAACTCAAAAAGGAGTGTGACGTATTTTCTAACTATTATAAACATAATCTGCGACACAAGACGAACTGTGTGATCATAATGACAGGAAATCATTCCACCAATATATAGGCAGTTGTTTTTCGTTCTGTTTATCTAAACAAGAAAATTTTATTTTACGGTTGGTTGTCGAAGATAACTTATTATCAGGGGTGTAAAGGGTGATCTTCCACGTTGTACACCAAACTGTCAACCTCACTTCCACGTAGTACACCATTTACTGCTTCTTGCAGACTAACGAGGCTCTGGCGACTGGTCCCATGGCCAGTAATTTTGTGTGTGTTGTCCTGATTTTTGTTCTTACGTGTGCTGAGTATCCGTTTACAGCCTCAGCTTTTAACCAAAGTCAGAATGTTATAATATTTTAGTACCACGACATTGGAATTATGTTATTGTAGTTATGGTAAGATGCTTGACCCCGCATAACGTGACGGGTGCAAAATAGCATAATTGCTGACGCACCCAAAATTTTAAATTCAAATTCAAATAACTTATTATCACATAACTCACTGCTGTAGAAATATACATTATTCTTTGTTGCAGTAAATTAAATACAGACAAGAATGTTCCACCGATTGTTGTCCTTTCCATTGTCGCAAGTCACAATCACTTTCCGCGCCACTTTCTCTTCAACAAAAATAGATAACATTCTGTACCTCGATGCTTTCTTTCGATTTCAATAGCATGTGCTGTGATTGGTCGACAGTCTGTCATGAAAGGCTTTATTTAGAACCGTTCCTAATTAGAAGTTCTTGGACGATAACTACGATTGCGAGAAGAGACATGACGTGTGCTCTGACGTCACATCCTTTAAGTATGGAATTTAATGTGTAGTTCGTAAGTTCATTGTGTACAGATAGCTTTACAACTTCACGTGCTACACCCACTCCAGCTTTTGGAACTGGCTGTATTGTTAATTTTTAAGAATGACTTGATGTGATTAGTTATTTTCTTCAAGTTACCCGCAACTGTAACAGACTAATTGGATTTGGCTGCAGGCTAATGCGATCCGTTACCAAACGGAAAAAGCATAGCCTGTATTTCTGCATATGCAAGCTTCACACACGAATACGCTTGAGATTATTGAAGCGGTCTTAATGACCGAAACTGTAATCGGGGAATCCATTAATTTACATTCGATGGTGAATATATCACGTATAATCTCCTACATCCAAATTAAATTTCCCACCATTCTATATATATTAAATCAGTGATTATTCATTCTACCGGAAAACACGTTTTTGCGTAATTAATTGCACAAATTACCAACGCGG
This sequence comes from Lepisma saccharinum, assembly GCF_977018435.1. Classification (NCBI taxonomy): domain Eukaryota; kingdom Metazoa; phylum Arthropoda; class Insecta; order Zygentoma; family Lepismatidae; genus Lepisma; species Lepisma saccharinum. Next base: position 32,859,289 of record NC_139249.1, read on the forward strand.
TTTCCACACTCATCACGCGTGATGGTATGTACGCAATGTTTGTTGCGTGGCAGCAATATTTACTTTTGATGATTCCGTTGTCGAGCACGGTCCGTGCTCGAGTAACGATCTTTCCACCCAAGTTTGCGGGTTCGAATCCTCGTCTGTGGTTGCTACTGTCTCTACGTTACATTCCTACACTTATCATTAGGGAGAGGATTTTAAGGTGCAAAAATTATGGTCGGTAAAGGAAAAAATGATTCTAAAATGGTTTTTACAAAAAGATGCCAAAAAAAGGGGGTTCTGATAAAATGTCTTCATTCAATGCTCTCTTTTCCTGCGCCTTCTGTATATAATGCGCGCGGACCGCACAGAGAACTGTGGTTGCGCGCGGACCGCGTAGAGAACTGTGGTTCTGCCGAATAGGTTTTGTTGAAGTTTAAATTTTCTCTCGCGGGTTTTGCTACGTTATCTTGGGAACTATTTGGGTTGCATTGATAATATTACACAATTTTATAGCTCTCGTTCTGCTCTACAAAATGAAACTATAGGATTTTATGTAGCTGCTCAAGAAAAATGAAAAACGTTCATTTTTCTGTCCAATGTTTTAACAAAATATGAAGGAAAAAGGTACTGAAGCATCAAGGAGAGGGTAAAGAGGGGATACATGTGCTAATCTCACGAAAGGTGCAAAAAGGTGCAACAAAGTATGTTCATTTTACTTGATATCCTGTCCTAAAATATATATCTAAAATAATAGGTATGAAAACAGCTATATTTTTTGAAAGATGCTGCACCTTAAAATCCGTTCCCTACTCATCATCCATCCTCATCGCCGCGATGCACCAAAATGGAAGACGAGAGACGCTACATTAAAAAGATATACGACTGTCAGTATCTCATACGGCGACTAAGGTAAGGAAATAAAGTTTTAGATTGATTTCTGTATGTTAATGAACGTATAATTGATGCAGCAGCACTGAATCTATTTGCCCCCTTCTTTTAATACGGGGACGTAAACACCTTAACAATGAACATTAGTTTATTGATTGAATTAGGTCATTTTTACGTCGCTTATTTACCACTTTTGGCTAATCGCAACGATGAGGATGAGTGATGATACGTTGAAATTGATGAGGGAACAGGCTCAAGTCGGCATTCGAACTCGAGACTCCTGTCGTCGTAGTGCGTAGTGCTAACCACCCTGTCACGGAGCTCGGCTTTGAAACAACAAGGAAGGCATTCAATGTCAACATCTTCTCTACCGGGGAAACTGGATTCTTGCTAAACGAGGTCCTGTTGCCCTTTCTCTAATCGGCACTCATCCTCAACATTGTTGCGACTATCGAATGTGGAAGAAAAGCGACGTGAAGCAAATAAAAATTGAAATACCATTTCGAGTTAGCAAATTTAAAACAAGTGAAAGTGTGTCTAAAATACGGGACTGGTTCTCTTAAATGTACGCGTGGCCTTGAATGACGTCATGTGGAGAAGCGCCACTATTCTGGAACTCTTCAGTTGCTGAGAGGTAATCGTTAGATTAGGACGTGTTGCTTGCACGCAGCATTGATTCGAAGCTACAGTTTATCTTTGACAAAATGTGAATTGTTTATTATTATGTGGTTCGTGAATAGTATACAGTGACTCCAAAGTACTACTCTCATGCCACTGAAGAGGAGAAGAGCTCCGTGGACGCCATTTTCAATCAGACATTGAGCTGAACAACGCTGTTTCGGGTGTGAAGGGCTTTGACAGTCTGTTAAACAATGGGCACATTGTATCACTTTATAAGAAAACAATTTTGAATGTTAGTAATTAAAATTCTACAAAGAGAACCAAAATATGCATAAATTAACACATTTATCACCCTTTATATTTTGATACACCCTCGTAGAAAGTCTGAATTAGAACAACGTAATGTTATGCAGATGGATTCCTTACAAGGAGAATGTAAAACATATCTAAAATCTAAAATTCCTACTCCCTTGATAAAAGCTGAAGATGTATAGGGTGCTCAGAACAGATACGGACAAATCCAAGGAAAAGGAAGCCCCAGAGCTGCGAGTCCAGGCACAAGACCTTCGTCAATCTACAAGAAACACTTTTTTAAAATAAAAATACAGTTTTACAGTTTTAGAAAAAAATATCATTCTGCCCTTGTTCAATTATTGACACCACATCATTAATACATCACTGTCCATTACAATCACTCATTCTCATGCCTGCGATTATCCAAAAGACGCAGAAAGGCGAGGAAATTAAACCAAATCAATCCATCAAGTCCCACAAATGCTGTGCCGAAGAATTGAATTACTCTACGGAAGGATATCCTTTCCTAAATTGTGACTCCTTTAGTAAAATCTCCGTTCGCACGGTTGGAAACACTGCACCAGAGTCCGCACCGTTGGCTTGAGCGGTGGGGAAAAGGAAAGGCGCTAGGGACAAGGAAAAGATACGGCACCGTTTTCCCCCAAGGGGCTACTTTCGGAAGACGCAGAATTGGCGGAGGGGGGAACGGAGTCCCTCCGGAAGAGGACGGCGACCGTTATTTATGCTGGAGAAAGAGACATTGTAAAAGATAAAATTTTGCCAAGTACCCTATATATATTTACTCGTGCAACACTGTTATTTTCTTCTTTCAGTATAGTTTATGTAAGATGTATTTACTGGGAACACGTGTAGGCGGGAGTTAGAAAACGTGATCGCTCTCCCTAAAACATTTAAATTTCATGAATTGCATTTGATTTGATTTTTATTTATCGTCGCTTTTCTGCCATTTTGGCTAATCGCTGCGATGAGGGTGAGTGATGATATGCTTAAATTGATGGATACTCAAAAAGAACACCCATGCCCAGAACCGTGACTCGAACGCGGGACCCCTGTGTTCGTAGCGCGCTGTGCTAATCAATCCGCCTCAGAGGTCGGCCCATCAATTAGAATAAAGGTTAAGCTGCTTCTTCTTTCATTTTGACAATATATTGCTTCATCAACTACTTTTAGGACCAGTTATATAAAACAGTTGACAACGATTAGCCAGTAACGTTAGCACAGCGAGCTAGGACGTCAGGGGTCCCAGATTTGAATCCCGACCTGTCATGGTCTCTGTGAGCGTCCCTTCTTCAATTTCGCATCATCACTCATTCTCATCTTAGCGATTAGCCACAAGTTTCAGAAGAGCAAAGTAAAATAAAACAAATCAATCAATTAGGTAGTAAAATTAACCTGCAGTCCCTCTAAACTCCAATTCTGTGTTCCATAAGAGTTTTCTCCCGGTGCATGCAGTCTCGTATCACTCCTTGCTTTCGTTTTGAAGCCAGTAGGCGGAGCTTAAGTTTGTCGGCTTAAGATGGCCTCATCTACTTCAACCAATGACTTCACAGACAGAAGAACATCGCATCGGCTGCTGCAAGCGCACGCGGCTGGAAGGAGCATTTAAGTAGGCTCCAACTACAAACGGAAACTCATGGTTTACTTTGCACTTAAATACTACAAAACAAACTATGACTAGCGTTATTTGCTTACGGAATATTATTCCTTCAGGTTTCCTGTTGCTTATGTTAGTACAGCCGTGTGTTGAGCAGGCACCATTGCTTCCAAAATCTTATTTAAAAGTACACAAAATTACATGCTTTCTTACGGCGTCTTCGAATGTTTTGGTCTGACTTCTCAGGTTCTGTCACGTGACGCGGCTCAGAAACAGCGCACTGGCTTACTCATCCCTTTCTTACCTTCATTGTTTTTGCTCCAGCTAGCACTTTTGAACTTAAGTTAGCTAGTTGTACAAGCGAATATTTACAATGAATAAGGTGAGGATGGAAGCTAGCATTTTAGTAGATTCATAATTCTGTTTCAAATAATAAAAAAAGGAGAACCAAGCTACACAGGTTGGTCAAAAGTGAAATATATTTCTTTCCTCCTTTGAAATGAGTTAATAGAAATATCGTCTTGTGCCTTTCCATAATGATACATACTTTCGTCTTGAAATTTACTTGAAACGACAACTATATCACATTGTTTTATTTCACTATCAATGAGAAATTAAGTGAGAGTCATCTAGTGTTGGCACTAGAAAATATGACCCACTTACGGTTTCTTTGAGTGGATATTTTTCTGTAATTTATTTAGCGGACTAACGTTATGAATTAACTTTTCAAACGTGAAAAGGAAGCACAAACATATTAACGTTGCGCTTTATTGTAAAAACAATAATAATAATAGCATCCAACCTAAAGCAACCAAAATTTAATTTTTGTCCGTAGAATGGAGCAGGGCTTCACTGTAAATTGTGCTGCATAAATCTGTTCTGCAACAAACCACATTATGAAAGAAGAGCATTTAATTTTCACAGGTTTTCCTTCTCTTTTCGTGGTATGTATGGTTATTTGTTTTATTATGCAAGTGTTCTCTGCATAATTTCCATCCGAGATGATGAACATAGTTGTTCAATATTTCTTTTTTTCTGTTCGAGGGACACAAACTCATTTCACAACTTTAAGTTAGTCATTAAAATTCAAGGAAAGTTCTAAACGTGACTTGTGTAGTTAAGAATGTTCCACCAGTAAAACCACAGATAAGGGTCAGTTTTCAATGCCGAAGCACTGAGGCTTCAAATGTGAAAGTTATCTCGGAATTCGATGACGTCAGGCTTTGCACCCGCGCGTTGAAATTTAGCAGTGCCATCTCTTGTCTTTTTGTGGCAGAAGAAGTGGAAGCAAGATTTCGAGTGGTGCCTCTCAACGTATTATTCCGAAACTTCTTGCGAAGGGTCGTTCGCAGCAGGTGAGTGCACCGGTTTTCCTGCCTTGTTTCCAGGTCTGCTCGTATATACCCTTGTCTGTGGTAAAAAATTGCTCTAGAAATCACATAATAAATGTAATAAATAAATCCTCATATCAACAATAGCTCCGAATACTATTATGAGGACGTTGCTGCATATCTTTTGTTGCATATAACACTGATATTATGACCCTCCGTCCTGATACCAAGCTCGGTAGTGAAGTTAGGTCGGTCAGTTCTTCTTCTATTATCCCTCTCCATTCTGAAGTTACATGAAGTTAACGTAAAAGTGCATCATTATGATGTAAGTGAATATTTCTTTCTAGGTTGAGATGTACATAATGCATCGGTTACTATTTTTATGCACTTAGATGATGCTATTATAATTTGGTTTGAGTTACAGCCTCATGCATTTCTTGTTTCAACCGATGCATTTACTTATCCTTGTGAGAGGGAGCAGCGTTATGTTTTTATCGTCTTTTCATGGCTGTCATGATTTTTCGAAAAGAAAATCAGATTGACTGATTTGCTTTATTTTACTTCGCATTTCTCCCACTTTTGGTTAATCACGAAGATGAGGCGAGGTATTGTTTTATTGTTTTGGTGTTTTAAGTCCACTTTATGCACAGTAAGGCTAATTGAGACTGGGCCTACATTTTTAACTGGGATCCAAACCACTATGTGCCTCCACCGGGTATCGAACCCGGGACCCCTTGATTACAAGGCGATGACACTACCACTCCGCCATCAGAGAGGCCCAAGAGGATGAGTGATGATATAATGAATTTGATGAAAGGAGACCCACAAAGATCACCCGTACACAGTCCAAGCTTCGAACACGAGACCGCTGGCGTAGGAGCACAACGTGCCGCCACGGAGGTCAGCAATAAAATCTGAATCAAAACTTGAGGGGTTATAAACTTCTAATACAGTTCGATATTGATCTTCGATTTCGGCGGTCGATACTATCGATATATCGAAATCCAAACATCTTCCCCGTGGACATGGCACTGGAGGCAATCCCATCATCCCCACGCCAAGTTCAGTAAATAAAAGCATGAGTAGGCAACACTGCACCGGAAGGCGGACCCAAAAAATATTGCACCAGCGAAACGGGCAGAGGATGTGTTTTTCCTTTTCTGGGCCTTCTTCCGGGACAAAATATAAAAGCGCTTGGGCCCAGACTCTTCCTTGTCGGCAACTAACCACACTGAGCGGAAGGAATGGGCATGTTGTTGCGACACGAGATTTAGTTTCACGGCCGAACCATACAGAGGCCGTTTCCGTGTCATTTACTTTGGACACGGTACAGCAACTGGGCTGTCTCTGTTTTAAGGAGCAGAATTCCCGGAGGGAAGTCGAAGAATACGACTTCGTGCCGGCAGCAAGTAACTGGCTGTGCCATATGCGTCGATAGTAATTGGTGCAAGCTGTCAGAATCATTCCCTTTTCCTCTCGTTTCGAAAATTTATTTACGGTTTCGGTTTTCAAAACTTCTTTCACAATGTTCACTTTTAAAAACAGTTTTACACTTTTTCTTGTTAGAACTGTTTGTAAGGTGTTTCCAAAGTGTCTTCCTAGTGCTCCGTTTACCAGACCGTCTTCGCGATGTTGTTGCAGTACCGTTTTCGCAGTGTTCAGCTTGCCGTACCGTTCACACAGTGCTCAGATTACAATACCTTTTTTAGAGTGTTCAGCTTGCCGTGCTGTTTTTGCAATGTTCAGCTTGCCGTACCGTTTTCGCAGTGTTCAGCTTGCCGTACCGTTTTCACAGTGTTCAGTTCGCCGTACCGTTTTCGCAGTGTTCAGTTCGCCGTACCGTTTTCGCAGTGTTTAATTTGCAATACCGTTTTTCCAGTACTCAGATTGCAGAACCTTTTTCGCAATGTTTTGTTTGCAATAGTGTTTTCGCAGTGTTCAGTTTACAATAGCGTTTACGCAGTGCTCTAATTGCAATACCGTTTTGCAGTGTTCAGTTTGCAATAGCGTTTACGCAGTGCTCTGATTGCAATACCGTTTTCGCAGTGTTCAGTTTGCCATTCTGTTTTCACAGTGTTCAGCTTGCTGCTTCGTTTTTGCAAAGGGTATCCTTCCTAAAAAATAAGAAAGGGCTGAGAGAGGTAATTCATGTCGACTCAATGGGGATGTGATAGGCGGATGTTCATCCATGTCAAAAGGTGTCAAATCTGGGAATCTCGGTGGCCAGGCAGTTAGGTCCTCTCTTCCGATCCAACGTTCAGGAAAAGTTTCATTCAGAAACGTGCCCGTGCGTGACTCAACAGCACTATTGATCCTACAACTGGACTAATGAAATCTTGGTTCGATGGTCTTTCAATTGAGCTTCACAACGAGACAATATAAACAGTAATTTTCGCATTATAAATTCTTATTTTTGTGTACCTCCGGCCCGGACACCCTATATATTGTTCTGTTTTGAACAGATTTTGATGCAACACCTGAATAATACAAAAAGCTAGAATATTGTCAGCAGTGTAAGTAGGAAAGAAATCATTGGTGCGTCTCACATGGAGCCCCCACAACCTTCCCCTCCAAGATATGCACCTGAAAGTGAGTGAACGTTTCCGCCAAAACGTGGGAGAAACACTTCCAAGACAAACATGCAAATCATCCCCGCATTGAGTGTTGAATTTTTTACGAAAAATATGTCCCCTAAGCAGATTCCAGATCTCATTACATCATGCAAAAGGGAGTTCTGTGTTACGACACGGAATAGCTATTCTCTGCCGGGTTTAGTCGGTGCAATCTCCTTCGTCGTTCCGCTTACTAAGGCCTTTTATGCGTTCCGGGGTTCTGCTTCGCTGAATTCTCGTTGGAAATGCAACAACAGCCAACTTAGTCCGTTCGCGGGAACAATGAGGGTGTTCATATACGTTTTGTCTCTTGTAATAAATTCCCCGCAGCTTTAAACCCTCTGCTTGTGTTGCTAACTTGATCTAGAGGTGCTTCGTGCCAGATTTCCTGTCCTGTTTTCACCGGAGTGTCTGTATATTGTGGATTCTGTTTCTTATTTCCATCGCTTTATCAGCGTAATTTGAAATGTATGTGTAGTTTGCTCCTCTCGGTCAGTATACTATTCATTATATGCCTTGCTTCCATTTTGTGTTATTAAAGTTTTGATTTTGTGTCTGGTTTCCGGCGCTTACATGTACATTTATATTATACTAGCTGGTTACCCGGCGTTGCCCGCGTATTTATTTATCCCAATCTTCTAACTATAGTGTAAAATGAAGTTGGAGTTGAATGGCATTGAGTGTGTCACCATTCATCTTAGCGACCCCGAAAATTATGGATTCCATACTAATATCGGTCGTTTTACATGTCACCCCCTTCTTACCCCCAACCCCACTGGTGCCAGGGGTGTATTGGAATTGAATGGCATTGGAAGTGTCACTATTCATCTCAGCGATCTATGGATCCCGCACCAATATCGGTCGTTTTCGATTATTCTTGCATGTCACCCCCTCCCACCCCCACCTTTAGGGGTACCGGGGGTATCTTACCCCCACAGTATTTCTTTCGAGATTGCAAGTGATACGTGTTCCAAGTTTGGTTCAAATCGCTCCAGGCTTTCGAGAGTTATGTTGGAACGAACACACACACATCCATTTTTTTTAATATTATATTCTCTATCAACAGAGTTCTGATTTTGTTTCTACTGCTTTTGTCTGTATAGTTTTGATTATCTGTCATAATTCCTCCTATCTATCAGCATATTTTTGTTTCCGTCTTAATTCCTCCGCTCTGTCATACTAGTTTTGATTCCATGTCTTAATTTCTCCGCTCTGTCAGCATATTTTTGATTCCGTGTCTTGATTTCTCCGCTCTGTTAGCATACTTTTGATTCTATGTCTTAATTTCTCCGCTCTGTCAGCATATTTTTAATTCTGTGTCTCAATTCCTCCGCTCTGTCCTCATATTTTGCTTATAGCTACGTGTTAATTCCTCCTCTCTGTCAGCATATTCTTGATTCTGTGTTTTAAATCCTCCGCTCTGTCAGCATATTTTTGAATCTGTACCTCAATTCCTCCACTCTGTCCTCATATTTTGCTTATATGTGTAAATTCCTCTGTTGTCAGCATATTCTTCATTCTGTGTTTTAACGTATCCGCTCTGTCAGCATATTTTTTATTCTGTGTCTTAATTCCTCCGTTCTGTAAGCATATTCTTTTCATTCTGTGCCTCAATGTCTCCGCTCTGTCCTCATATTTTGCGTTATAGGTGTTTCTAAGCTCTGTCAGCATATTCTTCATTCTGTGTTTTAATTTCTCCGCTCTGTCAGCATATATTTTATTCTGTGTCTTAATTTCTCCGCTCTGTCAGCATATTTTTTATTCTGTGTCTTAATTTCTCCGCTCTGTCAGCATATTTTTGATTCTGTGTCTTAATTCCTCCGCTCTGTAAGCATATTCTTTTCATTCTGTGCCTCAATGTCTCCGCTCTGTCCTCATATTTTGCGTTATAGGTGTTTCTAAGCTCTGTCAGCATATTCTTCATTCTGTGTTTTAATTTCTCCGCTCTGTCAGCATATTTTTTTATTCTGTGTTTTAATTTCTCCGCTCTGTCAGCATATTTTTGAATCTGTGTTTTACTTCCTCCGCTCTGATAGCATATTTTTTTCCATGTCTTACTTTCTCCGCTCTGACAGCATATATTTGATTCTGTGTCTTGATTTATCCGCTCTGTTAGCATATTTTTTTATTTTATGTCTTAATTTCTCCGCTCTGTCAGCATATTTTTTGATTCTGCTTCTTAATTTCTCCTCGTTTTCACAGTAATATCAGAATTTGTTTCATTTGTGCCTTGTTTCCACTTCTCTCTCATGAAAATTCTGTGCACTGTCCCACCAAACTATCTCTGCAGTGTTACATTCTCGTTATCAGCATATTTCTGGAATTATTCAAATGTATTTTAAATATCTGATAATTAGATGGAGCTTTCTTGAAGTTTTATGAAATAATATTCTTTTATATCAGATACAGATATTTTATCAGTCAATTTTAACAGGAAATATTCAGTAAATATTAGTAATTTGAAAGTTTTCGCTAACCCTGAAAAACAATATTCAAAATGAACTCGATTCTCGGTTTTTGGGCCGAGATTCCAAGAGAATGTGTTTGAAATGTAGAAATAAAACTGCTTCATTAGTTATTCTTTTTAGTCCACACGCTTCATCAGAAATTAGGCTCTGCTTTCTTTTCCCGTTAAAAAAGAGCAATCGAAACAAACATGATATTGACATTGTGAGGTTCGGTGTTCTTCATCCCCAAATGCGGTGTGACCAATTACAGATATCAATGAGAAACTAGTTATGTTCTTGCAGCTGTCGCAGTGAGGTCCACAAGGTGTCGTAGATGGGTGGTGCATTAAGGACGCCATCATCCGTTGTAAAGAGTCTACTGAAATGTTGACACGTCTAAGCAGTGTGTTGTACAGCGTGTCCGAGACGTCGACGTACCCCTACTTGAATGCATCGTAACGCAACTCCCATGCTACGTTTGGGATCGAACCTAGAACCTCTAGATTTAGTTGGGTGATGTAGCTATTCCTCATTCATCTCTCACTCCTCAAACCCCTTGCCATCCCGCAATCCTCCGTCGGTCATCTTTGGACCCAGTCGGCTTGTCACGACACATTTTTTTTTTCCAAACGTTGAATTTAGTCTCCAGTCTTGAAGCCGTCGGAATGAAGAATTTGCAACGTAAGAAAATCACCCCTCTTTCCCTCTTGTATCGAGTTACGCAGCAAGAAGCAGCCACTTCGGCCGCGAAAGACATGTATTCCTTTAACAGGACAACCACGGGAAGGAAAACTTCAATGATAGCAAATTCTTTGTTTGATACAATGTTGCCACTCCGGCGTTATAATTCCCAGAAACGCTTTTACGAACAGAATTTGCTTCAAGCGAAGCAAACTATTAGAATAAATTTAAACGATTATATATCTTAACGTTTTATTTCCCAGTAAAAGTATGTATATTTTAAACCTCTCTCACCACAATGAGCCAGTACACGTTCAATTTTTAACGATAACAGGACTTGGTCGACTGTCTAGAATGTTCGTTAACAATAGTATAATAATAGGCAAAGTAGAGTTTTCAATGTTTATAGCAAGCAATTTTCCATTCAAAAGAGTAGTAGTAATTTAAGTTGAATCAAACGGAAACAGGACATTTCTCATAGCACAAGGGAAATTAAAGAAATAATTTCGATAATTTTAACAAATATTTCATTGGTTTCGTTATGAATTCTCACATAAATATAACTAACCTTATTCAGTATCAATCTAATTACATACCTTATTATTTTATGGTTATCAGCTTTCTTTATATTGTATTATCGTGGTACGAGTAACTTATAAATGTTCATACGAGGAATGGCAAAGCAGTTGAATTTCTGTATTTGTGTTAATAAGTCTAGATCAACACCCCTTTCCTCATTTCCCGTTTACGAAATTATACTTTATCCTTTACCTAAGTCTGTCTATTCATCACACCAGTCAAGAGCTATCAACAGGAGAAGGTTTTTCCCAGCGTATCTATTGGGAATCAACATGCAGCAGTTTGGCCAATCACCAGCGAGGAGAACGGGATTCGAACCCGAATCTGCACGCATCCCGACGGTTTAGCTTCCCAGGACAACAGCATGCAACAGCCACGTGAGCCAGCCAGCCTGCCAGTATTTTAGTACATGGAACAAACACTTTCCACCCTTATAAGAAGAAACTCCCAAACCGGACAAAATTCTTCAGTCCCTTTCCCCATCAATGCTCCCACAAAAGAAGAACAGAAGAGATGCAGAATAGAAGAACAGAAGACATGAAGAGGGAGCAGGGAAGAGAGCAGAATACCAGAGAGAAGAATGAACACCGTAGTTTTGTCCCCACAAACTACACACAATATGCTCCTGTTCCGAAAGTGCATCGCTTTCCACAAATATCACGGTACTTCAATCAAAAGTGCAGCTTACATAATCCAAGTCATCACTGTGTGTAAACGTTCCCCAAAATCTGCCAGTCTTTATAAATTTCACCCAATGAAGAAGCAGAAATTCATCAAGGACGTATCCTAGTGTTTACACTTCTCACCTCTGTACACTTGCATTACAGAATGTATACGACCCCTCCTAAAAAGTCATTCCGCAGTGTTTACGAAAGTGCATTTTTATGTGACATGTAATGCGTCACATTCAACTCTACAACTTTCATGTAAAGCAGTTTTACACCCACAAAGAAGAACCTTCCAGTGTGTGCAACCTGTCTTTTAACGTCATGCACAGGAGTGTACTCAGTGAGTTTCAACGTCCCATGTCTCATTCACTTTTCCATAAATGCACAAACTATGCTTATCAACGGTGCAATTTTACATGGTTTAAGTGAATATGCTGCATGACAAAATCGTGTTTCGCCAGTGTCTACAATTTTGTCGACCGTTTCTCACTTAGTTCCTTGAAAGAAACGTTGAAATGAAAATCTGTGTGCAACCAGTTGTGCAACTTTTGCACGGGAGTGTACCATGTGAAAATATTTAAAAGTCGTTTATTCATCATTAAGTACACCGAACAATACTAATCAACAGTGCTTTTAACACATGCCCTTTTCTTACCAGCTTTAAAGAAAACATCGAAGCAAAATTGCTAAGTGCATCAACCTACAAAGGGAAGTCTCACAGTAACTCGACGGCATGTTTCCCCCAAGTGTACATGTGTGCTTCATGGATTCCAAATATTAATTCATACTTACATCCGTAATTCCAGTAGTGCCGAGAGTGATAACAATCCACTGAACTATCGTGACAACTCCAAACACTTCCAGTGAATGCGTGTGCATCGCAATATAAAACAAGAAGAACCCAAGTGGAAATATATTTATTATACACACATACAAACAGTACGTAGTGTATCCGCGAATTTACGGTACTTTTTAACTCAAGTGAAAATATGTGTCGTGTGAGTCCACTTGTGTTGACTACTAACGCACACGTGTGTTCACGCCCCCTTTTGGCGACCTCAGGTCATAAGCAGTCATCATTGTTGCTTGGCCGCACCTTTAACATGTTACGTCAGTTATGTCTGTGATCATCACGTGTCGATCTTCCGCATCTATTACAAAATTGACGGTACGCTCATTCCATGCATGATTATGTGAGCGAGTATCAAAGTGCAAGTTAAGCACTGTGCTATTTTTTTTTACTAAGCAAAGATGCGAGCTTGTTATTTGTTTTTCTTACGGCCAGTTACACCAGACAGTACATTTATGCCTATGGCCAGTTCTCGCGTCTGAAGTATCGCCAAGTATTTACTCAATTACTATTCTGTTATCATCATTTTTTTCTTTTCGGTTTTGGCGAAAACTATGGTTTTATTTCATTTTTATTTTTTCTATGTTTTTAATAAAAACTTCGATTTATAAGGATAGATCAACATGGATACCTTAAATATAAATTTCAATTCTGGAAATTTTTTCCAGAGGGGGTAATCGTATCAATCTCTTCTAAATTGAGATTTATAGCTAGCCTGAATTCATAACCCCTGTCGCCAGCCGTTGCTCTCTCAGGCATTCAAAGAATGTCACATCAGTAATTTACAAATCCTTCCTGGTCTATTGGAGTTAAGGTGCTGATCAGCTGGTATTTCAGGGCAACGACCAGGGAAGGAGGAAAGAGAACAAAACAGAGAGCAACGTGTGGTGTGGGGTCTTTTGCCTGGAATCGCCGAACAAGAAGGAACTGAGGAGATTGAGCGATCGAACACGTTTCGATATGAACAGCTATCAGCGGGGAATTGTATCATCAGAGACAGACAGGTATTGTTACTTCCAACCATGTTGATCTAGACTTGAAGGTATAAATCCGAAAGCTTGTGTTTTGCCATTTCCAAGTGTGTAGTTAGTACCTCTCGCCCATTACCATTAGGCTTACCTTGAAGGGCGAGTGCTCAAATGAGGAGGATGAATGATTAAGCGAGCTACATCACCCCCCTCAATGGTGAAGGTTCTTGGTTCGATCCCACGTACTCAGAGTACGTTACGGCATCATGTTACAACTATATTCAATGGATTGGCAGAACAACCGTGAAATGGATTAAGCCTTTCGCGCTTAATCCGTTTCTCGGTTGTTCCTTTCGCGCTTGTTCGGGTGTTCAATTTTTATTTCGGAACTGAACTTGTTGATTGAAAGTCCTAGGATGTTCAGGACTTCATGTGTTTCATAACTCAGTCATATTTGAACAGGAGTTAGGTTGACGTATTGTATTTGGATATAGAAAAGGCCTTCGACTCTGTACATCACGAGATATTATTGTATAAACTTGATAAACTTGGATTTTCAGATAGTTATTGTAAATGGTTTAAAAACTACCTCTTGGGCAAAACATTTAAAGTTAAAATTAACAATTGTTGTTCAGAAATAGCCAACATGAAGAGTGGTGTACCGCAAGCCTTCATCCCTAGGACCAATATTGTTCTTGCTCTTCATAAATAATATGAAGCATTCTGTCTTAAGTAGCAATCTCTTACTATATGCAGACGATGCTAAGGTGTACAAAGAAATACATTCTATTAATGATGATTATTTGTTACAAAAGGATTTAAATTACATAAAGAAATGGATGCAGAACAATAAATTGCAACTAAATGTAAATAAAACAAAATTTTAAGGTATAACAAGAAAACATAATTACAAGGTTAAAAATGTACCAGTGCAGAATGTAGACAATATGAAAGACATAGGTGTTATATAAAATACTAAGCTTACATTTAAGCCACACATGATTGTGAAAAAATCAAGATCGATTATGGGAAACCTGATTCGAAAATGGAAAACAAGCAGTAATTTGGAACTTTTCATCTTCATGTATTGCATCATGGTTAGGCCGTCCTTAGAATATGCTTGTCAAATATGGCATCCGTAAAATTTTAAAAGTGATACATCGCTAAATGCAAATGTTCAACGCACGGTTTGTAGATTTATGAATAATAATTTTAAAATGTACCATGTCTATTATGAATACAGTAATCTAAGTAAGAAACTTAAATTATGTAACATTGAATGCAGAATAAATATATGCTGTCACCAGTTTAGATAGTAAAACGAATCTGGAAAAATTGTTTGAAAGTGCCTCATTATAACACCAGGAGACATCATAAAGTAATTGCAACTACAGTTTTGAAATCCAACACTTGGATGATCAAATTAGTATCGTTAGTACAGGTGAATGTCCCAATCTATGGAAATTAAATTCGACAATAATGTAGGCTATTTCAAGAACAATTATGTTTAAACTTTTAATTTCTGATTTATATATTGCATGTATATTATTACAACCCTCTTTTCTGATTCTAACCGTAATCTGTAAAATAGTTTAATGCATATTTGTTAAACACAAACACGGTGTTGTATAAAGTATAAAGGTTAATCTGTTAACAACATTTAAATAAATACATTTCAATTCAATTCGATTATTAGAAAGTTTAAGTATGCAGACATGGTTTGAATCGGCCAAAATTTAAATGTTTGTTTGCTATACTGTTGTCATGGTAATTTCTTCTTGTTGATTTTGTTCGCTCGTATGTTATAATGTAAATATAAGTACAAATGTTATGCATATGTGCATATACATAGGGGCAATATGTACTATGCAATATAATATGGGGTAAGGGGACTTCTGGACACTCTGTAGAAAGAAATAGAGCTGTTACAGTAAAGTATACTAATGCACTCATTCATTAGCTTCTTCAGCATATAATATGTAATGCTTGTTAGTACTAAACAGTTGCGAATCTGATAAACTTTTCAAAACCAAAAATCGTGGAAGTTTGCGTGGGCTGCCAATATGCCGTTAGTGAATTATGGTGTTTCACAAGATGTCTATGACCCATAATGCCGATGAACTCCTCCAGATAGTGGCGGCGCGAATTGCCCTCCCCCCAATTGTTGCTAGTTTTTACCGCTGCACTATGACCCCTTAATGCAAAGCCTTGTCTACCAAGAAAAAGCAAATTGTTCTTTCCCATCTAGTTTTGGCACCTAATCGCCGATACTGCTTCCAGATAAAGAGAGTTCACTTCCTCACCGATAGTTCTTCATTTGATAATATCGGAGGTATATTTATGATAATCTAAAAACATATACTTGCACTGGCGTACGCATGGGGAAGCTGATCGGGCTACAGCCCCCAACCCCTAAATTTTGAGAAAATCAAAAAATCAAAAGAAAGTAGTAGAACTCAGGAAAACCCAAGTGGATAGAAAGCAAAATCCATTTAAAATGAGCACGGAATACCATTGTTGTTCGTGAGCAACTTTTTAAATGAAGGTTAGAAATGGTTATTACAAAATATTCATTGGGTATCCCGCCTCCCTTCTAGAGCGCAGCTATGTAATAACCGCCTTTACAGTTCCAGTATCCTCCGTAAATACTTACAGGCCTCCCCGTTGGTGTAGTGGTAAATCCGTCGCCTTGTAATCAAGGGGTCCCGGGTTCGATACCGGTGGAGGCACAGTGGTTGGGATTGTGGGTTGTACGCTCAGTCCCCATTAGCCTTTATGTGCATAAATTGGACTTAAAAGGACAAATCAAAGTAAATACTCATAATTTCATTTCTGTTTATTATGTTTCACGCTAACTTCGCATTTTGTACGAGTTTTGCGATTAATAGATGGCGCTGTTAATTCTTCCGCTCTTACACCTATTTTTAACACGTTTCACGCTTTCTTCTTACATTATTCCTTTCGCGATTATTGCGCCCCAAACGGCGATTGCATCAAATATTTTTCTCCCATTCTGAATCATCATTGGATACTAACATTTTCAATTTGGTACGAAAGAGAAATAATGACATCACTGCAATCGGATCGAGGAGGCCGTTTCGGAAATTAATCGTGATCGATTTGGGTGGAGGGGTCTTCCCGTCTATAAAAGAATGGACGAAATATCGCGGAAAAGAACGATGGAAGGGGGAGGGAAATCTCTTGCCGATCCTGAGAAGGGCGCCCGATGCTAAATTCTCCGGACCACTCTCGCGCCATAATGAAACTTTCCCTGAATTTTTCATGAAGCCTAATGCCAATAACAGAGGGCATTCGCATCTCGTCCCGGCATGCCCCGGAAAATCATCTCCGGCTCTGTGTTCGAGCAGATGACGCTTCATATTCACCCATTTTCTTCCTCGCCTGTCTTCTATTTCTTCCGCTCTTCTCGCGTCTTCCTTTCTTCACCCCAACAGAGAGCAGATCTTCCAGGAGAATGGATTCTTCAGGCAATATTCCATCCTACAAGGTGTCCGGAAACTAGTTTCCTCCTTTTTTGTGATAAACAGACAAACAAGCAAACAAGAAGCTTGAGGCTAATGGCGTTTTTATACAGTGAAATCTCGCTTTTACGTGCACTGAAGCGACACCACACAAATAGGATCTTAACAACAATATTCTACCATAAAAGGCATTGAAAAATAACAATTCTCTTTGTCATAAACAAGAATTATCAGGAAAACAATAAAAAATAAACTGATACCATGTACTAATGGAATTTTGTACACTTCAAGGTAATTCTGCGAGCTTCAACTGATCGTTTTACTGCACTGTATAAGCCATTCCGCTATCTTAGCCATCTTGCGCCATCTATCGAGACTTCTCTGCATTATTTATCTTCTACTCTTTCTTTTAGTGTGATATTTTGGATTATAGATTTGTATCTGATAGTTATAAACGTATTAAATTTTTCATAATTAATTTAAGAGCAACATTGTTGTTGCCTCAAATGTTTGTGATTTTCTCATTTTACGTAGCTTTTCTGCCTCTGTAGACTAATCGCGACAATGAGGATGAATTATGAAATGAAATTTATGATGAGACAGACACCCGTCGACCATCGAGTCGACTAAGTCATACTTGTTCAAGCCTTATTCTAGCAGACATCTTTTCTGTCACTCAACGCTTTACATTGATATACATTCGTATCTATTTGCTTTCAAAGTATTGAGACAATGAAAAGAATCGGATTCATATAACAACTTAATATTCGGTAATTTTGAAAATAGATGTCATTAATATTCCACAAAGCAATTTTCATATTTGGAAATTAAGATTTTGCCTTACAAATTCTGGTTAGTATTTAATATTTTTTTTAAAAAAAAAAGATTGGCACAGCATTTCTAAACCACAGTAGTGTCAAAATAGATTAGAATTGTCAAACCTTTTACAATCGAACTTTCCCGTATACTATTAATAATACCTCTGTAATAACAGACAACGAACATGATTTCAATCAAGTTCAATAATTGCAAGCATTCCTTTTATTTTTTGCACGCACACGCGCTCGCATATGCACATTTCTGGATATTACAGAGGAATGCCTCATACACGCGATGGTTACATGAGCATGTAGTTGTGCTTCGAGCCTTCACTCTTCAGCTTTTTTGACCGTCCCCAGCTTTCAATGGTGACATCCGGACAATATATAGCTCCTCCTCCAACATTCTCTTTGGCACCATGAACAATCTATCGTTGTCGCAATCCATCATCTGATGATTAATTATTATTATTAATGGATCTTTTTCGCCAATTTTATGGTGTCGCAGAATGAGATTGTTACGTTTAAATTAACGGCTCTGTTACATAATTGTACTGAAGCTATTATCTTACAATTTGAAAAATAATCTGCTCGTCTCAATGACCAAATGCATCAACGACTGTTACCAGCTTAGTTTCTGGTTGTGGATCCATTCTGATTCCGAACTCTAAATCTGAATTCCTTACCAAAGACTCGCACTTTGGATTCTCTTAATACTTGCCTTGTTACAAAATATTCGAAATTTGAATGTGCTACCATAGAATCGAGTTCTGCATTGAGTTGTCAATTTGTAACCAAATAATCAAATTCTGAAATCATTATGTAAGACTCGAATGCTGAAATCATTAACGAACACTCGAATCCTGAATTCGCTACCAAAGACTACTCGAATCCTGAATTCGCTACCAAAGACTACTCGAATCCTGAATTCGCTACCAAAGACTACTCGAATCCTGAATTCGCTACGAAAGACTACTCGAATCCTGAATTCGCTACCAAAGACTACTCGAATCCTGAATTCGCTACCAAAGACTACTCGAATCCTGAATTCGCTACCAAAGACTACTTGAATCCTGAATTCGCTACCAAAGACTACTCGAATCCTCAATACTCGAATCATGAATGATACCAAACATTTAAACCATGAATTCATTACCAAAGACTGAAATCACGAACTCGTTACTAAAGGTTCGAGTCGAAAATTCTCAATTCGTTACCTAAGGCTCAAATCTTGAATTTGTGACTAAAAATTCGAATCCTGAATTCGCTACCAAAGACTCGAGTGCTGAATTCGTTACAAAGGACTCGAATCTGGTTTAGTTATCAATATTGAATTCTGAATTATTTACCCGAGTGTAGAATTCTGTATTCAGAAACTCTTTCGCCCATTCCTAATTGGACTTCGTTTATAAAATACTGCGTACAATACCATACATTTCGAATGAGAACTAACATAACACACATTTCTGCACGGATAATCATGATCGATTTTATAGTTGAAATAATAGTAAACCATAAAAGAAAACAAAAAACAATACGGCCAAGAGGACAAATTCTAAGCTTACCCATATCAAACATACACGACTAGCTCTCCAAAGGCAACAATACGTGTCACGTGCAACACTTCACATAAGCTTCATGTCACCGTCAGGCCTCCACGTACGCAAACACGTACACGAATTGCGAAACGTGAAATTGTATTGACATCCTTAACTGAAGAGGTTCAATCATCGCACTCGCATTCAATCCTAACCCATCACGTCACCCGAATAACAAACAGCTCAATTAATTGTACTAGTTTCAATAATTATGGAAACGTTCAATAATGGCGGCTGGAGTGTTTGTTGAATATGAATATCTAAGCATCTAGTCACAATGCCCAGTTCGTGTTCAGCATAGGTGATTGTTGCATCATGTTGGCTGCAAGTGACGGAGGATTGTTGTCGGATGATATCGAAACAATGCACAACAATTAAAAGCAATCTGAGGGTTGTATTTGCAAAGCTTGGAAAACAGTATTCCTATAACAGGTTTTGGGTATACAGGTATCGACGGAGATTGTTCAGAAAAGTACTAGACGAGTACAAAAGTTCTTAAAAGTGGTGGAAACTGCTGTCGGAAATCTGAATCTTTAGGAACTTAGGAAAAGATGGCGAAGAGTTACACACTGGAAAAAATGGTATTAACGAACCTGAGATTGGTCCCAGGAGATCCACACCGCATTTTGGTCAAATATTAACCTCAGTAGCGTTAAAATAACACATAAATAGTTGCAATAAACACTATAATACAGCGCCTTGAATAACGTACTGTGGAAAGCGACCCAAGAAACTGGTTCCCGAGACGGATGACAACATAGATGGCAGTGCGATCAGTACGGATGATAATTTCCTTATGAAAGTAATGCGGCTTAGATAGTTTTTGGAATATATTGTGTAGATTTGTTTGTCTTGAAAGGCGGTACGTGAATTGATGGAAACAGTTATATTTGTGGAGTGATTTGCAGTCATGAAATGGCATAAATTTGGAAAGAAAAGTAAAATAAAATTAATAAATGAATAGCATGCGTACCCAAGAAACATAGCAATGTGATTCCGGACGTCGAGTGTTCGATTGTGTACTAGAGTTTATTTTTCTATGTTATTAGAATGTAAATAGTATCCTGAGAGATATTTCATACCGAGACGACAAACCACAAGTGTTGCTTGGAAGCGAGCAGTCGGTAATCAATCAATGCAGCCTTTCGAACCGTAGGGACGCAAGGTCTGACTGCACCGTTTGCTCAAGGAGATTTTAGACCAAAGCAACACGCGACAAACGATACGGGAATTTCAAACCAAAGCGACACGGGTCCTTCGGTTCTAGGCAAATTTCATACCGAAGCGACACGCGACACATGTCGCTTGGAAACGAGCCAATCAAGAGCAACATTTCACATCGTAGCGGCATGACGGGCAGCACAGGCCAGCGTTCGGTTGGTGAAATCCTGAAGGGACAAGTGTCGCGTATCGCTTGTCGCTTTGGTGCGCAACCTCACTAAAGCAAGACACTCATTGCATCGCGCATGCGCGAACAACAAACCACGGCAACACGTTGCAAGCTATTGAGGAAATGGCCCAGTTTGAGCGACACACAAGCGACAAAGCGACACGTGTGTCTTATCGTGTCGCCTAGATCTGTTGTTGTAACGTGCGGTTTATCGTGTCGCCTAGATCTGTTGTTCGCACAATTAGCAGCACACGCTTGCTAATAGACTGAAGGCATCATGTCGCTTGTCATTACTTGGGAACTCCTCCTCAGATCGAAGTAACAAGTAGCACGCGAATACGACATATGAACGTGTCGTTTGCTGTTTGGACCCGCATGCTCAATGAATGCTATTTTACAGTCTGGAAGTGTTTGTGTCAGTAGTCACATAAGTGTGAAAATCCCGTGTCGCTTGTTCCATTGGTCTGGAAGTTTCCTTACACTCATGTCGATGGCTTAAAGGAAGTTTTGTGGGTTTCTCCTTGTCGTTTCATGCAATCATCATCATCGCCCCGATTAGTTTAAAGCGGAAGAAAATAGTCCGAAAATACAAACGCTTCAGCGTGTATATCTTTAAAAGAAATGATGATGATGATGATGATGATGATGATAATAATGAACCTATTTCATACACAAAAATTTAGTTACCAAGAGCATTCTACGAGTATTTTTTTCTCCCGTGAAAGTATAACGATAGCAGGACGTGGTCGACTGTCTAGAATGTTCGTTAATATCTTCGCGACCACTGTACTAAATATCATATCAATTATCACATACATAGAAATGCTTCATGTAAAAGAATCAGACGTTGCAGCGAAAACTCCATTTACTTCGATTATAAACAGACGAATGCCATGCAGCTGTACCGACACCAGCGCCTCTAGCGGTATCATATTCGAGTGGAACCAGTCAGAGAGCCCAGGACAATGCCGTTTTCCACACTAAATTATTCAAGGCGCTATAACTATACTAAGACTACTGAAGTTGAACATTGACCAAAATGTGGTATGGACCTAGTGGCGGGCCCAGGATTTTCGGAGGTTTTGGGGTTACGTACGTGTATATATAGGGGTTGAATTTTGTAACACCTAAATGAAAACGTTCCTGCGCCGCTGAAAGCAGTCATTTTACAAGTCCACATCTCCCCGATAAAATATCCTGCGTAAGCCAGTGTTTGGATCACAATTTTCTAAAAGTGTCCAATTATACAGTTACAGGTTGCTGTTTGCCGTTGTTTTTCACACAGTGCGACTAAAACCACGGGTGGAAATATTTTTATCATGCCCATCATGAATTCTCAACCTACTGACTTCGAAGTAGGGCCGGATTCCAAGTAAAATCGTAATTTAACTGCATTAAGAATTTAGCATAGAGGGGTGAAATGTGCTACATTTGGGATGTGTGTATTGTATATGGCTTCAGGATAGTCATATGGATCATGAGAAACCTGGAAAAGGACGAATATAAAGTTGCATGTGAGAACTACTGTATATTCACAGACATGAACCAAGAACTTGCAAAAATACTTTCTCTCTCAACTTTCAAATTCAAAATGGCGCACAGTTATGAAATTAACGCCACTTAATTAAATTAATGTTTATTTATTTATCGGTAAGATACAGCACAAATGCTCATTTTCCACTGAAATTGTCAACAATGAAAATAAGAAAAATAAAAGTGGCAAAATAACACAAAAAGATTAACAAAAGTAAGTCAATGGAAAGAAAATCATATTTTGATGCTCGATAACTTCCATCATCAGAGCTTTAACGTCAGAGTTTAACCAAGCATTTTGAAATATGATCACCTTGTAACAAGAAATTCCTCAATATCATCCCCAAATGTCACTCTCGCACTTATATTTGAACGGGATTCTCTCTGCAAATCGTGTGAAGAGCGGATGTAGACACAGAATTATATCTTAGGAGACATCACAGCGTTAAGCTAGGAACAAACGGAATATTAACGCAGCAATCAATCAAGGTTTAAGAGGAATGGCAAGAAGACGTGAGGAGAACAAGAGACGAATGGCCAAGCAACCTGAAAATTAATCCTTCCGCTGTGTCTGCTGAGAAATGTCACTAGCAGATGGCGCTCAAAGCGCACATTAAATCTAACGGCCAGAAAGAGAAACAAGAAACGGCTTTTCTCCAGGTTACTTTCGTCAAGTTTGTCCTACGTTTAAAGTCATCCGCATTGTTGTTCCTCTGGAGTTCTCGAATTCAGCCGAACAATGTTGCAAACCGTCAAGTTACTTCTCTCTTTTGAGTATTCACACATGACTTGTTAAATTAACAGTGTTCCTTACTCGCTTGCTGAACTAGCAATAAGTAATAGTACAGAGAATGTGTTGTTTCTTGATATAGTCGGCCTCCCCCATGGCGCAGTGGTAGCGTCATTGCCTTGTAATCAAAGGGTCCCGGGTTCGATACCCGGTGGAGGCACAAGTGGTTCGGATCCCACTTTAAACTGTAGGTCCAGTCCCGATTAGCCATACTGTGCATAGAGTGGACTTAAAACACCAAATCAAACCAAACCAATCTTGATATAGTTAATTAGGTTCTAGTGAATGTTCCGCTCCATACCTTGTCTCAGGAATGTCTGGAGCAAGTGAACGAAAACAAGTCTGCGCGAGAAGTGACAGGCTGGCTTTGAAGTGCACGGAGCGCGCCCACCAGCTGCAACAATCACATTCATTGCACAGTGTTGCCACACATCTACTACTCCGCGGACAAGCACCTTCCCACGGTCTCCACATTGAAATTGCAAAGTACGGCAACGCGTATCCGCAGTCATGTGACTGAGACTCCACGTGGAGTAGACGAGTAGAATGACAGCTGCGCCCATTGGCTGAAGGTTAAGTGTGATTGGACGAAAACAACTCGCCCGCTATTTATCCCCACCCACCCACGTTCGTGGCGGCGGCTTTCTTCAGTTCTTGAACGTTAACGCGTGGACAATAAGAGCGTACTGCTTTGCTTGCCTACTAGTTTTCTCCCCTTTTTTACCGTTCTGCGTACCGTATGCTCCACAGATTCCCGGGACAGATCATAGTTACTGGCATGAAACTGAAGGGGCTACAGCCCCCTCCGAAATGAAAATAGGAAAGAACTCGGAAAAATCTCAGTGGTAAATACAATTATTGTACTCGAAAAACTTTAAAAATGAAGTTTAAAAATGGAAATTGTGGTATTTTTTTTTTTTTGTATATCGACCTTTACCTTTTGTATAAATACCCCGTCCAAAAAAGAATCCAGTGTACGCTATACTCTGCCCTGGGTATCTCTGGAGGGACCGAAGAAAAGCAAGCCTCTGCGCAAGTAGTGACTCGAAAGGGCTCAACCAATGAACACGTTGGAGGGAATGGGATTGCGTGGAGGGGGAAAGCGACTGCAGTTTCCAGTCTTTGTAGCAGCGTGTACAACTTCGCTCTGACGTCCCCTTATCTATAGTTATGCGCGCCCTTGTTCCAGAGATTCCGGGTATAGAAGGTACAGTGGCAGCAGTGAAATTAAATCTCTACAATGCAAATATATTACAAATTTCGTTTATAACGAACCTCAAGTTCGAGTGATGTTGAGGCTTCAGACTGTCGTGCATCTTTCACCGCTGATATTATGATAATGGAAACACACGCGTACTGATTATACGTGGCTTTATTGTTGATAAACAAATAATAATTGCAAATTGCACATGAAAAACAGAGCGTTGTGAATAACGATCTTTCACAGCAGGTGTCAGTCTCTGCTCGATCGCTTGTCGCTACTCATTTGTTTTTCTTAGATTACCCTTAGAACCAAGAGATGGCACTGGTTGGTTTGTTTTTAGGCGTTCACAGAATAACGGAACGAGTGAACTTAAAAAATGAAATGTCCATGAAAAATTATCATCCTTAATTCATAACAAAGATTTTTATATTAGCAGCAAAATACTTTAAGAAACAGTTTTCTATTTGCTTTGGTTTTGGTAGCACTCAGAACGACTGAAATGCAACAAGGGGGGAGCAAGGGGTGGGGTTGTGACAAAACACATGTTTGGGTCGAGGGACAATATTTGGCTGTTTGCTCTGTGCTCATCAGTTAGTTAAAGTGAACATTTAGCGTAAATTCAGGTCAAAGGAATGGTTTTAGTGAACTTCGGATATACTGAACAAATTATTTATTGGTTCATTATAAGCGGCGTTGATTGTATATTTTAATTTCACAGTAAGCAAGATGTTTCAATTCGTCATAAAAAGCAAAAAAAGAAGAAATACTGCTTGGTGTAAAAGCCAACAGAATGAAGTAATGGTAGAAAAAGGTTGCACACGAACATTTCCTGCAAGACAATGATTATGGCATATTGCAATATTGATATGTTTTCATTTTAGGGAACTAATGAGAAAAAGCTGGAAGAAACGGCATCCAAATATAGATTATCAAAAAAAGGTGTAATGCTGAAGATCTAGCAAAAGATAGTGTAGCGTGATACTGCAACAGTTCTTTAATTCAAAGACAATTTTGCAATTATATTTTGTTATTTGGTTTTGTTTTAATCTTAAAAGAACGAAGAAAATTCTGTTATACTACTTTATTCAATGTTGATGTTATTTTGTTTTATTATTCACTACTATGGTGAATGTAAAAGATTGATTAATATACTCATGTGTTAAGTGACATTTGAAAAGTAATTTTATTTAATCAAACTGCTCCATACTTATTTTGATTGGCCTCAACTCTGCCTGTGGAAGTAGTATGATAGATATATTCTAAGGTATTCAAGCTACAGTTGAAAACTGATTATTATGGATCTTTGATGCGATAAACAAATTCTATCCATTTATCTATTCTAGTCACTCCTAGATACAAAGAGATACAAAGATGTAATAGTGCGACATGAATAATCACGACCGGTACGTCCATGTATGTATGGAAGCCAAGCAAAAAAAGGCAACAATCAATATGAATTTACTTTCAATAGTAGCAACTATGTAATATGAGAAACCAAAAGATATACATATAAAATACACATGTTACACAATATTCGTGATGAGTTTGTCACTCTATAATCGAACTAATCGATATATATCGTTTCTATAAGAAAATATTGCAGTTGCAAAGGAAACATTTGGATACAGACAATACTTGCAAATGCAATATTAACTTTTATGATTGATTAGTTTCTTCAAGAATATACAAGCAATCAAACATCGATGGAATAATTTCAGATTAGAACCCGTGGAATTGATTGCTTGATTGAGTTGGTTTTAATTCTACTTTATGCACAGTAAGGCTAATCGGTACTGGAGCTACAGTTTAAAGTGGGATCCGAACCACAATGTGCCTCCACCGACTATCCAAACGGCACCCCTTAATTACAAGGCGAAGACGTTAGCACTACGCCATCGGAGAGGCCTTAAAACCCATGGAAGATATTGTGATTCACAAGTAACCTAGCCTCAAGTTGCTGAATTGTAATAGCAAGCAACCAAAAAGTTCTCATTAGTGATACTAAAATGAAGATTGGGCTAAGCTCTTTAGAGGTCCCAGGTTCAAATCATGGTAAAAGCCTGGGTCGTTACGTTGGTTCCATCATTCATCTCATCATAATTCATACTCATCGCGATTAAGCAAGAGGTAAAAAGCGATGTAAAATATCTGAAATACAAAAAATACTGTTTAAGATCATCTTAGCCTTGACATTCTTCTACGGTAACAATGGAATCATTTCTTACTTCCTTGCGCCGTTCATTTCCTTTTACGTCCTGACCATTTTGAACAAAATCCGTTCTTCTTCCTCTGTACGTCTTCCACGAAATATCCTTCAGGGGACTTTTCAGAGAAAAGTTCCTCGTGATAACAAACAGACTGAGGGCCCTTGACATTGTCCACACCAGGAGCCCATTGCGAGGGAAGTAACCCATCCAATTGTGCCCACAAGGGCCTAAGATAATTCCTCGTCCAATTTTTGTTGGGCGTCTCGACCGTCATCTTCTTTTTAAGAGGAATCACAAGTACTCGGGGCTCCACGCTTTGAAGTCGTCACCAGATAGTCGTTTCTCAATGTTGCCTACTTAAAGGTTCTAAAGTCACTAAAATCTCTACACGTCTTGAAGGTCTCCTGGTGACGATGATTCTCATCTTTGCAGGAACTGACGTGCAGTAGGCAGCCACTGACACTCTTTTCGTGTATTGCGGTCTTCGCTTGAGAGGAATTTCCAATTATTTGTTGCCATCTAATTGTGTGATTTTTGTAGTGCAAAATGTTAGTGATTGTAATTGCTGATACTGTTGACCCTAGAGAGTGGTATCATAGGAAAGGTATATAACATTATGGTAACCAGGGCTGCGAAGTTTATCGAGTTAGAGTCGTTGAAATCTTGATGTGAATTGTCGAAGGTAGAATTATAACTTAGGCAATGCAGTTGTTCAAGAGACACAGGGAAACTACCAGCGCTAACTCATAATAACAATGTTTTAAAAGTGTGCTTCTTGTCCTTCTGTGACTAAAGTTTCCGTCCAAATCAACTGCTCAAGTCGTGGAAGTGTGTGCGCGAGCGTTACTGTGCAGATTATCAATTCTGCTGCACTGTAGGATTGGAGTGGATTGCTATTATGCTTCGAGTTTCGGCCTCTACACCAGTGTCCCTACTGAGGCTATCAACTGCACATCAGGTTTCAGTACAGGATTATGTCTCTACATTGCTATACAGTCGCAATAGCATGTGTTCGGTACAATCTCAGTAGGGGATTTCGGACCCCTTTTCAATGCTTCCCGACACCAAAGATATGCCTTAACCCTCAAGAATGTACCAAACTTCTGTATGACTAGAACATGCGCGATGTTCCTAAATTAATTAAAATCTCTCCTCAGAATGTATCTAGGGGAAGCGGATTCAGAATCTGTATTCTAGAAGCAGCAAGGTTTCTCCGCCATGCCGAACGGTCATCCGGTTCTTAAGCAGGACTCAAACCCAGGCCCTTTGCAGGTCCTTTGTTCCGAGGGAAGATTCATCTACCAAGCGGTGAGAAATAAAACCGCCGTAAGCTATCTGTTAGGAGTGAGACATTTGACAGATACCCCTGCACAGCGAAAATATCTTCGATCGTTATCTAGCAGTACAATATAATTTATAAAATATAATATTTATAGATGTAACATGGACACGATTATACATGCGCGTTCAATCCGGTACAGCACACAGCATAACTGTTACAAATAAATAAATAATTTAATTTTTGGTTTCTCATTATTTCTTCCGAGTTGCCTCAACAGAATATCAACCTGCAAGCCTCCAAGGTTCGTCCTTTCCCGATATGGGGCCATCAACACCCTCTCGCGGCGTGTTGACAAAACATCTGCGTAGCATCACCCTGGCCATCCTGTAGCCTGCAATGCTACCAGGGGCCCGAATAATCCCCTGGCGACGTTGATGTAATGGCCCATACAGCACACATCTCCAAGGGACGTCCATAGGACGTCCACAATGTCCAATTCAGATCCATGGGTATTGTGGATGTCCAAAAGACGTCCTATGGATGTCCCGTTGTGGATATCCAGAACGGGATATCCATGGAACATCTATGGGATATCCATCCATGGATATCTAGAGAATCTCCCGTCCTGGATATCCATAGCACGTCCCGTTCTGGATATTCATGGGATATATGTTATTACGTCCACGTGTTATCACAAATTCGACATAAACGTTCTGATACGCGTGTAAAGATTCAGCATAGTATCTAGTCTCAATTATGTTAGCACTCAAACTCTGTTATGCAGTAATAAATCGTAAATTAAAACCATCTCCCACAGGAATTGTTATGGCCCATAGACCCATTGTGAAAGTTGCCACGAGGCTTTCTTTGTGTCTCGTCTTGAACACAAGAGCAGTTTGCATGAGGACGTTGCCTTACGTAGTGAAGAATTAGCGCTGCGTACTATGCTTATGCGTGTGAATACTAAGAACTTTTCGGATGTGTAGATATGTATGTGTGTGTGTGTGTGTGTGTGTGAATATGTGTGCGTAAGTGCGTGCGTATGAGTGAGTGACAGAGAGGAGTGCTTGTCATAAGCATATGTGTATACGGGGTCTTCGATTTATGTGAATCTAGTCCATAAATGTCATTTTCGTATCCAAAGTATGTGCGAAAAATATCAGCATAAAGTCCAGATTAGGTACAATTTTAGTCCAGAATATATCCTTATCCACAATGAAATAAAAACAACCAGAAAATGAACTCATGTGAACTCATGTCCGAAACATGTCCAAAATTCATCCATAAAATGCCCAAAACACATCCTTCCTGGATATCCTATGGACGTCCCCTGGACGGACATATTGATATCCAGGGGACGTCCTATGGATGTCTACTGGATATTCCGGGATATCGTATGGATATCCAGAATTTCGGCACGAATATCAGGAAGACGTCCATTAGACGTCTCCTGGATATGTGTGTGCTGTATGCGTGGGGGGGGGGGGGGTAGGTTGTGTGGAAGCAAATTTTGTTTTCCAACCGGTAACGCTGAAAGAAAGCTAGAGTGCCAGCGGATCAGTCTACTGATGTCCTCAGTGTTGCTAACTGCACGATTAAGTGTCCAAGTGTACTGTATATTGTAAGCGATGTAGCATATTCACCAAGCTAGTTAAAATGTATATTCATAAATAAACTATAAAGTTTCAAAACACAGGAGAAACACAAAAATATGATTGCTGACATACGGATGACATATTCTATGGGTAGATATACGTTTCTGAGCGTTCGGTCTATTAAGACAGCTAAAATGTCCGTGGACACATCCGCCAGATAGAGTTGGTAAAACTCGATAGCCGCGGTCACACTTTTTTCAAGCGCTTTGCGAAGTGAAAAATTATGGTTTTTCAGGCGGGTGAATTACTATTTGTTTGCTTCAAAAACTTTAGTGTTGACATTGTTTACTATTTACTACGGAAAGAACTACGTGGTGCGAAAGTGGAATTGTGAATATTGAAATGTGTGAAAATTGAAAATTGTTTCAATCATCCGCGATCGTCTGTTGCATTAAATGCGTTTGACAACAGACCAACTGAAATTCGAAAAATGAACAATCTTTCCCTTAGAGACGTTATGGAAACAGTATCAGGTAGAGTGCTATTTTTTTCTGTATAACGTACCATGTAGAAGCAATGAATTCTTGGTTTTCTTAATTTTTCGGAATCTGCTTACCAACGGAAAATGTCACCGCACGCTACTGCACCTATACAATGGGTACTTTCCTGTCATCTGGGAGACAGATTCACCTATACAGTTATCGCTTTCTGCTGATAACAATTTTTGAGACAATACAAGTTGTATACAACAACAACGAAATTAAATTATCTTATTCTTATGGCTAGCAGTTACAAACGTAAAGAAAACGATATTCTAAGAAATATCTACTAATTGTAGGATTAATTTGGATTCCTACCTACAAATTATAAAACATCGAAAGTTCAAATTTGCGAGTTATTAATAGATTGCATATGCGTAATCTAGTAATTGGTGGCATATTGAAACTCTACCGCAGTGTAATCTTAACAAAGATCTATACCAATAGACAACCCTCGTTTTAAGTGCATTATTCTGTGGCTGTTAATGCCAGATGCTTGTTATACTATGTAAGGTGCAGACCCAGAAAAAATTAGATTTTTATATGAGAATAATGGAATCCAAAAAAGCATCATGAATTGATTTAATCTGTCCCGGCAACAGCTAAATTCCGACCTGTATTAAATTCTGTCAACGGACAAGGTGTTGTTATCTTTAGCACCCAAACCAGTATGTTTGTAGAGTCCAGAGAAGCCGGACATGGGTACATGACACGTTACTAAAGCGTTTGGTCTTCTTTCCAGTTGTCTAGCTTTAATCAAATGTCTCTTAAAATTCGCGGCCGCTAATGTTTATCAGAGGTCGGCCATGGGACAGAGACTCGGGTCTCAGGGGAACCGACAGTTGATTACTGAAGTTGAGGGGGCAAGCATCAACTGAATTGCATTTGCTGCTTCTGCTAACAAACTCCCCCTCTCCCCCCCCCCACTTCGGGCCTTCTCAGCTCTTTCCCTCCCGCCATCTGACTGCGGCTTCAGAACTAATTCCAGTACCCATCGAATTACTGCTCATTAGATGTAGCGCTCCTGGAGGGAACCAATCAGAGAAACGGAAATCGCCGGCACGTGAGATGGCAGTAGTGGCTGCGAAGGGAGGTCGGGGAAAATTTAAGAGAAGAGGAAGAAATCTAAATAGGACGAAAAATTAGTTCGGCGGATTAGATTATCAAAGGGTTTCGGTCTTGTGCGAAACATTCTGGTCCCTCCGGAGACAAGATAAAGTTTCCACAATTAGTGACCTTTGTTCTGAGATCTCCAATTCCGTGCGGTCCATCTTCAGCAATAACAATACAGCAGAGGCAGTGTAGCAACATCAGTTCACTGTTTTATCTCAAGACGAGTAAGTGAATCGTAATGCAATTACATTACGTTGTTTTGCCATTACGTAAAAAAAAGACAAGAAAAAGACGTAAAACGCCAGGAATGACCAAAAATAACGTTAAACTTGAAAATATGACCTAAAACTTAAAAAGTAGAAAATATGACGAAAAATGCACAATAAAATTCACATTTTTATAACTAGAGGTTTGTATTCAGGATTTCAAAAAGAAAATGAGCACACCATCTGGAAGGCACGTGTAGAACTAGTTAGGACGAAACCCTTTAACATCACACTAGAAAGTACCAATAAGAACAATTTTGGCGCATTCATTTAAGCCTGTCCAATGGAAATAATGCTTGACAGTCAATTGTTATATATTCCATTATTGTTCGCTGAGGATTGTTGAAACTTGAAAAATTATCTAGAGTTAGTTTTGGAAACGCTGGAGTGTACTGCTGCAGGCCATCAGTTGATTGTCAATCGCAACACGCGTGTGTCGCTTGTGCACATGTTAGCGTCACTACATCTCGGGTCATGCCTCTATCAACATATGTTTAATTTGAATCACACATGTGTGACTTCTCGCTTGGCTGCGGGTAAAGCTTTATCATTGACCGTGTAGAATGGCTTACAAGGGAAGAGAATAAATTAGAAGAGATCAGAAGAAGAGAGAAAAAATATAAGACTAAAGGATGTAGACGTACTGCAGTGTTCGAGCAATATAATAAGCGGTCATTCATAAATCACTAAAGAGTTTCATATCAGTCTCGAATTGCATAAAACAATACACACACATGTATCTGTATTTCGTATTTTTGTTCTTTTCACGTGGTATTTCTTCCACTTTTGGTTATCGCGACGATGAGAATGAATGGTGGTTAGATAATGGGACAGTCGTACAGTCCACCGGATTCGAACCCAGGAACTTTGATGCGAGGTCGAGCTTCGACTACTAAACGCGCTCGGCCACAAAGTCGGCCTGTATATATTATATAATTTCCATCCAAAATAGTTGGTATATAAAAGTGGTTTTGTTTTTATGCCAGTACCGAACATCAAATGTAATTATTTTATCTCTATCAGTATAATTATAATTTTTATTAATCTCTATGCAGTGTATCTTATGCGCATTGTATCTTCATGTTGTGTGTAACAAAAATAAACAACCCGTTGCGCAACAGCACTTGAGGGCCAAGGCCTACCTACTGACTACTACTCCCACCAGAGTGAGTTACGGGGTGACGTCTAGTCAGCGCGATGAGCCCCCAGACGTTGTTGATTGACTGATTGATTGAGTTGGTGTTTTAAGTCCACTTTAAGCACAATAAGGCTAATCGGGGCTGGACTTACAGCTTAAAGTAGGATCCGAACCACTATGTGCCTCCACCGGGTATCTCAGCAAGAACACATTGAAGAAATCCCTTCCCGGTTACATCACTTCCGGTTTTGTTAACATTGCTTGGCCTCCAAGATCACCAGACTTAACTGCCGCAGACTTCTTCCTCTGTGGCTATTTAAGGAACAAAGTGTTTGCAACGAGAGTGGGAAGTGCTGAAAAACTGAAGGCAAGAATCAGATAATAAATTACTAACATAACTCTCGAGATGCTGAAATGCAAATCTTGCCAGACCGTTTGGGGCAATGCATTGCTAGCGAATATGCGAATTTGAAAACTAGTATTTCCCACACATAGTGTAGGTAACGCAGGTAATGCGAATCCAAAAGTACAGATGATGTATTGCAATAGTGGCGGGTGGTTAGCAGAGCGCGCTACAACGCCAGGGGTTCTGGGTTCGAGTCCCAGGTAAGGCATGGATATTTGTTTGTCCAGATAAGAAATTGAGAAACTGTAACAATTGAAGTGTAAAAGGCAGAAAAAGTGTGAATGGTGGGGATACCTCTGTGTAGGGGGTATTTCCGTAAAAACAAGATAATGGTTAGAGCAATGGCACGGTATGCCAGAGACCCGGGTTCGAGTTCTGGTCGAGCCTGCATTTTTCGCTAAAAATTTCTATGTAGTATTTTTCTAGTTTTGGAATATATCGATATGGGTTTGGAAATGGAATAAGTAATGATATATTTCTATTTTTTTTTCTTGTCAATAGTTAACGTTGCTTTTCTTACATGTTTCGTTAAGCCTGACGGTGAGGATCTTTGTAAATTAAATTGACGCTCACATGTCCATGCCGAGAGTCGAACCCGCGACTTCGGTGACGAGACAGTTCGGCTACCGAGGTTGCGGTAGTAGTAAAGATACGCACACACATACACGTTGAGAGAATGAACCAAGTGTTCCCCCATTTACCAATTTTTGCCAATTTTAACTATTTATCTGGACATATATATATTTTGTGAACAAACAAACATACACATTATGGTTTCCCAAAATATTTTTTTATCCAATTATGGCATGTTCTTCACTTTACTTTCACTTAATCTTATAAGAAAAAAAATCACACCCCAGAGATTAAGGCTAAGCGTGTGCTTTGTTTTTCACTACATTGTGGAGAGAATTACCAAAACAATTCAACATATCTTAGCGCACATGTATATATCTTAATAAGCATTCTCCTTTTCACCCTATGGGTCATTCCATGTCAAATCATCCAGAATTTTGTGAAAATGTCACCCACTATTCCCGATTTTGATGAAATTCGGTATGCTTATGGAACTTTTGATGCTGATTACAAAAATGACAACTTTTTTTAAAATTGGTAAAGGGGTTCAGAAGTTACGCGCTCTTTAAGATCTCCGTGTACGCCACATGCAGCTCCACTTTGAATGACACGCATTAGGTTATAAACGATCGTATCTTCCCTCGGGTTTGCCGTAGAAACTTCAAGTTTGTTTTCTTTTGTTCAGAATAGTATAAGCTTTCATTTAAATAACGTTTCAGATGAATGCATCAGTAAACATGTATTTTTATATATAGTTTTATGTATTTTTTAGAAAAATAAATGACTAACTTCAAGAGCGAATTTCATGCAATGCCGCCCCCTTCAATTTTCCCCCAATTTTATATGTAGGTAGCTCAGAGTGTGTACTAATGCCTGATGAAAAAATTGGGATGGGCGGTTCAGAGACAGGGTGATAAAAAAATCATTTGCATAAAATGACATTAAAAGTGAATCTTATTAAAAATGCTTATGTATTTAGCACAAAGCCTGAAGTACAATATGTTTCAAGTTACAATATTCAAAATTTATGTTCACTATGTGTGAATGTAAGCATAGGCGTAACCCCCCAAAATTTATAAGTTAAATATATTTTGTGATCCTCCTGGCACTTGAGGAACAAACGAATAAAGAGTAATAATTGTGATTTTTCAAATGTATTTATCAAATAATCCTGGACACTATTTTTATGCGATGGAAAACTTTGTGATTATCTCAACCCGAAGATAGTTTCCAAGTGACCCATTAAGATAGTACCTAAAAATTGTACTCTATGCATTGCCAAAATTTCATGTACTATAAATTGTGCCGTTCACATTTTAGATGGATATTTTGAACATTTCAAACACACTAAAGTATTTGACTTATCACTAAGTACAAATGTCCATCCATTTGTGTTGTTGATGTCCACTGGACACAGCATACTTTTTGGCCAGTAGTGGGAAGTTGATGGACCAAGTAGATGCAAGAATTTAATAGCTGCATCGCCATTTTCACGTGGACCTTTGAAGCAATCCTACAAACAAGTTTGAGTCACGCACACACATGCTACTACATAACTGTTTACTGTTGGAATTCGGAAAGCCACTTCTTCACAAAAGTCAAAGTAATACAAAACATATTACATGAGCACTTACTATTTTTGCTCTGACTGTTAAACAACTAGTGTTTCAAAGTAAATAGTTACAAAGTTACAAGTACAGTTACTTTCTATTTAGGAATTCTAACTGTAACTAGCTACTTTTAAAGGTAAGTACCTGTAACGTTAACAACGGTAACAGAGCTACTTTTTGCAGTAGGGAAATAGCTAAATTGGACAATTCTGTTCCAGACTATAAAAATAAAATATGTGCCTTCTCCGGATGCTACGTGAAAGGGTTTTCTTGGAATTGCTGGCAAGGAAGCTATACTTTGTTGCATGCTAAATTTAGAACATCCACGCTTTACAGTAATTCATTTCTAATTGTATGTGAAAACTCCATTGTTTTTGGTAGACTGCTGCGTTCGTTTGGAATGTTGTTGTCCAGCTAGGAAAAAGTCATTGTCGAGTGAGTGGATCTTTGGATATTGTTGAACTTGGAATGGAGGAGAAAGAAATAGGTGCAAGTGGAATCAATGACACCATATTCAAAATACCGTGGTCAGCATACAAATGATTTTTAATTATAATCGTTCAAGCAAAGCTGACTGTGTTTTCTCTCATTTAGTAGCAGTAATAATGTAAATATATGAATACATATTATGTACTAGAAACATAAGTAAAACACGGAAGTCTTCATGATCTTTGATTTTGTGTAACGTTTACACAAATCAATGATCATTAACAGTACGTTACTGTTACAGTAACTGTAAAAGAAACTCAGTTACTTTCAAAGTACCAGTAACAATAACTGAGTAACGTTTTTAATGATTGACTGTAACTCAGTTACTTGTAAAAAGTAACTTACGGAACCTGTAAGTTCAAAATAGTGAATACTTCCTGGTACTGTTGTAGTACTTTGCAATCGCTGACACATTGTACTGTAGGTTGTTGTCATTTCACCCTAGATGATTACTAAGAAATTTATGCCTTGAATACTATTTCTACATAATTGACGTACTTGTTGCTTTATACTATAGAAGTCCTTACAAGTATTTTTACTGCTCCAACCATCCAGTCAGAAGGATATTTTCTGTGGTATGTGGCGAAAAAGCTCAATTTGAAAAAACTTCAATCAGCACAAATGTGTAGTATTAATTCTTACTTCATATTACGTATCCCCATGAAGAGTAGCCAAAAAAGAACTTCCGTATTGAGATAAAATGCACAAAAAGAATGTTCTCGAAGATAAATTTGCTAAACTTGGGAATGTTAATAATAATTATATATATAGTTATATAATATATAAAATTTTAAAAAAATGAAGACTGTTGAAACTAACTCAGATACAGTGGAACCTCAATTTTACGTTATCCAGGAGACCAAGCTAAAAAAACTTAATACGCGGGAAAATATAAAATCTTGGAAAATTTCTAATCAGACCATCAAGATTGAATGCAAAATGAAGGAAAATGTAAAATCGAGGAAGTTAAATCGGGGTTCCACTGTAATTATTACTTGCAAATTTTAAATTAATCTATAAATTTGGGAGAGGGCAAGAGCTTCCCTTTGCCGCGCCAGGTTACGCGTATGCTTAGTGAACATAAATTTTGAATATTGTAACTTGAAACATATTGTACTTCAGACTTTGTGCTAAATACATAAGGATTTTTAATAAGATTCACTTTTAATGTCATTTTATGCATATGATTTTTTTATCACCCTGTCTCTGAACCGCCCATCCCAATTTTTTCATCAGGCATTAGTACACACTCTGAGTGACCTACATATAAAATTGGGGGAAAATTGAAGGGGGCGGCATTGCATGAAATTCGCTCTTGAAGTTAGTCATTTATTTTTCTAAAAAAATACATAAAACTATATATAAAAATACATGTTTACTGATGCATTCATCTGAAACGTTATTTAAATGAAAGCTTATACTATTCTGAACAAAAGAAAACAAACTTGAAGTTTCTACGGCAAACCCGAGGGAAGATACGATCGTTTATAACCTAATGCGTGTCATTCAAAGTGGAGCCGAATGTGGCGTACACGGAGATCTTAAAGAGCGCGTAACTTCTGAACCCCTTTACCAATTTTAAAAAAAGTTGTCATTTTTGTAATCAGCATCAAAAGTTCTATAAGCATACCGAATTTCATCAAAATCGGGGATGGTGGGTGACATGGCCTGGATGAATTGACGTGGAATGACCCCTATACTATGTATCTCCCACATTATCTATATATTGTTTGACTTTCTATCTCTTAATCTCTTCCTTACGGTTTTATTCTACCTCATTTTATACTTTCCACTGGTTATATTTGTTCTCTTTTTTATTTCCCTATCTAAATCCATGTGTCTGTCTCAATTTCCCTCCCGCTCATTCATTGTTTTCCTCTCTCTCTCTTTCACTACCTACCTATTTATTTCTCCATTTTCTCTCTCCCTCCTCAGTTTATATTTTATGTCATTCTCTCTTTTCCTTTTTCTTTTATTTCTCCTCTTCCTTCTCTTCTCTGTTTATCTCTCTACATCTGTCTTATTGTTTTAAAAAATCCATTCTTCTGTTTCCATTTCGCTCTTTCACTCTCTTTCTATTCCTTTCAGATTGTCCTCTCTCTTTCTTTGTCTCTCTCTTTTCTTACCTCATTCTCTCACTTATGTTTTCTATTCATTCCCCATTTCTTCTCTCCTTTCTTTCATTCTGTCTCTTCTTTCCTCTGTTCTTTCTCTCTCTCTGTCTCACTGTTCACCTTTCTCTTTCACAATGCTATTCCCTCTCCCTTTATCTCAGTCTCTATTTTCACACTGTCTTTCCCTATGCCTTTATCCCTGTCTCTCTTTTACATTGTCATATCTCTATCTCTCTTTTACATTGTCATCTCTCTATCTCTTCTTTACAATGTCATCTCTCTATCTCTTCTTTACATTGTCATCTCTCTATCTCTCCTTTACATTGTCATATCTCTATCTCTCCTTTACATTGTTATATCTCTATCTCTCTTTTACATTGTCATCTCTCTTTCTCTCTTTTACATTGTCATCTCTCTATCTCTCCTTTACATTGTCATCTCTCTATCTCTCTTTTACATTGTCATATCTCTATCTCTGTCTCTATCCCTCTTACCCAGTAATCTTAACCCTTCGTTCCGTTCCTTCCTATCCTATTCCTATCCCATCGCTCACTCTATTCCTATTCCTGTCTCTCCAGATTAGCCGCAACAATGGGATAAAGCACATTATAACAAGTAGAACAAAACATCAATGCTTCCCCAAGACTCAAACCTAAAACCACCTACTTTACAGAGGGCTACGCTAACCACTCCGCCCTTTCCCTTCCTCAACGATCACTTGGTGCACCAGGATTATATTCCATTAACCCCAAAATATCATTAAGCTGATTACTGGGTTAAGTATCACGTAAAAGAGCACACTTTAATGCATCGCACTAATGACTTTAATCCTCTTGATGCTGAATCGCATTAGCTTACGGCTATAAACCTGCTTACCATGGCTGTCATATCAGAGAAATCTTTCCCTTTGCTTCCTCTTCTAAAACTGGATTTCTAATGGAAGAGGAAGCACGTACGCGGAAGAAGAAGAAAGAAGTTTCCTCTTTTTTTGACCTGAACGTAAGTCATCCTCTTTGGTCGTTACCCTGTCGAGTTTTCTCTGGTTGTAATCCCCTTGAATTCACTTAATTCTTTTCCGAAGCAGAATGGCGAATGGAATGGAACAGGCAGGGAGATAGTCCACTGTTTGTCTTAAAGAGGAGAACTTGGAGTTCCGATCCGTCAATTCTCGTGAGGTTCTATTTCTCTTGTTTTCTGGCGGACGATATCCAGTAGCACGTTTATATCTTGCTTTTGAGGTGGAAAGATTAGCAGGTAAGTTACTATACTCTGTCCAGGGGATCTTTGGAGCGAGATTGACTCCAGAGGACTCGACCAAGAAACGCGTGCGAGGGAACGGGATTGCGTGAAGGGGGAAGATCAAGATCGGACGTTCGGGCTACAAATGGGTCTCACATGACATTCAGAACGAGATCGTTGATATAGTATTAGAGAGATTTGTTTTGAGCTCCGTGGTAGCAGATATTAAAAGTCGGGAATATATTGCTATTATGGTTGATGAAACTTGTGACATATCCATCCGTGAATAATTGACATTTTGCATTCGAACTGTAAATGAAAATTTTAATTTAATATTTTTGAGGAATTCATGGGCTTTACGAGATTCCGAACACTGAGGCCAAAACTTTAAAAAGGGAGGGAGTGAGTCAATCATTAATTTGTGTCTGATCAGAGCCCCCCCAATAATTTTGACAAGTCGGCGCCCCTGTAATATAATACATAGCCTACATATGTACGTGTACATACACACATACATACAGTGCTTTTTTCTGGAAAGAAAGGTTTCGGTACTCCTCAAGTTGGTTTGTTGTTATTGTGTGCATCATAAAAACAGAAGAAAGAACTCTGTATATGTGCACATGCACACACATGCTCCCAAAGAAAATTTCGAACGTTGTATAATACTCTCTGTGTGTGTGTGTGTGTGTGTCTCTCTCTCTCTCTCTCTCTCTCTCTCTCTCTATATATATATATATATATATATATATATATTATATATATATATATATAAATTCTTTCATCTTTTTAAAATTAAGTGATACCGCCATCTCCAACTTCCTTCCTTTCTGAGAATCTGTCTTTTTTAGGTGACGCAGTTAGAAAGGATTTTTCTGTTACTGTCATTCTGAAAGATCTAGATCAGCTCTTCTCGAGAATCTCTTCCTCTTGCCTCGGACGACTCGTTGAGAATAAAAAGGGTCCACGAACGAAGAGATATACACAAAGGCCTCCTAAGTACGAAAGAAGAGGCAGAAATGTGGAAGCTTACCGAGGATTTACTCTGGCGAATAGCATCATCCATTCCCACGACTGAGAAATGAAGCACTGTGGAGCTGCGCTTGCGGCATGAGTTTATTTCTTCTTTTACGTGGATTTTCTGGCTCATTATGGCTAATCGTGACTATGAACGTGGGTGACGATTAGATTCAATTGGTGGAAAGACACTCTTAAAAGGAGAGCACTTGTCCTGGCCGGGAATCGAACCCCGCATTGATTCCGCAACGCAACGGCAGCAGTTGTTTTAACTGTGTCAGCTGGGATGATTTTGTTTAACAGTAAATAACTCACTTTAAGAGTATGCTTACATCACTCAGTTGTGTTTTGGGCCCTTTAATGCATATACGTGTGCGTAACTGGTCGTTAGCTGCAGTAACGAGCGAGTTTAATATTACTCGGTTACGTTGAAGAGAGAGTAATTGTGTGTACGGTTGCATTTACGGTTTTATATCGGTTACGTTTAAGAATAAGGAACCGTGGCCCAGTTACTTTTACGGGAGAGAGTAACTGTGACTCGGGTAAGTTTACGACCGATTAACTGGACTCTACTATGTATACGGGCGGGTAACTGTGACTCTACTACGTTTAAAAGCGAGTAACTGTGACTCGGTTACGTTACGAGCAAATAATTATTACTCAGTTACGTTCAAGAAAGAGTAAGTGTGATCCGGTTACGTTTAAGATTAAGGAACTGTGACCCAGTTACGTTTAAGAGAGACAGGAACAATGACCCAGTTACGGTTAAGTTTAAGGAACTTTGACCCAGTTACGTTCAAGAGAGAGGAGCTATCACACAGTTACGTTTAAGATTAAGGAACAGTCGTCCAATTACGTCTAAGATAGAGTAACCGTGATTCAGTTACGTTTATGAGACAGTTATACTTACAAGCGAGTAACTGTGACTCCACTATACGCTTACGAGCGAGTAACTGTTACTTGGTTACGCGTAAGGGCTGACGAACTATGACTCCGTTACAATTTAGAGTGAGTAGGACATTGTTAAAGACAACTTCGTTTCAATGAGGAAATCTTGAAAAATTTGACAATACATAATTAATGATACATCGATACGTGACAATTTATCTATTTCTGACAAACATGTGCATACTCCTCCTGTTAGGTAATCCCAAGTAACTATCCGATGGAGAGGCAACATCTAACTCAGCTATCCTGACGAATCAACACTTCTGGTCCTACAAAACCGAAAGTATTGCTTCGATGGCAACAGGATCTCAGAGGTAGACTGTCTCAGAGGTATACAGGCAGGCAGAGCGTCCTCTATGCGTTCTAATAGCGTTAAATGTCTCTAAACTCATCTTGGTGGACGCGCTCTCGACACTGCTATTAACCCACTTTAACAAGCCTGGATCCCTTCCGCTACTGCGGGTCCACATCTATCGATCCGCCAGACTCTAAGTACACGCATCTTCCCACGGCGTTTATCCCGTACTGCAGGCTAGAGCAACTCCTTTGCACTTGCTGGGGCTAGGGGGCGCTTCGTGCGGTGCGAGCGTCACACCTGCATCCCTTACCTCAAGGCCAGTAAGCAGCAGCGGGAGCCCCTTGCGTTGTGAAACATACTATACTGAACGCAACTCCAACAGGCGGCTGGGAAACAGCGAATCAGCGATCAGTTGAATTTTCTTCGACTGAGATCGGGTATGTTCGAGTCGCAAGGTACCGTACGTTGTTCACGGGACGAAACCAATGAGCGTTGGGTTCACCACATGTTGCCAAACGTATTGTAAAGCGAGAAACAGTCTTCTCGAGCAACGGTATTGTCAGCACCAGAAATCAGCGTGGGTTAATGGTGCAACTTCACACGTGGTCCTACATGAGGGAGTTTCACACGCAAACACTCTACAAACATGCAAATAGACAACTGGCAAAAACGGAAGTACGCTTGGCAACGTTGCTTCGGGAGAGTGATGTTACCCCTACAGCTTTTACTTCGCAATTGCGTTTGTGGACACCGATCGAGCCACACACCGCCGAAGACGATTGGAGGACAGAAAGGGCCAGAAATA
Source organism: Lepisma saccharinum (assembly GCF_977018435.1). Taxonomy (NCBI): domain Eukaryota; kingdom Metazoa; phylum Arthropoda; class Insecta; order Zygentoma; family Lepismatidae; genus Lepisma; species Lepisma saccharinum. The sequence continues at coordinate 32,901,279 of NC_139249.1, forward strand.
GCCGTCAAGGTCACCCGCCAGTTGGAGTTGCATTCAGTATAGCCCAGTCTAGTTGCTGCATTTTTTGACACTCTGTTTGTTTGGGTTCTTGTATTAAGTCCACTTTGTGCACAGATAGGCTAATCGGGACTGGACCTACAGTTTAAAGTGGCATCCGAACCACTATGACAAACTGCTAGCAATAGCTTTGGCAAGCAGATAATACTGTTAGAGTGACTATTATCACGTCATATATTTAATGTATTTTGTGCAAGCTACGCTACTTGAACTCAACCTAACTGCCTAATCTATTCACATGCGTATTTCTGCTGTTACATGCATGCGCGAGTAGGTTAGGCAGATCAGGTTTGGTGCTGTTAGCATAGCTTGCATAAAAGCCACTAGATATATGACGTCTCAAAAGTCGTTGTAACAATATATCTTCTAGTTGCTGTAGCTGTCGCTAGTCGCTCTTCCAATAGGTGCTTCCACCGGTATCAAACCTGGGACCCTTTGATCACAAGGCGACGGCTTTACCACTACGCCATCAGGGAGGCTCTTGACATTTAGGTGTAGTGCAGGTGTATCCTAGTGCCAGGTTGGTGCAAGGAAATTGTGTTCAACCAAGTAGTCGCTTTGCGCAACAGAAGCGGTGTTCAAATTGAAAGAAGTATGATTCACATAAAATTTGAGGAAAGCATTACTGTAGATTCATAAATAATCGTCCTTATCCCTGCACACACACACAACATATATATATGTGTGTGTGTGTGTGTGTATATATACACGAGGGCTATTGTTTTTCAACCTCCGATGGCGCCGCCAGGTAAGCCGTGAAGCGCTAGGAAGCAGGGCGTCACGCAGCGTGATTGGTGCCTCCCATGTCACTACCACCATCACTGCTGCCAAGGCCAACGCTTCAGTTGAAGCTTAACGCCGGGTGCGTAGAGTTGTCTTCTACAATAGACTCTCCCGCCAAGTGCAAGGTGTGTTACTGGTTGCATACTGTGAGACGTTGCGCAGACTACGCAGAGCAATCCAGAACAAACGGAGAGGCATGCATGCTGTCTGCAGGCCTTGTCTTGCTTCATGACAATGTACGACAACATGATGCTGCGTCAACCCAAGACCTTCTTCAACGATTCCACTGGGAAGTGTTTGTTCACCCCTGGCGCCGAGTGACTTCAACCTTTTCCCGGCGATGAAGAAGTGGTTGGGACGGCGCTTCCACCCCAATGAGGAACTTCGGGACACAGTGCAGACCTAGCTCAACAGACAGGCGGCATCTTCTTTTTGCAAAGGGTATTGGAAAGCTGGTGCATCGGTACGATAGATGTCTGAATCTTCTTGGTGATTACTTGAAAAGTAGATGATACGTGTACGTAACATTTGTAAATAAACCCATTTTGCTATTCATTGTGGTTTTGATATCATGCCCTATCGAAGATTAAAAAAAATAGCCCTCGTATATACATATATATCGGAGTTTGAATCGGAGGACCTGTTACATTTTAAGCTAATGCGGTTACTGAACAAGACAGACTTGCTTTAGACACACTTTCCGAACAGAAGCATTAGTTTAATTTACTTACTTTCTTCAGAATTTCCAAAAATTATTATCTTTCTTTCTTTTCACTTTTCTTTTACAAGCCTCTGTCACATCTGCCTCTGCAGCGTCTCGTTTTTGTGCGGCCCCTAGGCTGTAGTCTATGATAGCCTAGTGGCAAATCCCCTCTGAGAAATAGAGAGAAGCATGATGTATGAATATTATTATAAACACAAGTTCTCAACAGATGACGGTCGAACTTGCGTGCTTGTCGTTAGTGTATGCATACATGTAATAATTAGCCTTGTTCGTCCTTCCCTCACCACCGGCCATAAAAAAGCCTCCACCTGAAATTACATATACGAGAACCCCGTTGCCTTTACATGCAGTATCTGATTCTTGCAGCCTTGTGTGTCTACAGGGACATGCATCATCTCCTTTGATCGTGGGCAAAATTTCCGCCCGCCTCTGGCCCAGAGCACACGTTGCAAAACATCTTCGGCCGCTTTGATCTTTTCGTCTCCATTTGTATGAGAGGCTCCGTAAAAGCATAGCGCCCTCCTGTGCGATGCTGATCTAGAATTCTACCTGGTCACTCGCTGGCCGTTACCGATATGGAGTCGGCAAACATGTCGGAACATGTGAATCTTTAACATGTTGCTCTGGAAATGCTTCGCCAGTGGAACTCTTTGATGCTCCGCTTCCTATCTCTCTATCTTTGCTCTGGGGCAGAGGCACAATAAAAATAAACCACTCTAGAAACGGAATGCGAGATGCACGATCTAGACGCAGGGGTGGATATGAATGCATGTATTGCACTTAGACATATTGCCTTACGTAAGCGTAGAACCAAACGAAATGAACTATCTAAAACCATGTGATTACGTATGAAGATGGTGCATTTAGACAAGCGCAACTCACGATCTAAAAACATATAGTTATGTTTGCATCTATTTCATTACAGTGGCGGTGATTAGGCGACGAGGGGGGCAGTGCGCCCCCCCCCTTAGTTTTCGCAACTTTTTCCCCGCACTATGCTAAATCTTATCTACGTACAAAGGAAAATATACTGTCTTTGTCCCCCTACTTTTGGCACCTTAACCTGAAAATATATCTTAGCAAGAAATTTGGAGCCCCAATTTCGGACGCCTAGACACAGCGTTACTTATTATACAGTTGCTATTATTCTTTGCGCTGTGACGTAACTATAACGTCGTTGTGTTTATTGTTCACCGAAGATTTCAAGCATCAGGCCTAATTCCGTCTTAATCCGGCTCTGCTGACACGACCACTTGTTTAAGAACTAATAACCTGCAAATGTGTTAAACCGCGACAATTGGACCACAAACACTCCTTAAACATTATTATTGCCTCTCTGTGATGGGCGACAGTCGGTTGCCTTTGTTGTACATTTACAAACGATGTCGGCTTTTGAAACAATAACAAGAATAAGAAGTTCATATATTGCCACGAGACAATAAACCGCGCGGCTTTTTGCTTTGTTATAAACTTGTCACCCATCAAGCATGCAAATTTTAACAAAGAAAGCAATATGCATCGCATTAGAAGGAAAAATAACAGCTTCCGTCACACAATTTCTACAAGAACACGTGCCGGAGCCGAGAGTTGAAATTCTCATGCATCTGCATAGTAAGTTTTTTTCGTTTGAGCAATTCTAAACAATAGTACTAGAGGCATTATGGAATTTAACGTTCGCTAACTAAACACATATACTTTCACATACACACACGCAATACACGCACACAACGTCAAACCAGTCAAATACTTAAAATAAAAATATGGTGCTTCCAATCCAACAAACCTCACCGCCACTTTGCCTATAATTAGTGCTTCATTAATACAGTTAGCAACATTAGTTACTAGCTAGCCAATGAACATGCACTGCGTAAAAGAAGCAACCACTACCCATGCTATATTGCCACATTGCCGCCCCTGCCGAACGATGTGAACCGCGACCCGGAGCGCTATTCAATTGTTTTCAATGATGTTTGCGCGAGTGTGTCCAGTAATGGAAAGACAGTTGGCAACAATGGCGAAGGTTGGCGAGCAGGGTAGAACACGTGATGCTGAGAGAGAGGGAGACGAAACGAAAATTGAGATCTGCGCAACGTCAAAGATATGCGTGTTCCACTACGAAAATGTATCTCTCTTGCTCCCCCTCCCCCTTGCCCTCACCCTGCGCGGACAAGTCAAGGTTACCCGCAAAGATACAGCTCGTTAACTATAACAACGAAGAAAAGAAGAGACTGTTCCATCCATTAGTAAGAAAACGTAAAGTTGTAAGAAATTTTATAGTACTTCCTATCAACTGTTGATGTATGCTACTTGATTATTAACAATCTAATTTAGAGAATTTGTTCTATTTTTTGTTTTAATCATACAGTAAGCCGAGAACTTGAACGAACTTCAGTTGTATTTAATAATTTTTGTAGCCAGGTGTACAATTGGAAAACATATGTTATAATCCAAGGGAATCCAAATATATTTTTAACGCATAACATTTTAATTACCGGTAGTATGCTACTATTTGTGTAGGTCAAAGTGTGAGCTTTGATAACATTGTAAAGTATAAATCGCGACTGGATAAAAATTACACATGTTAATTGGTTGAGACATCATGAGTTGCTACATATGAAAAAGTTGTCACATTGGAATTAAACCTACCTTCAACAGCCAATCCAAAGTCTAGTTTCCATGACGTTGAACGAATGTTCCTGTAAGAGAAATTAAAATGAATGTTCGAGCAAAGGTACAATCTACATAAGATATACCACACTTGCTTCTTTATTGAGGCACCTGCTAATTGAAGATGGTGAAAAAATATAAGTTGTTTCCATTCCTTCCTCCTGAAAACCTCCATTTGTTATATTTGATTATTTTTATTGTTATTAACATCTCTCTAAAGTGGCGTAGCTAGAATGTTTTTAAACGGGAATATTGTGATCATGCTTTCTCTAGTAAATAACTCGTGGTGCAACAGCCCTTGAGGATTAGGGCCTACCTATCGATTGCCGGCATCAGTCCCACATGCCTCAGCAGAAGTGGGCGATCATTCTACCAGTTACAGGCTGACGTGTGGTCAACACGACGAACCCCCAGTCGTTGACCGAGTTACAATACTCATTCGTAGCTCCCAATTTCCTCACGATGGTGGTGGCCGCTGGTCCCATACATAAGCCGAAATCTTAGGACAAAAGTTTTTACGCTCCCCCCTCCCCCAGGAGGCTCGAACCAGAACGGGTCTCGTAGCCCGAGGACAAAGCACGAAGCCATAGACCGCACGGCTACGGTGCTGGACTGCTTTCTACAGTATTCTGTGCATAATTTAGTGAATTTACTTCAGTTCGTATTTTGTTTTAATTACGCTTTATTCGCAGACAGGCTAATCGAGACTCGACCTACAGTTTAAAGAGAGATCCGAACCACTATGCGCCTCTACCGGGTATTGAACTAGGGGCCCCTTGATTACAAGGCGACAACGTTACCACCACGTCATGGAGGAGAGTCTAGTGTATTTTCATGTATCCTACTATTCTTTTAAGAAAAACTGGGCAAATTCGGGTTACGGCTCCCGTCAATCCTCTCTGGACACGCCATTAAACGTACCACTCGCTACGAACCTCCCTATCCTTTGAGAACCTTACTTCATAGCGGTTAGGAATGCTAAATTTAACTCGGCTTCGCATTGGACACAGTCGTCTCACACATCCTTACTTTCTGTAAGAGCTAGACCCTGGCTGTGTCGTGTGTGTAATTTTGCTTTAAGTGTTCCGCACATCCTTATCCAAACTTTTCAGTTTCCAGACTTCTTGTCACCAATGTTGGGTTTGATTGTTTGATAGCTTTAGTTTAGTTTACTTCACTTTTCTGCTACTTTTGGCTAACCGGGGGGTTGAGTGATGATAAAATGAGACTGATGAAGGGGCACTCACAAACACCCGGGACCCCTGGCGTCCGCCATCTATGTTCAGAGATGATAACAGTGTTTTAACATGTATTGATACCTTTTAAAGAAACACGGATCCTTTACACTGTCTATGAAGAAGTGTTTAGTGTGTCCTTACCTTTGTAACGTGTTGTGTATGTCCTGTGCAGATCTCTTTTGTGCCGAAACAGCCAAAAAAAATAACTCATTCCCATAGCTGCGATGAAGATGAAATGCTGATCAGGCTAGGATGAAGAGAAAATCACAAACACAGAAGATTGTATTTGCTGCTGGTCAAAGCCATACTTGCCTGCAAGAATACAATTTCTAGGGTGGAAGAGTTTTGATTGCTTCCTAGAAGGTCACCCTTTCGATGCAATTTGATGAAAGTTTATCGGGGTAAACAGAACGCACTAAGTGCTTCATACTGATAGCGGACCGAGTTGAAATCCCGTTCAATTTCCCTCCAGGAAAGTTGTTATGCCCAAAATAAACAGAAGAACGAGAGAGGAAGCTCCTACGCGCTTATTGATTATCCGAGACAAGATGTTAGCTCGCGAGTAAACAGACCTCGGGCGCCGGGCGATCTAAATGTGCTGGCCGCGATTGGAACCCTCTTGGAATCTTAAGTGCGTCACAGAACAAGGTGCACAGTTGGTTCTACTCGACGACAATCTGCAGAAAGATCCAATATACGCCCACAGAGAAAATGTAAGAGGTAAAGAAAGGGAGAAACATGGGCAAGAGATATAAATACGTGTATAAAGAGAAAGGAGAGAGGTAGAGAAAGAAATTTGAACCGACAAGCTACCTAAACAAGTATATTGAGTAACACAGAAACGTGAAAAGAAAGCTTCAATTCGTTCGAATAAGAAAGTCTTCGGATATGGACAAAAGAACTCGACACGGCGAACAGAGAAAGAGTAAAATAAAAAGCAGAAATTAAGGAGAAGGGAGGAACAAGATGCTAAGGTGAAAAGACGGAAAGGAAAAGGTAGGGAGAGTACTAGAAAGCTGAAAAGTAAGAAAGAAATGAGAGAAAGGAAAAGAAACGAAATGTATGAAGAGCTAAGACGAGGGAAGAGAGAGATTGAAAAAAAAAAGTTGGAAAGAGATATATACGGCAGAGAAAATAGATATGGAAAGAAATACATTTGAAACGGCAAGCTACTTAAATCACACAAACCTATTAAAATACTTAATGGAAACGAAATGTGAAAAGTAAACTAACCTCTAAGAGTATGAAGATAATAAGAAAAAAGACACAACTAAAATGTAGCATGTGAGCTAGTGAAAGAAAGTGTACAAAAAGAGTGAGGGAAAAGGGAGAAGAAAGATAAATAGTAAGAACAAAGAAAGAAAAGTAAAGAAAGATGTTAGAGTTAAGGGAAAGAGTAACGCGGAGGGAAGGAAAGAAGAATTTAAATCAGTGGGCTACCTAAACAAATTTGTAAAAAAGGATGGTGAAATGTAAATACAAAACCAAACATGTCAACAGGAAAAATATAATAACAGTAAATGAAAATGCAAAAAATTAAGGCAATTGGGAAATGAAAAGTATAGAATGAAAATATGTTTAAGTGATATACCGGTAAATAAAGAGAAATTTACAAAAAAGCATTGCAATTCATATTACGAGAAAACAAGTAGAGAAACTTAAGTTGAAAGGGAAGACTGGAAATATCAATAAATAATTAATATGGCGAGAGTGAGAGTGAATAAGAAAATAGAAATGTCACGAAAGAACTACAAAGACGGGGTATTGCAAATGAACTTACATAGAGATAAGATATCTTAGATAATGAAAGAACAACAAGCGGAAGTAATCGAAGAGGATTCAACAGTGCGTGAGGAATGCATACACAAGCCAGACAATGTAATCACGTCATACATGCCAATAATTTCGATTCCGCACGACCTGAGAGCGATTCCTGAGCAGGGTAACTCTCTATCGGGAGCTACCTATTCGGGTTCCTGTTCTGGACACCAACAGCGTACGCAGGTTGCTATGTTTGCATATCGATTCGCACAATTCCGCGGATGCTTTTGCACGTCACGTGATTGCATACCTCGTATGACAAACGGTGTCACGGTTAGTTGCCCATTTCCCTGCTTGTGCGCCAGTAGCTGGGCCAAATTGGGCTGGCGCCCACACAGCAACCCTCTGGAAACGAGCGTAAATAATTTCCAGATCACGTCGTGCTTGTTTATGCAATGTGTAATGTATTGAGCGTATGAAACGGTGTCAGTCTCAGATACTAAATTTAGTGAGTGGGTGTACAAGAGAAAATGTCATGTGCAGGTTTTCGGGTTCAAACAAGACATGAAAAGAGGTGGAAACAGAAAGGAACGTTGATGGAAAGAGCCAGAACAATCACGAAACAAGTTAGCTTAGTCTAAAAGAAACGTGAACAATGAAAAATGAAACTTGCTAGGAGCATTAAGCTAATAATAAAATAAATAAAACTAAAAGTCAATTGAAAATGAACTAAAGCGTAGCATGAGAGAAAGCGAAAGAAAGTGTACGAAACAGAGAAGCGGAAAGACAGAACACATAGAGATAAATAGTAAGAAGAAAGAAAAGGAAACAAAGATAGATATGGTCGAAGGAAAGGGAAAGATTAACGAAGAGAGAGAGAAAGTTCTAGAAGGCTCAGTATTGAAGAGACAGAAAATGTACGGGACAGTGAGGCGGAAAGACAGAACAAATAGAGATGTATAGTGTGAACAAAGAAAGAGATGATAGAAGGAAAGATGAAGAGTAACGAAGAGGGAAGAGAAGAAGATACAGTAAGACTCGGTATTGTAGATAACTTAGTCTAAGAAGATAAGGAAAGAAAATTTCGGAAAAGGAATAAGATAGATGAAGAAACGGACGAAGAAGAAGGAAAGTATAAGAGTCTAAGGAATATCGTTAGACATGTTAATTTGTACAGAATAACCAGATACAAGAAACTCAGGCAGCTCATAGCCGTACTGTATATTTATACACATACATGCATATTTACATTTACTCTCATGCTGGTTCTACGACGGGGCCTCTTTTAGATTGAACACCATATAGGAAGACCAGGAGAAATGTAACACGATGATTTGAATGCCCTGAAGGAATTATCACTAAGAGAGGAAAATAATTCGTTAACAGGATTTAACGTTATGTGATTAATCATTGACTAGGATAATTTGTAAATCAAGTTAAATGTAAGTGAATTATTTGAAGAACTTGGGAAAAGTATGGATAAGAGAATTTATAATTCGAAGTTACAGGGAATATAATTGTTAGAGAAGATAAATTTACAAAGAAATATTAGTGGAAAAGATATAGAGAAATGTCGCGTAAAAGATAAGAGTACAGTGAGGATAGTGGAAGGATTTAGAAAGAAAATGCAGGGAGAATTTTGTCACCTCGGATCTCATTTTAAAACTTACGAACTTTAAAAGTAGATGCTGAAGAAAGTAGAAGCCTCGATGACAAGGTTTCTGGGTTATATCTAATGCTGTTGAAACACATGTTTTAAGAAAAAAAAATGAAATTTCATTAAACCGTTTTTCTGTTCTCCAGAAACATGTTTTCGTGAAAACCCATAGTGTCACTAAGGGTTAATTTGGTTGTCACAACTCAAAAGTCCTCCTCGTGACTCTACCACATACATTTCCTTTCGATTGTACAATTCAGCCTGTTCTGGCTTCTCTTCAAACTGTAGGTCCAGTTTCGATTAGCTTTTCCGAACACCAGGTAGTGTTGAATATATTCTTTCTTCGGGGGCTGGATGACATGTCAATGTGATGATACATGGTGCCAGCCATCCCATTTCTAAGTGCATGTCTTCTCCAGTCTCCACCTGGAGATTTATAAGGATTTCAATAAGGAATTCCCTTCAGCTTCCTGGGCTGGAGTGGAAAGCCGGGAAAGCTTTTTGCAGCCCGCTCCCTGTTAAAGCTCTTTACCTGTTCGACGTATGTTCGAAGCCTAAGAAAAAAGGATGACGTAGAGATGTTCCTATGGAGGCTGTGCCTGGGGACACACCCAAGATGTTGAATTCGAGAGAACATCCATTTACTCTCGCGGCCTCTTGCTTTCAATATCCGAAACATAGGCTTATTTCCTTTCCTCTCACACGTTCTTTAACCTCAGACCATATATGCACCCCCTGGGCATATGTTCGAAGGTTGCAATCTTCAAAAGAGTTTTCGGTTCAAAGTTTGGAGTTATGTAGGGTATATCGTATGACAAATTCTGACGTGCAAGAACTGTCTGGTCAGCCCGGATCTTATACTAAAATTAAGCTGGGGATATTGGGGAGAATAAGGTGAGTTGGTCATGTTCAGATGATAGCAAACCTCGGATTGTCAATAAAATATTCGGTAAATTTCTCGTATCGGACGAACGGCTGAAATTTGCTACTTCATTTAATTTGAATATTCGTACTTACGTATTCTGCATTGAGAAACATTGCTGAAGCTGGCATTTCGCTTATTTTACGGAAATAAGCTCTATTTGCGACATATCGAGTAAGTTTTCTTTGTTTCTTTTTGCCTTTGGTAACATGCACAATGGCGGTCAAAGTTTCACTACCGTACTCGGCATGCAGTGTTTCCACCCCACTGCACCCAAAAATACCTACGTAGTCTCACAAACCATTGACGCATAGCTCCACGAACCATTCATACATAGCCCCACGAACCATTTCCGGTAAGGTTAGGTTAAGTAGGGTCACGTTTATGTTACAATAGTTAAAAATTGGTTTAGAAGAAAATATGCGTAGCCCCACACACCATTCTCGCATAGCCTCATGAACCATTGACACACAGCCCCACGAACCATTGACACATAGCCCCACAAACTATTTGCGGAAACGTACCTTCTTCAGTTAAAAAAACACGTGTTTGGAAACACTGACCGGGATTACGTCATCACGCACAGGCTACATCCACCTGGAAGTAAATGGATGTAAGAGCTTTCGTGCATCGGTCACACATTTATATCGAAAAATAGATGGATTTACCGGCAAAATTCAATGAACGATGCGAGAAAACACTTCCGCGAACTTCCACAAATATAAAGAAACTGCATTCGGTAAGTAATTTCTCCAGTAAATTTGAAGAAATCCGTTTGTCCGATACGAGAAATTTACCAAATATTCATATAGTGGGATTGGAATGTAAGAAAAACTGGTACAATATTTAACTTATGGCGAATAATGCTGGTCTTTGGCCACAATTGAATTCTGGAACCTCGAAAACATAGGGTTTCTTCGAAATATGATTAGCTGGAAGGCTTATTTTGAGACTTTTGGCGGCCAAGAAATGTTTTATATTTAATGTTATTTTAGATTTTTCGATAGGAATTACCGTTAAGTAGTTAATCACGGATTAGTAAAGAAAAATTGTAATTTTTACTGTTCATTTTATATTTATCATTAATTTATTAATACTCTAGGCATCTGAGAAGAAAATGTTCCAAACAAAAATTGTAGCGTGAACGCTTACCTTTGATTTGGCATATGACACCTTTTGGTTTTGACTTCAGAATTTATATAAAACGAATGAATTATGTAGTGTGTGCAGCGAATTCTTCTAGCAAAATGTGCCCTTAGTCCTATTCAACTATACCAATTGTAACTGGTATTGACTATTGAATAGTATATTTCAGTTATATACATGCAATAACATTTAATAATAATAATTGTTATTCTTAGTATTGTTATAATAATAATTATTATTGTCACCATCATCCTCAGTTGTTGTAGTACTAACTAGCCATGGATTTTGTTTAAATGTTCATGGAAGAATGTTATTGATTGATTGAAATTTAAATTTTGGATGCGTCAGCACTTAGGCTATTTGCAACCGTCACATTATACGGGACCAAGCTCCTTTACAATGTACACAAAATTCAGAGTGCGTGTCTCTAAAATCCCCTTGCCCAGGGTATAGGGTTGCCAGACGTCCAGTATATACAGGATTGTCCCCATTTTTAAAGAAATGTCCTGGTGTCCCGGAAAATGTTCTCGGGACGCCCATTTGTCCCGTATTTAGCTAAAAAAAAGGAATTCAAATTTCAAAATCATTTTATACAACAAGAAATTAGTAACAATTTATAACTAACCTAATTGGATACCATTTACCACTGCTCATTGCGTAGAACTGCTCATTGTTTGATTTGAGTTGGTGTTTTAAGTCCACTTTATGCACAGTAAGGCTAATCGGGACTGGACCTACAGTTTAAAGTGGGATCCGAACCACTGTGTCATGTGCCTCCACCGGGTATCGAACCCGGGACCCCTTGATTACAAGGCAACGACGCTACCACTGCGCCATCGGGGAGGGCCTAACTGCTCATTGTTGATTGTCGATATGTCGAATAAGAAGCGACTCACGACTGGCCAATTCAGTTCTGGCTCTAATACAGCTATCTAGGCACGTCTATCATTTGTTTCTTTTCTTGGTCAATGGAATCAGAGTGGAGTGAATAATTTTAAGGGCTTAGGTGATGTAAAAAGTTTTATTTAATTTCGCCATGCCAAAATGAAAGTGTTCTTATAGTAGTGATTATTCTAGACAAAGGTATTCTTAAAGGACGCCAAGTGTTCACTCAAATATTAATATATTTTGTCAAAATGTTACAAATTGGGCATTAACAATGCTTTAAACGGCAATTGATTTTGTAATGTTTAAAAATGTTATAAATAAATTTTACTATATCCACGTCTATATGTCCCGTTTTTTTATTTTAGAATTCTGGCAACCCTGCCAGGATATAAACCGTAGCTGCATTGGAGCACTCAGCACATAATGGGCAAAACACAGGACAACATTCAATCATACTTAGCACATAGCGCTACTACGCGAGGGGTCCCGTGTTCGAATCTCGGCCTGGGCATGAATGTTTGTGTGTCCATTCATCAATTTCATCATATCATACCTCATCCCCATCTTCGCAAAGGCTATTATTTACAATACCGGACCCTTCCGTAATTTCTATCCTACCTCTTATACTCACGAAATATGTAGTCCCGATGAAGTATCTAAGGTTAACATGTGGGGGTGACTTGTTGAAATTGTTAATTGAAGTTGTAAAATAAGGTTTTCAATTACCGCGATCGTTCTCCGTATACAAGCATGGAAACCATGTTTGTTCAACGTAGCGTTCACTTGTTCAGTAATCTGCGTGTGTGAGGAAGATGGCGACTTTGAAGGTAGGAAATAAAGTTCTTTTCATCGTAAGTTTTTTTAGTAACTTTTAGTTGGGTACATATTAATAATACAGGGCATTCGTTCATATTTCGCATAGTCAATAATTTAGGACAAGTGATCAAGATTGTGTAGTTAAAATTTGTCGCTCAAGTGCTACGAAACTGACATTTTTTTACGGTGCCCCACAAACCATTCACGGTTAGGTTAGGTTAGGCAAATATAGTTAAAATTTCGTTCTAAAACGTAAAATATTGAAATAACCATTGTTTTCGTGGAGAAATCCAGGGTTTCTGTTCCGATCTCGAACCACTCAATCTCGTCTATTTTGGAATTTCTACACGTGACCCCCAAATTTTAACTTCAAATTCGTGATTAGGAGGCCTCAATTAGTGAGTATGCGAAATATTACAAAAATCGGGAAGGGGTCCAGTATTGTAAATTCGCTCCTTCGCAAATTAGCCAAAAGTGGCACAAAAAGCGAAGTAAAATAAAGCAAATCAATCAATCGATATGCAGCCATACAAAGGTAGCATCCCCAATGGCTTAATGTAACGTTGTCGCCTTGTAACCAAGGGGCCCCTGTAGAAGCACATAGTGGTTCGGGTTCCACTTTAAACTGTAGGTCCAGTCCCAATTAGCCTATCCGGGACTAAAGTGGACTTAAAGCAAAACTCAAATCAAACAACTCTACAAAGGATTATGCTGGCCGTTAGTTCAGTCGCCAGAGCCTCGTTGGGCCGCAATTGCGAAAATTTTGCTACCTTTGGGGATACCATTCCCAAGCAGCCGCCTGCCTCAACTTCTAGGAAGAAGAAAGCAGATTTTCTCAGAAAACGTATTTTAAGATTGCAGCTAATTTTATACTGTTATTATGTTAAAATTTTCATATCCATTTTAATGCTTTCAATATGTTTCATATATGTAATTAAATAAACATATTGAGTTTTGCTTTAAGTCCACTTTAGTCCCGGATAGGCTAATTGGGACTGGACCTACAGTTTAAAGTGGAACCCGAACCACTATGTGCTTCTACAGGGGCCCCTTGTAAGCAAAACTCAAATCAAACAACTCTACAAAGGATTATGCTGACTACCATGCTCAAGGTCCCGGGTTCGATCCCCGGCCGGTTCATATCCGGAAACTTTTCTAACGGTGGAAGCGGCCCCGGCGCCCACCCAGCGTCGAATAACATGGGTACCTGGGGGAAACCCTGGGGGGGGGGGGGGGTAAAGGCGGTCAGGGGCGTGATGCTGATCACATCACCCCCACTCACGACCGGATCAAGAAAGTGTGGGGCGTTACTCCCACACCCACTATACGCCTTCATGGCGTGGTGCTATGCACAGGGGAACGCTTTACCTTTACCTTTTTACCTTCTTACTAAAGTATCAGATATATTCAAAATAATATATAAAAAGTAAAACGTTTTCCAATCTTTAATATGATTGAACATGAGCAAATATTTTTTTAAAATAAATTTGCAATAATATAACACAAAATACATGACAAGGGAATCAGAAAAATTAGAAGATATTGCAGAAGTGCAAATATTAGCGGATTAAAACAAAATGAATTAGTCGGTAAATAAATTCTAAAAATTTCTCGTGTGTTTTGAAGATAAAATCATTTTTCATCACAAGTTATAATGGTACTACAAGGCTACCATCTATCGCTTTCCGGCAAAACAAAATCTTTTAAGTTTTGTTCTTTAAAATGTTTTGGACTATGTGTCGTAAAACATGACAGATGATGAACATGATCACGGCTTTCATTTCAAACTATATCTTTATATCTTTCTGGGTTCTTTCATTTTCCTTCCCTTCCTGTCTCTTGCTTTATCGCTTCTTTCTAAACCTGTTTCTAGCTTTATCGCTTCTCCCTTTCCCTGTCTCTCTCTTCATCGCCTTCATTCTCTCCCTGTATTTCCCTTCACTCGCTTCCTTTTCCATCTGTCTCTCCCTTCACTCACTTCCTTCTCTCACTTCCTTCTCTCCCTTCACTTCCCTTTCTTTTCTCCGTTCACTCACTTCCTTCACTCCCCGTCTCCCCCTTTACTCACTTCCTTCTCTCCCTGTTTCAACCTTCACTCACTTCCTTCTCTCCCTTTATCTCCCTTCACTCACTTTCTTCTGTCCCTTCACTCACTTCCTTCTCTCCCCGTCTCTCCCTTCACTTACTTCCTTCTCTCCCTTCACTCACTTACTTCTCTCCCCGTCTCTCCCTTTACTCACTTCCTTCTATCTCTGTTTCTCCCTTCACTCACTTCCTTCTCTCCCTCTATCTCTCTTCACTCACTTTCTTCTGTCCCTTTACTCACTTTCTTCTCTCCCCGTCTCTCCCTTCACTCGCTTCCTTCTCTCCCCGTCTCTCCCTTTACTCACTTCCTTCTCTCCCTGTTACTCCCTTCACTCACTTCCTTCTCTCCCTCTATCTCCCTTCACTCACTTCCTTCTCTCCCTTCACTCACTTCCTTCTCTCCCTTCACTCACTTCCTTCACTCCCCGTCTCTCCCATCACTTACTTCCTTCTCTCCCCGTCTCTCCCTTTACTCACTTTCTTCTCTCCCCGTCTCTCCCTTCACTCGCTTCCTTCTCTCCCCGTCTCTCCCTTTACTCACTTCCTTCTCTCCCTGTTACTCCCTTCACTCACTTCCTTCTCTTCCTCTATCTCCCTTCACTCACTTTCTTCTCTCCCTTCACTCACTTACTTCTCTCCCCGTCTCTCCCTTTACTCACTTCCTTATATCTCTGTTTCTCCCTTCACTCACTTCCTTCTCTCCCTCTATCTCCCTTCACTCACTTTCTTCTGTCCCTTCACTCACTTTCTTCTCTCCCCGTCTCTCCCTTCACTCGCTTCCTTCTCTCCCCGTCTCTCCCTTTACTCACTTCCTTCTCTCCCTGTTTCTCCCTTCACTCACTTCCTTCTCTCCCTCTATCTCCCTTCAC
Source organism: Lepisma saccharinum (assembly GCF_977018435.1). Taxonomy (NCBI): domain Eukaryota; kingdom Metazoa; phylum Arthropoda; class Insecta; order Zygentoma; family Lepismatidae; genus Lepisma; species Lepisma saccharinum. The sequence continues at coordinate 32,916,892 of NC_139249.1, forward strand.
TCACTTTCTTCTGTCCCTGTATCTCCGTTTACTCGCTTCCTTCTCTCCCTTCACTCACTTCCTTCACTCCCCGTCTCTCCCTTCACTTACTTCCTTCTCTCCCCGTCTCTCCCTTCACTCACTTCCTTCTCTCCCTCTATCTCCCTTTACTCACTTTCTTCTGTCCCTTCACTCACTTCCTTCTCTCCCCGTCTCTCCCTTCACTCGCTTCCTTTTCTCCCCGTCTCTCCCTTTACTCACTTCTTTCTCTCCCTTTACTCCCTTCCTTCTCTTCTTGTCTGTTCCCCTTTACTCGCTAATTTCTCGCGCTTATTTCTCCCACCGTCTCTTGCTCTTTCGCTTATTTATCTCACTGTATCTATCATTAACGCTTCTTTCTCTACCTTCCTCTCGTTTTAAAGCTTTTATCTCTCCCTGCCTCACACTACACTCGCTTATTTCTCTCCCCGTCTCTCCCTTCACTCACTTACTTCTCTCCCCGTCTCTCCCTTTACTCGCTTCTTTCTCTCCCTGCCTCACACTATACTCACCTGTTTGTTTCCCTGTCACTCGCTTTAACGCTTCTTTCTCTCGCTTTAATAGTTCTATCCTCTTAATCTCTGTTGCTTCTTTAAATTCTCTTATTTCTCTGACCCGTAAATATGATGTCACCCATTTTTTCAAAGCACATTTTAAAAATATTTTCACCACAGAAAATTATCTACGAAAGTCCATATGGCAGTAACTGCAACAAACCACAACTCATTCGGCATTTGTCGTCGTTGGTTCCGCCATTTTAAAAACATCCAGCCGCCATCTTCCCCAGGGAACGGGAAGGCAATATATTTCTCCGTCGCAGAATAAACAAACAACAGACATTATATCCTCCCCTCCTGCCTCGATTCCTGCGGGATCTACAAGCAGGAGAAAATTGACCCTTGTTTATACCGAGCAGCATACACAGGTCTCCCGAGAAGGAAACTGAAGAAGGTGGGGAACAAAGAGAGGGAGGACATGATGGAGAACACGAGAAGAAAGAGACCAGAAGATTTTTGTCAACATTTCCTTCCGAGACCTTCTTTCGTCCTTCAAATTGTTTGCCTGGGATTATATTTACCAACTTTGTCCAGCAAGGCGGAAGAGGTCTTCTGAAGATTGAGGCAACTTTCTCTTTGTTCTGTCTTCTTATGAGCCTCGTCATAATGTTGATGTCTTTTCATCCTAGATTTGGCTATTAATCGCTTGAAAGGGTTGCCACACTGACAAAGGTGACCAGGTACTGGAAGTAACGGGTGTGTGTGTTCAAAGTGGTTATCCGTTTGCATTAAATTGTTCAATTGTATTGCAGGGGCGTGGGTAGGCTCGAATCACAGCCGGCTATAGCCCATGCTCATATTAAATCAAATGGCGTACATGAGAAAACGTCACGCAGAGACAGTTGGAGAATGAGAGTTTGCGGTAGAAATAGAGAAAGGGACTGACGGAGATGAAAGAGACAAACATAAACAGATAGAGAAGCAGAGGCGGAGGACAGAGAAAGATGGAGAAACACAAAAGAAAGAGAAAGAAAGAGAGAATACTAAAAGAGATGAAGAAACACACACAGAAAGAGAAGAGAAGATTAATAGACAAATGGGGTGACGGAGGAGACAGAAAACGCCAAAGAAAGAGAAAGAAGAGAAAGACCAAAAGAGATTAAGAAACACACAGAAGGAGAAAAAAAATAGACAAAGGGTGTGACGGAGGAGAAAGAGAGAAAGACCGAAAGAGATAAAGAAACACAAACAGAAGGAGAAAAGATATAGAGAAAGGGACTGACGGAGATGAAAGAGAGAAACATTAAGAAACGGAGAAGCAGAAGAAGACAGAAAAGGATGGAGAAACACACACAGAAGGAGAAAGAGGGAGATAAAGACGTAAAGATATGAAGAAACACACACAGAAGAAGAAAATAAATAAAGAGAACAAAATGAGACGGAGAAACCCAGAAAGAAACAAGGAGCATGAGATAAAGAACGACAGAAAGAGATGTGCAAACACATAAGTAGAAAATAGGAACAAGGAAATAGAATCAGAAAGGACGAAAGAAATGCAAAAACACATAGATAAAGATAGAAAGTAATAAAGAAACACAGAAAGAATGGGAAAATAGGAGAAAGAGATAAACAGATGAAGGAAGAAAGAATGAAAGAATAAGAATAAAAATATTGAGAAAGAGAGGAAAACCAAAATACATGGAAGGACATAGAACGGTAAAACAGTACGATATAGAGAAACATGAAGAAAGAGCGAGTGAGGAAAAGAAAGAAAACAGAAAAGGAGATATAAAGAAGATAGAAAAGAATGATAGTAAACCGATCTACCCAAGTAGAGTTCAACTGAAAATATTTCATCTACATTTGAGTCCACTGCGATGCCACTTTTGACTTACACTATTGACGTTATATTTTATATCAAGGAAATATTGTTCCTAGGGCTATAGTTCAGTTAATAAGTATTTTCTGACTTATGCCCAGGCGACTCTTTAATTGTTCTCATATGCTGAATACATCCAGCCAAATTCTGTATACGCTATTGCAGGCAACAGATGTCGCTGGTATAGCCCTTCATACGTTTTTGTTAATGCTTCTGCATAACTGACTCTGGCGCTCACATGGTCTTTATAGAGGTTTTGACTGTACGTATATAGATTATAAGAAAAGGTGCCATAACTTGCATACAATAGAACAGTTTAATCGTGTGACTTTCCAATACGTACTATATTCCAAGGCACACGATTCTATCGTAACACTCGGCACAACAATTAACCAATATAATTTCTTATAAGTCACGTGCGTTTGTACTGTAATTGTTATTATATAGGACAGACAGTTGTATATAAATGCTTTTCAAAATAGTTGCTAAATTTGATACAATTTACATGTTAGCTGCCTTTAATGTGTGACTTTGTTATTTATATATTTTCTTATTTTTTTCAGGTAAGAAAACTGCAAAATTCATCTTTAAGCTGCAGAGTCGTATCTGGAATAGAATACCAACAGAGGGCGCTAAGCACCCAATCTAAGGTAATGCAAAGAGAGATGGAAAAGTTTTAGTTCTCTAGAAACTGACTGTAACATATTTTGAAGATAATAATGGAGTTCGTAAAGCAGAGGTTTACAAACTTTAGCTGTCGTGCCTCCCATCCGCTGCTGAAATCTACACGCGCCTCCCCTCAATAATAATAATAGATTAATGCATGTGACGTGACCATGAAAGATCAACACAAAATCTCTCCATATGGTTTTTTCTTCGTGCGTATATATATACAAGTAATAAAGATATAATGTGTATCATTAATGCAGGCAGTGTACATCTTTTTTAAAGTTTATAAAGCTGATGTCATTTCATCCAGCGACACGATATTCACAAGATAAAAAGTAAGAAAAGACAGATTGCATATGTTAAAAAAGGCATACAGCAATATTTTGATTTCTTCATTTAATTGTAGAACTGTTTGTTCTAACAATACGCTCAATGTACGAGAGCAATCACCTATGATTTCAACTTTAATCTTTCTCTTACAAAGCAGCAACTTCCTTTTAGAGGTTGCCAACTTGTCTGAAAGGTGCACAAAGACACTATCAATGAAGTTTTCAGCGTTGACGTGGTTTTCTTCTATAAGGTGGAGTGCGGTTCTGTCTCAGTTCAAGAACACGGGAGATAGCATTGCCGAATGGACAACCAATGTGAGTTGCAATGATACAGATAAAAAAAAATAATGTAAGCTTTCTTGGCGAAAAATTATGAAAAAAGATTGATACATTTATTGTAAATACACTAGCTGATTACCCGGCGTTGCCCGGATATTTATTTATCCCAATCTTCTATTAGACAGGAATATAATGAATTCTAACTATAGTGTAAAATGAACTTGGAGATGAACGGCATTAGGAGTGTCACTATTCATCTCAGGGGCCCCGAAAACTATATATTCCACACTAATATTGGTCGTTTTACATGTCGTCCCCTTCCCACCCCACCCCTAGGTGTGTCAGGGGTATCTTGGCATTGAACGGCATTGGGAGCGTCACTATTCATCTTAACAACCCCGAAAACTATGGATTCCACACTAATATCGGTCGTTTTACATGTCATCCCCTTCCCACCCCCACGTGTCTTGGAGTTGAACGGCATTGGGAGTGTCACTATTCATCTTAGCGACCCCGACAACTATGAATTCCACACTAATATCGGTCGTTTTCGATTATTTTTACATGTCACCCCGTCCCACCCTCACCCCTAGGGGTGCCAGGGGTGTCTTACCCCCACAGTATTTCTTTCGAGATTGCAAGTGATACGTGTATCAAGTTTTGTTGAAATCGCTCCAGGCGTTCGAGAGCTATGCCGGAACAAACAGACACACATACATTCATTTTTATATATACTCGTATAAAGATATACAAACTTCGACGGCCTCACAGGTTGAATACCACTGTCGTAAAGAGTAAATGATTGTTGTTGCAAGCACATCAGAATTGTTTTGCTTGTTCCAATTATATGTAGTTATTTCACGACTTTGAAACGTTTCGCGAATATTAAGGTCAGAGAAGCAAGGCAATATTCCAGTAGAATTAATGATGTCTGCGTGCTTTTGGTTTACTTTAGTCGAGATTAAAACACTGAAAAATAATTTTAAAATATTATTAAAGATGGAAACCATCAGAAGCTTTCGCATGAAAACATGAGGAAAACTATTAAATTCTTTCGAAGATTTTAAAACTTCCAAAACATCCACATACTATGGTAGAGTCTGCGAGTATGAAAGCTTCAGAATCACTTTGCGGAATAAGCTTCTTGCTATGGGGGGTGGGGTGCCCTCTCAGTGGCGTATTTGCGATTTCATTTCGGGAGAGGGCTTCTTAGCCTTTTGATTACCGAGCCCATTCTGCAGGTAAGCCCCCGGTGACCGAGTCGATTTTTTATCAAAATGCAGGGTTTAATTTAGATGACTGTAGATCGGATGCTAATTGCCCTAGACAGACGAATCAAGTACGCAGAATGAACCACAGATTCGGACTATATACAATTTATGCACATTGAGTGTGGGAGGAGGGGAGGGGAGGAGCCGGAAAATTCCAATAATTCTGAAGAAAGAAAGCCGCCATTTTCCCGCCTTTTTTTATGGAATAACAATAAATTTCCAGGAACGTGCAACAGTCCTTACACCGACATATAGGCTATGTGTTAACAATAATATTAAAAAAATCGCAATTCCATAATAGCGACATTATGACGTAAAAACTATGAACATGACAACGTATCTATTTATAGATACGTGGTCACCTGGGCTTTACCGAACGTATCTATTTATAGATACGTGGTATCCAAGGGGGGATGCAAATTTGTATGTAATTATGTCATATACATTGGAAAATATGTCATGAAAAATTACAAATATGTCAGACAAATGCAGAAATATTCCCATTAAAGCCAAAAATATGCACAACAGTACTCTCGAATTTCTCCCATACCCGATAGAGTAGAGTAGTACCGAATGTTATTTTTACTTTTGACTGATTTTTGTGAAAAGGGAAAAAGGCAAAGAAATGAGAACGAAACTTCTTTACTTCCCGTGCAACAATGACAGAGAACATTTTGCCTCAATAACGTTTGCATCGTTATCAATTGTCGGCGGGATAAAAAGAGTGGGGTATTATTGTTCTGTACTAAGAAAAGACGGCATCTTTCTTCCTCCGTAATTTCCATATCCTGCCATCGACAATATGAACTATCCGTTGTGCTAAAGCTACGAAGAAAAAATTATGAAATTACCGATTATGTGCAAAAGAATTACGTTATTATATAGAAATATGTATTATTACAACAAAATTGAAGAAATATGTTGTAAAAACGCGAAATTGCTGAAATATGTCAAAATATGCTTTGTGAAGTTTGTCTATTTCGGCTGATTTTCATCACATATGTAAAGATCTCACCCCAATAATAGATCCGAAGCCAAATGAAAAATATGTTATAACGTAAAGTCCCGAACTCTAGTTATAACCTAGATCATTAAATCTTATGATAAAATTTACAAATAATGTACAAATACTTACAAAGAAAAAGTCGGGCCGCGATAACAAACGATGTGCAATCAGAACGCAGAACGGCAGAACGTGACCAAATTCTGTCTCCTCGTTGGCTGCCATGTGGCTGGGGGTTTTCTGCGTTGCCACGTTCGCACAAACAGGCAGACAGGTTAATCAGCTGTTGGCAAGCTCGGGGAAAAATAAAACGTCACGCGAAATTAAGCACGTACGTATCAGTATGCTAATATATGTTATTTCCGTCGTTGAGTGATAAATGAACGAATCTACAAGTTTGAATCTGAAGTTTCTTGTAGGTTAACGTTAACTTCCCGTGTGAATTTTACTTTCTGGCAAGCATGAAAATTTTCTCTTCCTGCTCGACACAGCAACCGAAAACCTTCACTGAAAAAACCTTTATTGTGTTTTTATTATGGTACATTGCAAGCATGAGCTACCGGCATCTTTTTACTTGTGTTGTATCGTATCACAATTACTTACAAAAGAAAATGCGTCTTGTGTTATGAACAACTGTGGCAAATCGTTCTCCTTTGATTTCATGCCGCCTCTCTTTGCCTTTGTCACACCGCGACGTTCGTCTTTTTCGCAACTCGATACCGACCGCAGCTATGCCATCATATTGTGTTTGTATACGAAACTCACCCTTTGATATGTAACGACATGGAATTTATTCTTCTGTGACATTGTTGAAGCTTCAGAACGTATGTATTTCTTGGAAATTACGTATAAACAAATTACGAACAAGTTGGTTACGTTAACACGTTTTTAAATTATATTTTGCGGAACCTACAAAAAATTACCTCTGAAACAGAATTTCAGATAAGTGAGTTACTGTATTACGGAGAAGAACTTATCAAGAACAAATCAATTGTGTGTGAATTGATTGATTGATTGAGTTGATGTTCTAAAGTCCACTTTATGGACACTACGGCTAATCTGGGATGGACCTACAGTTGGAAGTGGGATCCTGTGTAGGGATGGCCAAACGGATCCGGATCCGAAAAATCCGGATCCGTATCCAAAAGTTACGGATCTGGATCCGGATCCGAAAATTCCGGATCTGGATCCGGATCCGAGAGTTCCGAATCCGCGGATCCGGATCCAAAAGTTACGGATCTGGATCCGGATCCGAAAATTTCGGATCCGGGTCCGAAAGATTCGGATCTGGATCCGGATCCGAAAATCCGGATCCGAGAGTTTCGTATCTCAATCCCATTATAATATTACCACAACTTAAAAGGTATTATGATCTTCTATTACAAAGAAATTTTTCGTTAGTCCTCACAAGAATTTTTTTCAAGTGTTGTTCCTAAAATACTTTGCTACGCATCGGCTAGCACACTCGTGCACACATGTCAGAGGTGATTTTGTAAATGCCATTGAAACGAATATGTATTCATTCGAATGTATTGGAAATGAAAACACACATAAATGTGAGACATTCCATTCCAGGATGAAACCTTTAACACATATAACAAGATAGAAATGTTATACAAAAATTATACAATTGTTCTACAGTTACAGTTCTACAAATTAAAATAAAACATTATAATATATGCAGTGTTAAATAATTACAAGGGAGGTTATCTAAGTATCCCCCTCCGATTTCCATGAAACTTAGCAGGTGTATAGTGGGGCCCAAAGGCAGAATTACGTGTTTTTTTTGTTTCAGCTAAAAAACTGTTTTAAGGGGCAAAACCCCCTCAAATGTCAAGATGAAGACAAATTGAAGTGAGGATCTGACCCCTGTGTCCCTCTCCGATTTCCATGATACTTGGCAGGTGTGTGTATAAACGGGCCCAAATGAAGAAATTCGTGTTTTTTTTTGTTTCGGCTAAAAACTGTTTTAGGGGGCACCCCCCCCCCCTCAAATGTCAATATGAGGACAAATTTAAGTGGGCATTTGACTTATGTGTCCCCCTCCGATTTCCATGAAACTTGGCAGGTGTATAGTGGGGCCCAAAGGAAGAAATACGTGTTTTTTTGTTTCAGCTAAAAACTGTTTTAGGGGGCAAAATCCCCTCAAATGTCAGGATGAGGACAAATTGAAGTAAGGATCTGACCCCTGTGTCCCCCTCCGATTTTCATGAAACTTGGCAGGTATATAGAGGGCCCCAAAGGAAGAAATACGTGTTTTTTTTGTTTCGGCTAAAAAAAACTGTTTTAGGGGGCAAAACCCGCCTCAAATGTCACGATGAGGACAAATTGACGTGAGGATGATCTGACCCCTGTGTCCCCCTCCGATTCTCATGAAATTTGACAGGTGTATAGAGAGTCCGTATGCCCCTTGTTTCTTCCTATGCCATATTTACGTGGTTTCGGGGTCAGATCCCCACTTCAATTTCTCCTCATCTTGACATTTGTGGGGGGGAGAATGAAAACACACATAAATGTGAGAAATTCCATTCCAGGATGAAACCTTTAACACATATAACAAGATAGAAATGTTATACAAAAATTATACAATTGTTCTACAATTACAGTTCTACAAATTAAAATAAAGATCTGGATTTCGGATCCGCTAGAATCCGGATCTGACCATCCCTACTATACACCTGCCACGTTTCATGGAAATCGGAGGGGAACACAGGGGTCAGATCTCCACTTCAATTTGTCCTCATCTTGACATTTGAGAGGTGGTTGCCCCCTAGAACAATTTTTTTGCCGAAACAAAAAAACACGTATTTCTTCATTTGGGCCCTGCAAGTTTCATGGAAATCGGAGGGGGAGACTTAGACCTCCCTTGTAAGTGTATTAATTAATTACAAATCGCGCACGCGCGCACACACTATATATATATGTGTGTATGTATATTATACCTATATATCGGGTGGGCTGAAAAGTTCGTAGGCTGACTCATAGATGGCGGTACTAGAATTAAATCCATGTGATTTTTACTTAGTACTAACCTTCAAAATATACGTGTATAAATTTCACAGCTGCCGGATAATTAGTTCGTGAGATATAGCATTGTGAGTGAAGCAGCTTTTGTTATTGTGAAAAAATGGATAAAAAAGAATTTCGTGTGTTAATAAAGCATTGCTTTTTGGCGAAAAAAAATACTGTTGAAGCCAAGGCTTGGCTTGATAAACATTATTCGGACTCTGCACCAGGAAAATCAACCGTTGAGAAGTGGTTTGCTAAATTTAAACGAGGCGAAATGAGCATCGAAGACGATGCACGCAGTGGACGCCCCAAGGAGGCTGTTACCGACGAAAACATCAAAAAAGTCCACAAAATAATTTTAAATGATCGTAAAGTGAAGTTGATCGAGATAGCTGAGACTTTAAAAATATCAAAGGAACGTGTTGACATATTGTGCATGAATATTTGAACATGCGAAAGCTGTGTGCAAAATGGGTGCCGCGCGTGCTCACAATCGATCAAAAGCAACAACGTTTTGATGATTCGGAGCAATGTTTACCGATATTCAACCGTAATAAACACGAATTTTTCCGTCGATATATTACAATGGATGAAACATGGCTCCATAACTACACTCCAGAGTCCAATCGACAGTCAGCCGAGTGGACTGCACGTGATGAACCGAATCCAAAGCGTGGAAAGACGCAACAGTCGGCTGGCAAGGTTATGGCATCAGTATTCAGGGATGCGCATGGTATTATATTCATCGATTACCTCAAAAAGGGCCAGACCATCAACAGCGATTATTACATAGCGTTGTTGGAGCGTTTAAAGGATAAAATCACGAAAAAACGGCCCCATTTGAAGAAGAAAAAAGTGCTGTTTCATCAAGACAATGCACCGTGTCACAAATCAATGAAAACGATGGCAAAATTATATGAATTAGACTACGAATTGCTTCCCCATCCACCATATTCTCCAGATCTGGCCCCCAGTGACTTTTTCCTGTTTGCAGACCTTAAAAGAATGCTCGCTGGAAAGAAATTTAGCACTGATGAAGAGGTAATCGCCGAAACTGAGGCCTATTTTGAGGCTAAAGAGAAATCGTACTATAAAAATGGCATCGAAAAATTGTATGACCGCTATAATCGTTGTATCGCCCTCGAAGGCAACTATATTGAATAATAAAATCGAATTTTGTCAAAAAAATATTTTTTACTTTGTTAGCCTACGAACTTTTCAGCCCAACTGTTATATGTATATTAGCAGGTAACAATATGTTATAAGCACATTGTTACTTTCCAAAGAAGCGCATGTGGGATGGCAAAACGGATCCGGATCCGGATCCAAAAGCACCGGATCCGGATCGGAAAGTTTTGGATCCGGATCCGAAAGTTCTGGATCCGGATCCGAAAGTTCTGGATCCGGATCCGAAAGTACCGGATCCGGATCCGGATCTGAAAATTCCGGATCCGCGGATCCGGATCCGAAAAATTTTAGGATCCGGATTTCGGATCCGCTAGGATCCGGATCTGGCCATCCCTAACTGTGTACCAATTACTTTCTTTCTTCTTTCCGACATTGCAGTACAATTTCTCCAAACAACTCTTACAAACACACACACGAACGCCCGCTCACGCACAAAAGTAATACAGAAATCGGACCGAATATTAAGAAAAACTCCCTTCACTCAGCCAAAAGCTCTCCGCATATTAACGTTGTTCCTTCAAATATGAACAGAGTCGTAATGAGAACAATGGAAGTGTCCCGTTGTTGACTGTTTAACCAGATGTTTAATCCTACACGTGTTTCTATGTGCTCGCGAAAATTCTGAAGGAGGTCAATCCGGCAATAATGCGCCGCTACCAGAGTGGGTGGTTCCACGCCGGTTGCTAGCGTGTCCCGACTGTAGTACATACATTTACATTCTCAGAAGATCCAAACTCGTATGCAAAAGAGATGCCGACATAGTAACACCGAGAAATTGACCAAATTTCTATTTCCAGGTTCAAACTTAATTTCCATTTAACCCACCCACAAGTCTCTTGTGAGTACTGTAATAAATGTAAAACATAAGCACTCTGTCGTGAAGGCTTAGGTGGAAAACAGCATGCTGTTGTCTCGGCTCGGTGAGTTGTTAAGTTGCATAATGGTGTCCTTTTTAGTCCACAAGGCTGCACACTTTTTCGAAAGGGAAATCTTTCATGACTAGAGCATAAATTTTCTTTTGGGGGGATAACATTTTTTGGTGGGGGGAATCCCCTGTCAACCCCCTCCCCCGTTATTTCGCTAACTGTTCAGAAGTATCTAAAAATTGTGATGGGAATCATAATTCCTCTGAAGGAATTTTCCACCATGACTAAAATCATTGAAACTATTGGGTAAATAAGACAGAGCTGGCAACACTGAAACATTTTCAGATCCGGGGAAAAGCTCTAGCAGAGAATTCAAAAGGGCAATAATCAGTTTTAGGAGTTAAGGCAGACATAACAGTAATGTTAATCCCATAGACAAAAGCTACGTAGCCGTCAAGTCTGACGTTCTATTTGCATAATTTCTTCATCAGGGCCCCTCCAAGACTTCTCGTAAACATCTTATTCACAGCCCTGGCGGCATCATCAAGCAATTTAGCTTGTTCTGCGGAGTGCTCTCCCCCTCGGACAAAAGCTCGTCAGAAAATTTGGAAACCTTCCATAACTTTGCTTGGTTCTTCTCAGGGCTTAGTGCTAGTTCTCGGCCTGGAAACAAAATCAGCTTCTAAAACAAAAGCTTTGTACAGAGACTTAACATTTGGTGAGAGGCAAGCACAGCTAATGTACAACTAAGATTTCGGATTACAACGAGAACTATTTCGTATATGCCGACACAAAAAAATTGCAGAAAAGGACTACAGATGGCACCACTATGTCATTTAAACTTGCTAATGTTCAAATCATCATTCTCAATTTTGAATGAGAAAGCAATCTCAGATTTTTATATGATGTTTTAAGACTCAGGTAAATTTCTTATCTCCGGAAAACGGCTGACATTTGCTAGTTCATTTATATTCAATATTCGTACTTACGTATTCTGCATTGAGAAACATTGCTGAAGGTGGCATTTCGCTCATTTCACGGAAATAAGCTTTATTTGCGACATATCGAGTAAGTTTTCTTCGTTTCCTTTTGCCTTCGGTAACATCAAAATGGCTGTCTCAGTTTCACTACCGTACTCGGCATGCAGTGTTTCCACCCCACTCCACCCAAAAATACCTACGTAGCCCCACAAACAATTAACGCATAGCCCCACGAACCATTCATACATAGCCCTACGAACCATTTCCAGTAAGGTTAGGTTAGGTTGGGTCGCGTTTAGGTTAGAATAGTTAAAAATTGGTTTAGAAAAAAAAATGCGTAGCCCCACACACCATTCTCGCATAGCCCCACAAACTATTTGTGGAAACGTATCTTCTTCAGTTACAAAAACACGTGTTTGGAAACACTGACCGTCATTGACCGTGATTACGTCATCACACACAGGCAGCATCCGGCTGGAAGGAAATGGATGCAACAGCTTTCGTGCATCTGTCACACGTTTATATCGAAAAATAGATGATTTACCGGCTAAATTCAATGAACGATGCGAGAAAACACTTCCCCGAACTTACAACTATAAAGAAACTGCATTCGGTAAGTAATTTTTCCTGTAAATTTGAAGAAATCCGTTTTCCGGATATAAGAAATTTACCAAGAATGATTTTCTCGGAAGCAAGTGGGTTGATTTTAACAGTTTTAAATCTCAAATGAGGCTTAAAGAATTGAGTTTCTTGCAATTTAGTGGAATATCCTTATTAATATTAGCATTTTTGTCTCAACTTTTAATAACCGACGTAAGTCAACTATTGGCTAAACATGAATGAAAGTTTGTTACTGAATCCAGAAATTTTGAGAAGATAAAAGTTTTCAAATCACGGAATTAAAGGACTCCGGAAAAACCAAGTGGTAACTGCAAACTCACCTTAAAATGAACCAGATTATCGCTTTTGTCTGTTAGAAACCAAGGTTAAAAATGGTACTTACGAAATACGTATTTTATAGTGTGTAACGCTTCACTCCCAGAACGCAGGTATGGTAGTGTGCCCCCTTTACAATTCTAGCCACCTTCGAAAATATATCCTACGTAGCTACGCTATTGTTTCTGTTACACATGTATGATATTGTGCCCTATGGAAAGCAAGGCTCACTTCGCGTGCCGCTTGCATGAAACTTCTGGTGACTCCACGTGCAAGATCCAGCAGAAATGACCTCGTCGAAAAGTTCCCTGTATTCATCACTCAGGGCAGCAGTCTTCAGGGAAGAAATTGAGAGTTCTGATAATGAATCTTCAGTGACGTATTTCAACAGAGTTTCTATTAAGCTCTTCCACAAGTCCCCTTATAATTGTTGACTCCTTGTTTCCACAATACCATGTGAATACTTTCCGAAATGACCGCCGACTAAAGATTTTTCTACTGTTACGGCGGCCGACCCTAATGCTGGCAAGGAAAATGGGAAGCGAGGAAACGACCAATCCACCCGATAAGTAACGGAGCAGCCACCGAGTGGGCATCCCCCCCCCCACCCAAAGTAAAAAGCTTAATTCGAGCACTTCATGTATGGATGAAACCAAGGGCTTGTCGTAGTTCCCTACCAAACATCAGAAACAATGTTGCCAACTAAGAATGAATTTAAAGATTATATTTCACAACTTCGTATGGATTAAAATTATGTTGAGCCTTCTATTGTATCCACTGTTAAGCCATTTTGGACAAAGATTAATGTTTATGGCAATTACTAAGCATCAAAAGCATAAATGGCTTTCAACAACATATACAACTTACTCGTACTTATGTTATGTTTCACTGTATTACTTGAAAACCATTGGAGCCTCCCCGATGGCGCAGTGGTAGCGTCGCCGTCTTGTAGGCCTAATCAAAGAGTCCCGGGTTCGATACCCGACGGAGGCACACAGTGGTTCGGTTCCCACTTTAAACTCTAGGTCCAGTCCCGATTAGTTTTTCTGTGCATAAAGTGCTTTCTCGATTTCAGCACTTCAAAAGTCCCGGTCGGAACATGGATGTTCTGTGTGAGTGTCGCTTCATCAATGTAATCATAGCATCGATCTTCCTCATCCTCGCGATTGACCAAAAGTGACAGAAAAGTAAAGTGAAATAAACTAAATTAATAAACAAAAATCAAAATCTATAAGGAATTTGGAAACACTGACCCTCATTGACCGTGATTACGTCATCACACACAGGCAACATCCGGCTGGAAGGAAATGGATGTAACAGCTTTCGTGCATCGGTCACACATTTATATCGAAAAATAGATGATTTACCGGCTAAATTCAATGAACGATGCGAACTTCCACAACTATAAGGAAACTGCATTCGGTATGGGAAATTCAAATCCGTAATTAGAATTTCGCTATAAGGGACAGTTTTTTAGTTATGTGGAAATAAACATTCTTATTTTACTCAGATTCACCGTTCGTGATAAATGCAGGGAATTGTCAGATGAACAGTTTCAGATGTTGGCAGTCCTGTTACTAACATGATGTACCTGCAAGTTATTGTCAAAATACTAAGCATTTTGTTTACGGCTTTTGTGTTAAGCTACATATGCAGCAACACAAGCCTTCCATCTGTCCCTATCCTAGGCAAGATCTATCCAATATTTTCCATCCTTATCGATTTCCTTTAGGTGCAGGGATATTAGAAGAAATACATGGAATATAATGAGCATAAGTGGAAGCCAATTGGCGACTTCAAGATAGTTGCAATGATATTGGGAATGCAACATGGCTACACAAAGTATACCTGCTTCCTCTGCAAGTGTTATACCGGTGACAGAAGAACTAGTACACAAAAAAGAATTGGTCTCAACGAAAGTGACAAGTGTGAGAAAAATTATACAGCGTGTGATGTTCCTATTCCTCCTCTTCACACCAAGCTAGGCCTTACGAAACAATTTGTAAAGGCTATGGACACAACTGGAACAACTAATTGCCTCGTTTTACACCAGCAAAGCGAAAGAAAGGTACTTTGTGGGACCTCAAAATAGAGAACTTCAGCAAATCCAGAGTTTGAAGCATGTCTAACAAAGGAAAAAGAGCATGGATATAATGTTATATACAATATAAATTGCAAAACAATTTTTATATATTTTTTGAAAATAAGTATTATATAACAATTCTGTGTGCGAATATTGTGTCACATATCACATTTATAACTTTTAAACATAATATACTAGGTTTCGAGAAAGGATGATTAAATTATTCCATGAGTTCACTCAGTATTCGCCTTAAAATTGAAAGAATTTTAGATAAAATTAATATCACGATTACTCGTAACTATCCCTGACAGAGAAAATCTAAATACCTATTTGAAATCAGCGCAAAATTTGTAATAAGAATCACAACGTTTCCTCCAGAAAAATGAAGAATGTATTTTTTTTATAGAACAGTGTTATCGGTGCAATTTCTATCAAATAGGACAGATTGTCAAAGCTTAACCAAACAATATCTAGAATGCAAGATTAGACTTAACCCAGCATGAAGTAGTGAGTCCTTACTTGGAATCCTAGGAAAATCACTGTTTCACTGCGTTTTGTTCATTCAATGTTCCGTGGATTCATCATTCGTCCCAATCGTCAAAATGCACCTAGGAAGTTAGAAAATAGACTTAAAATGGTCAAAAACTCCAACCGCAACAAGTATATTTTCTATACACTCCGCCATCTTGAAACCCTCGTTGCCAAATTTCGCTAAAATGAAATTCCAGACCTGACTCCCTAGATTCTGTTACACTTCAGCTGCATAGTTGGAATTTTAAGATAGTGTGATCAAAATTTGGTGATTTGATACACCTGATATTGGCACGCATAAAATTACTGCTTCTCGCCCCCATATTTCAGAGATTTAATTAACAAATTAGCAGAGGAAGTGATGCTCTAACACTCCTGTGTCCCACCAGCACTACAAATTGAGTTTACACAGAGTTTTAAGAATGTCAAAACAGGACAAAATGTGGACATACAAGCACACATTTAGAACCTTTTGAACGGCATATATACTCGATATTCGCAAGTCGAACGAAATAGACTTATAAACCATGGTTCGGGCCTCACGTTACGCCCTCACCTTGCCCCCAGATTTCAGCATTGGTATACTTTGCTTATAAAAATAAACTAATGCACATTCTAGACTTTTTGGCTCGAGTACTCATCGTGTGCACTCCATTTATATTTGTGCAGTGGGTAACTTTCTCGAGCGTATAGCAAATTTATTAGTTTTGCGTTAATATAGGAAAGATTGAGCATTCTGTTTTCATTACTTTAGACACTGTTAATATTTGTAATTTTTCTCTGAATAGAATTGGACACGTTGTCCTTAACAAAGACACTGACAATGTCATGGAAACTTTATTTACCTGGCGTGACATCTATTGACAATATTTCAAACCTACTGTGTGCTGTAATATAGGATCACGTTTAATTTAACTCTCAAATGAGTAAGGCTGATAACGCTCATGTGACGAAAAGAAACCTCTTTCGTTGCTTAACGAAATGTATTGTAGGTGCATTCCTCATACCGTGCGTTCCATTAGAAACAAGGCTATATTACGCCGAGAGCAAGCTGCTCCACCTACAATAAGACGCCAGCGAGTACCCGCATATGACGTCAGACATCAAACCCACAGCGACATACACGGCGAACGGTGAAAAGTCTCATCACGAACTTTTGCATCGACCCTCGTATATTATCGCTCGAGGCTAATGATTTTAGTGAAACAATCCATCCTCAAAACGACTCTGAACTTTCATTATTGCTGCTTGATTGTTAACAATTGAAAGAAGAAGTAGACAAACAAGCTCTAATTTTCCCCCTGTCTGAAGGAACTGTTGTTAAAAGAACATCATTATGCCTTTTTAATGATACAGAGCGTCCTCCATCCGTAAGAAGATAACTAATAGGCTGGTCGTTCCTCTAAATCCTGTCCCTAAGTCAGATGTAACGGAATTTCTCCCACTGAAACATTTTGTCTCCTCGCCTGATAAATTAGACACTAATTAGCAAAAAAGCAGGCAGATCTACTCGAGCGAAACTTTTTATCTTTGTGCAGATTCCAGCCAGCGAGCCTTTCACCCTCACTCGTTAATTATTTAGAGAGACAGAGAGCGAGACGAATTAAGACAAATGCCCTGAGCACGGAGAAATAAGGTAGACGTTCAGTATTGGAAAACGTTCAAGGTATTTTACAAAAGTTGTCTTGCGTTCGGAAATTGAACTGATAGAGATTCTTTCATATTTTTTTTATGGCTTAACGTAGTAAGGTACTAATGAGCAGAACCGGATTAAAATACCACTTACGCAAAGCTTGGGAGTCAAACGCCATCTATAAGCTATTTTCTAATCTTGCGGCGGGTGCTCTATATGCTGGCAAGGGAAGTGGGGAGCGGGGAATGTGCAGCAGACCAACCAGACAACAACGGTGGCGCCGAGAGTTATGACGTAGAGGGGAGGAACTACTACGTGTTCTTGCTGTTGCGTTTCTTATCGCGCTAGATTGGTCGCTTCCCCGCTCCCCAATTCCCTTGCCAGTAAACAGAGCGCCCGCCGTAAGACTGGCAAAGACCAGCCAAGATTTTTGGAATAATTTGGGAGATAATAGTTTTTGTTCATTCCATAGTTACACGGACGTGTGAGGATAGCCAAAAACCATGATTGCCATGTGAAAGTGATAGCTGATAGAAACGATTATGTTTTGTTTTAAGTCAACTTTATGCACAGACAAGCTAATCGGGACTGTACCTACAGTTTAAAGTGGGATCCGAACCACTATGTACTTTCACCGGGTGTCGAACCCGGAGCTAATATAAATGACGACAAGATGTTGGATGTTGACTTTTGAAAATCTGGCTACATCTCTGAAAGCAATGGCCCTATTACAATGATTTTTCTTTTAACTGAAAGCTTAAAATACGGCATGAATTTAATGTTATCTACTGTTTTTCTATATGAGCAACCGTTAATTAGTAAAAAGGGATTAGTTACAAGATTCGTATTTGTTACTAATAAATATATCATGAATTTTCAAATAACCCAGATAACTTAGAAGAAAATGTTTCGAACAAATATTGAAGCGTAAACACTCATCTTTAATTTGACATATTACACCTGTTGGTTTTGACCTCAAAATTCATATAAAACGAATAAATTATGTAGTGTGTACAGCCAATGTTAGTAGCCTTCTGTGTCTTTAGTCCTATTTAATTGCGTACATATTATAGCTGGTATTGGCTATTGAACAATATATTATTGTTAAAAAAGGAAAAGTGCTCTCCTGTGCTTTCCACCACGCCATGAAGGCGCATAGGGAATGTGGAGTTAGGGTCCCCAATGTTAATCAAGGCCGAAGGTGGGGGTGATGTAATCAGCACCACGCTTCTGGCCGCCTTTACCCCCGGGGGGGAATCCCTGTTCTCCCCCCGCCGGGATGGAACCCTGGTCTCTCGAATGGTTGTCAGTATTATTGTTAAATACATGTAATTACTTTTAATAATAACAATTAGTAGCAGTGGTAGTAGTAATACTAGAAGTAGAATTTCAGATGTGGTGCATAATGTTAACCAATATACCACACGTATAACTGTGACATAAGTGAAAATTAGTACCACAAATTATACCGAATAATTGATTTTGGGTACTTGTCACATCGACTACTCAACTAAGGTGCTCAACACTTAGTATAGGTTGTCTCTGGTCAGATATTGCCAAAGAAAATTATTTTCCATGCTTTCTTATTATTTCGATGGTACATCATTGGGGATTGACTCCAAAATCGCCACGCCCCTATACCAGCCAGAAGCAAATTCTCGTTGCTTTCTCAGTATGTTTGTTCATACGACAGTGCCAAAAAGATATAATTGGTTTCAATGGTGAAATTTGCTGTAGAGTTCCTTCATAACAGTTCAAATATACAGAATTAATAATTGCATTATATAACAACAGAATTATGCAAAATAATGCATAGTTGTCATTTACCCTATATTCCTTATATCGTTGAGAATATTCTATACTCTGTCCCAACTAACTGTGGAGCAGGCAAACGAAAACAAGTCTCTGCGCAAGGAGTGACGCGAGACGGCTCCACCAATGAACACGTGAGAGGAACGGAATTGCGTGGAGTGGCGGAAAGCGACTGCCTTCCGAGCAGCTTGTACTGCTTCTCTCTGGCCAATAGATTTCCCTCGCTTCTCTGACGCTATGCGCTGCCTTGCTCCACAGTTAGCTGGGCCTCCCCCATGGCGCAGTGGTAGCGTCTTTGCCTTGTAATCAAGGGGTACCGGGTTCGATACCCGGTGGAGGCACAAGTGGTTCGAATCCCACTTTAAACTGTAGGTCCAGTCCCGATTAGCCTTACTGTGCATAAAGTGGACTTAAAACAGCAACTCAAACCAAAAAACCAAATCCACAGTTATCTGGGACAAGGTATATTTCCATATTGTGCAATGAGACTCTTTAATTGATTTTTCTTAATTATCTGACATTTTCTGCCACTTTTGGCTACTTCGCCTCGGAGGCCGGCGGAATCTTTAAGTGTGCATAGAAAGTCAGGTGAAGGATAATTTCTGCATCATATTGTATGAAGAAGAAAACTAGTGAAAACGCATACAACATGGGGCCCAGCACAGGATTACTGTATCGTAATGAATTCGCAACCCTCTCAAGGTCTAGCTAATATTTAAGAGAATACCAGGCTTAGAGAGGGGCGAGTGGGGGACGATTCCCATCGTGCGCTGTCACACTGCTACATGGAATCGGATATGATTAACTGTTCTTTATACCGATATCGAAAAGGAAAACGTAATAGAAAGGAAAAATAATATCCCAAGAACATAGACAAGAGAAGTCCACAGGATAAACTAAGAAAGCTTATAAACCTCATTTGCGTCATGCATTGCATAGACTTAACTACACGACGCAACCGAGAGTCATCTTGATGACAGAACGCTAACGTCCTCGCCTTGTAATAAAGGATTCCAGGGTTCGATACCGGATGGGGGCACATAGTAATTCGGATCCTACTGTAAACTATATGCCCAGTGTCCCGATTAGCCTATCTCTATGTAAAGCGAAAGTGACTAGACCTCCTTGACTTTGACATAAACAAAACTTACAAGTTTATACTATAAACTATAATTTGGATAATAAACCTTTATGGATAATAAACCTTTTCCTGCTCCCACAAAAATAGGCAATAATTAGGCTGGAGAGTTCAATGAACACCACTACGTACTGGTAATGATCAGGCTGGAAAGTTCATACGAACTAACCGATCACTAGTTTGCTTCTTAATTTTAAACCTCATGTTTGTAACGACCCTGCTTGGTCACCATTTAATTATTATTAGACCTTGCGTGGTCGCTATATTCCTTTTAATCGGATGAAAGAGTTAAGCGGAATGTTCCTGCGAGGCGTACGCTTTTAGTTTAAATGTATTCTGTAAACGTTAACGGTTCCACCTCTACGTTTACTAGCTTCACTCATTATTAGACCCTGCGTGGTCGCTATATTCTTTTTAATGTTATCAATTATTGTCATTTACACTGTTCAACGTGTTGTTTAGAATAGCAGAGTCATGCGAGGCTCATTATTAATTGTATTGTCTGAATGCACACAGATTCAGTTTATATTGTCACGTGCATCTAGTGATTTTCCCACTAGTGATTTCTCAATGTCAAAACCTTGATATTTCTCAGTACGAAGGTTGCAATATGTAAAAAAATGAGTTAGCAACGCGTACTTGTAGTAAAAATTTTCACCACCCATGCGCCACCGCGAGTATAAAACCCAGCGCAGCGAGACCGGAGCTCAGTTGGCTCCCGGATGTCAACTGGCAAACATCCTGGGAAAAACCGGCCATCCAGCCAGAAGCCATCCCAGAAGGAAGGGAGGAAGATAGAAGAAGAAGAGCCTAGCAGCAACCTAACTACCCGGTCTAGGTGCCAGGTTCTACCTGCCCGGCTTGTCTGGGAGCACCAGGACCTCCTTCCTAACCTGCCGTCCTTGTACAGGAGACACCGGTCGGCTTGCCGATTCCTAGCTAGCGCCGGGGGTGTCGCGGCATCCTTTAATCCTATACCCAGCGCCCGCTTGTCGGAGGTGCCGGCTGGCTACGGCCAGTTCCCTGTTGTGGTTGGGGGTACCGCGCACATTCTACTTTCTCTTACAGGGGAGCCCGTGACGTCGCCGCAAACAGCGCCCTAAATAAAATTAGGTCCCTATACTCCCCCTGGCGCCTCACTGCCAGGAATAAATTGAATGGTCCCTGCCCCCCTTTGAGTCCAGAAGTGGTGAATGCACGTGTAGGGTAAATGTAAATGCACGTATGTGATAAAGGTTAAAGACTAGTGTGCTAACAGACTTTCTTACGATAAGTTTTTAATAAACATATATATATATATATATATATATATATATATATATATATATATATATATATAAACCTGTTGTTCACGTTTTACCCAGCAAGCCCTGAGTTATCTAGAGTCTGTGTCCACCGATTGAATTAAGGAAGTTAGCACTTATGGGTAGACTTTTGCCGTCCTCCTAATTGAAGTGTATAGAGTGTGGTAATTGTGTGTAGGTGGGACGTAGCATGTTCTTAACGTTAACCTTGCCAGCTACAGATGACAAGTCAATTTAGTGCTTCCAAGTTGTCTTGAACAAGCTCAGTTCTGCATAAGCTTTTCCTTATATCCAAAGTAAGTCAAATAAACAAATTTCTTCGAAATATATAGCTAGGCGATCGAAAGAATAGAAATAAATCTTCAGTAAGTGTACTCAGGGTGACATCTCATGGTAGATAATGTTACTAACTACAGATGAGGTCCAATAGGTTTCATAACCACATTATAATTCTGCCTCTACGTTACACAAAGCAAGAATTTTAATCAGCACCAGTGGTGACGATTAAGAGGGGCGAGAGGGGGGGCAGTTGCCCCCTGACTTTTCGCCACTTTTGCCCCCGCACTATGCTAAACCTTATCTACAAGGGAAATATGCTATCATTGCTCCCCTGAGTTTGTCACCTTGCCTCCCCGGTTTTTGAACCCAATCGCCGCCACTGATCAGCACAATGTTATTTGGTGTTGGAAAATACTTGAAAAGTGTTCAAGGATCTGACGGAGGCAACTTCCGACCCGAAAATAACAAAGAAGGGTAGCATATCCTGAAATTTTCTAACCGGAACACAACTTTCACATCAGTGCACTTTCTTCGGCGTTGTTAATAAGTGCTCTGAACGTTAATGTGTGCAGCAGAACATTGTTCTAGTTACTTAGAATTCAAGCTACGTGCCCGCACTGCACAAGAAGGTGCGAATCACTTGATATTAGGAAATAAAGAGAGAGAGAGAGAGGAAAGGAAAGAAGTAATGGAACATTGCAAACTTGTTCGATCAAAAGCTACTTTTGCGAAGATGGCTCTGTGAGCGAATGAAATTCTGCTTCCGTTTCCCCCCCTTGATACTCTACTCGCATCTGAGCTTGTGGATTCCAACCAGATCACGATCTTCGTTTGCTGAAAGAGGAAAGAAAGTAGTGCCAGGAAGTCGCCGGGAACCAGATGGTGTACGTGAGCATTTTCCTACTCTCGGGGATCGAATTTCTCTCCCAATATATTCCCAGTCGGGACGATTTGAGTTTGATGACGAATCGACATGGTGGATGTCTGCGGTCGGCGACGAGCTACAGCGTTTACTTCATTCCCTCTCGCTACGAAACTTTTAAAACAATCTTCTCAAGCTCAAACTAACGAGAAACTAACTCTGGAACTATTTCCTAGCCAAATCTTGTTGTAAGTTTCATGTCATTACCCCTAACGGGTGTGAACCGGTCGAGTATTTACAAATCCCATGCTCAAATCGCAACGGGGTGTCAGGCATATAGCCAAAGGGCAGTCTCTGGGGCTGAACCCGCCTCCCGCCGGAAATCCGGCAAATGTTTCCTTGTAAATAGTGTATGGTAGTAATTAATTCTACTTCCTTAAGAGGATTAAACATCTTACATAATAAGTTGTAATATGCAGAGAAATTCTTCTTCATGGATTCTATCCCCCCTCACTTTCCGCATTTAGATGGTGGCTGCTGATAAGGGATGAGCCACCCCCAATATAAAATTTTGGCTACGGGCTTGCTGGGTGTGGCTAATTGGAACAGCCAATTGTATAGCTCTTTTTACATGATGCAATGGTCAATCAGGTAAGTCGATTGCTACATGCACTATGAATAAAATACGTGTCCCAGGAAAGTATTTACAAAACCCACATAAAAATCGCAACTGTGGGTGCGGATAATGGCCACAGCGAATATCGTTTCTGACATGACGCAACGAAAAGTCAGGTATGTCGGTTGCTGTATCTACCATGAGGGAAATACGAGTCACAGGGTGAGTGTTTACAAAACCCACGTGGAAATCGCAACTGTGGGCGTGGCTAAGGGAAACAGCCAATAATAGAGCTTGTTTGCAATGGCCCATGAGCTACCTCAGCTCAGAGGCGCCAACTTAAGATACATTTTGGGGGGAATGTAAATTTTTAGGAAGCACGATCGGCATAAACAATACTGATATATGTAAATGCACATAAAATGTGTCCTTCTACGTAAATTTGGGGGGGGGGGGGCAGAAAGTGCCTTGCCCACCAAAAGACGGCGCCTATGCCTCAGCTGCTACATGCACCGTGAACGAAATACGAGGCTCAGGAAGGAAATTACAAAACCCATGTGGAAATGGCAACCGTGGGTGTGGGTAATGACAATACGCAATAGTAGCGTATTTCTTACGTGAAGCAACTGTCGCTCAGGTACGTCTGTGGCTACGTGCACCGCAAAGGAAATACGAGTCAGAGAGAGTATTTACAAAACCCATATGAAAATTGCAACTTTGGGCGTGGCTAATGGCAACAGCTAATATTAGAGATTTTTTTTACATAATGCAACGTTCCATATAAAGAAAGACTTAGGCTAAGTCGCAAACTAAAATGGACAGTCATTTGTTTACTACCCTCTCAGTTATCGCAGACGAAAATGTTCCCCCTACACTTCTGCCCGAGTGCCCCGGTGATGCTATATTAATAATATCCTTCCCTTACATAATTGTCACAGAAATTCAACAACGTTAAAATTACGTCTCTGCTCTCGTTGTTTACTTCGACAACACAGAGCTTTTTCTCTTCTTGGCAGAACAGCATACTAACATTTAGAGAGGCAAACTCAATATTACAGTGCATAGAAAATTATATCTTTGGAGTCATGCTATGAGATACACTACAGTGTTATACCGGTATTGTGTGTAAAGTTGGGAACCCTGATTCGAACGCTACACTACAAAGAAAGTTCCGAAAGGTCAGTTTCTCTCTAACAAGTACCCGTCACGTCCGCGTAGAGCCCAGTGTTTCCTCCCCTCAAACCTTTTCCACCAATAGCGTCCGTTTTAGGAACTGACACCTCTTGTCAAGTCCACGTGGAGTATGTGAGATGTTGCCTATTAAGTTTCTTTAGAGATTTCTGAACGTGAGGTTGCGGTTGCGTTAGCTTTGCTAGTTATTGTGTTGTGCTTTTATATACAGGGTGAGTCAAATGTCAGGTTACATAGGGATTTATAGTATATCTTCAATGTGTGCACCTTGAACATCAATGCATTTGTGCACGTGACGTTTCCAGTTCTCCAGAACCTTTTGCAGAACGTCCGGCATCATCATGTCTGCACATAGCACAATACTTTCCTTCAGATGCTGGATGTTCATGTTCTTAACTGAATAGACGAGCGACTTTAAATGATCCCAAAGGAAAAAATCCATTGGTGTCAGGTCTGGAGGCCGCGGTAGCCACTCAGAAAAATCACCTACACCCTTTCGTCTTTTGTCAGCATTTTCCTTCACTTACAATCACAAACTTCCTATGTAATCTGACTTTTGACTCACTCTCACTCTCTCTCTCTCTCTCTCTCTCTCTCTCTCTCTCTATATATATATATATATATATATATATATATATATATATATATATATATATATACAAGGCTGTCGCAAAGAAGGTGAGACTGATTTTTTCCTGGCTTGGCAACACTGCCTATGATTTTTGGCACTAGTCGCGTCGTGTAGGATGACTCATTCTGTTTTCGTAGCAAGTTGTCACATGATGCGAAACCACGTTAGTGAGCAGCTGTGTTGATTTACGTGGAACGTGTTTTGTTTACCCCTCCAGGTTTTCGTGTATAACATTGCTTTTTGCGATGAGTATTCAAGATGAACAGCGACATGCCATAAAATTTTGTTAACGTTTAGGAAAAAGTGCTGCGGAAACATATGCAATGTTTCAACAGGCATATGCCGATCAAGGCAGACTGAGTAGAGCCACAGAGTACCGATGGCACAAGTTGTTCGAAGATGGGCGCGAATCTGCCGCTTTGGTTCCGCATCCTGGACAAAGATTGTCCGTGATTAACGAAACGCTAGTGAATACTGTTGCGTGGGCTTTTCAGGATTACGCGATGAAGAGAAAAATAGAAATTTTCCCGCATCCAGCATACAGCCCGGACTTTGCACCCTGCGACTTTTGGCTATTTCCACTTTTAAAGGCCGCTTTACGTGGTCGTCATTTCATGACGAACAAAGAAGTGATTACCGCAGCGCAAGTTTTCTTCAGTTCGCTACCTGACGACGAATTTTCAAAGACATTCACAAAGTGGAAGGAGCGCGTATGAACGCTTGCTTGGCTGTCAATGGTGCCTATTTTGAAAAAGATGTACGTTTACTCGTTATGGCTGATTCTGAATGAAAATTTTTTGGTTTGTATTTTTTTTTGTTTCATGTTAATGATTCTTGGAGGGGTCCATGTACATGCTTGTCTTTTAACGGCTACGCAGTCACTACATTTTGACCTATTGAGCTCATTTTGGTCTCAATCGGCAGCTAATGAACCAAATTTTCACCCTAGTACATTTGTTAGCCAATGGAGGTCGCTGTTTACCTATACAGGAATTAGTATCACCTTCTCTGCGACAGCCTCTGTATATATGTGTATGGATAACACCAATGGATGACCATTTACTTTTGAACAACTACAATTTTTGTACCAAGTGTACAGTGAGCAAGCTTCGATACAATTGGGAATAATATGTCATAGCCTTCAACAACTCTCTCGCTTTCAATTAATTGCCTTTTGTTTTCACATATGGTACATAAAGTTCTTTACTCAATACGCACCCAATACAACTGGATATTATCGCCTTTAGACTTGGATATAGCATTTTACAGTCAATTCCCTGTAATTGTTACAGACACAGTTAGTCCTCATTCTTCTTATATTGCTACCTTATTCAGTTTGCTAGACTAGGCAAGTTGAGGAACAAAATCTCATTTGAGCTGGAGATACGAAAAGTAAGTTCAACATTTACTGGGAGAGAGAAAGAAAAGTTTTCAAGAGATAAATGATAAAAAAAAGAAAAGTCAATTAAGAAATCCCATTTAAATGAATTAAATTAAAAGAAAAACCCGAGAAGAAAAATTCCGGTTAAGGGATGGAGGTTGAGAAAAACTTGAAAAATTACTTTCTTTCAAAGATGTTCAACTTTGTGTGGCTCTGAAACTTTGTTCCTCGTCTTTTCTCACTCCTTCCTCGGTGTCCGAATTGTGTGTGTAATGAAGTGGCTCAGGCCATATCGCTCGGAAGAGAGGTGCGTGGGGGTAAGGAGAATGATCCTTGAAAATTCCAGCGTGTCCTTGTGCCTATTTGGCAAGACAAAATCGCATTTAAGGAGCTAGAATCGTGAGGAAGAGCTGTTCACAAGGAAGCAATTAAACCAACTCGGACGTTCGACAATAATCAATTTAAATTGCACACGCGTGCACGGAATTCATGTTGAAAAATTTGGACTTGAAACGACTATTCTTGTCTGCGTCTTCATGACAGTGTAAGTGCTATGTGGTTCAGTGGCATATCCTGAAAATTTTACCTGGTATATTGCAACAACAAGTGCATAATTTGTATTCATGTCCAGATATTATTATAGCTCTTTTCAGTTCTTACGGCGGCCACTCTAGAAGCTGGCAGGGGAAGTGAGGAGCGGGGAAGAGACCAATTCAATGCGATAAGAAATGTAGCGGCCAGTAGAACGAGTTTCACGTAGTGCTTTTTCCGGCCGCGTCGTGTCTCTCGGCGCCACTGCTGTTGTCTGGTTGGTCTGTTGCGTAATCCCCGCTCCCCACTTCCCTTGGCAGAACTAGGACCGGCCGCCGTAAGAACTGAAAAGAGCTATAGAATGATGAAATCAAGAAGACTTAGGTGGGCAGGTCATGTGGTACGAATGGGAGAGTAAAAAAAGTTTACAGGATTCTTGTTGGGAAACCTGATGATAAGAGACCAGTAGGAAGACCAAGACGAAGATGGAGGGATAATGTTGAGATGGACCTAAAGGAAATTGTTAGAGATGGAAAAGAGTATATAGATCTTGCTCAGGATAGGAACAGATGGAAGGCCTGTATTGCTGCAGTCATGATCATTCGGGTTCAAGAAGGCTAGAGAGTTAGTTATCTTATCTATTGTACAAACGTAATTCACTACCGACATTTCAGGGTTGCAAGGTGTATGAAGATTATCGAAAATTTTCTAAAATAACCAACTTTCCCCTTTTTCGTTAAAAGTGCCGTAGTGTGAGAGCCAGACGTGAAACACGTCTGTCAGTGACACTTGCCATCAACAGTGTTGCCAGTGTGGTTCGTAATATTGCAAAAACATGAAATTTGGGAATAGCTCTTTCATGCACTTGTGCAATGTTTGTAAGACTTCATCAACGTACTTTTTCTGTCAAATTCAATAGATTGTTCTGTGATATTGAGAAATGTTGCAATAATTTACCTCAGTGTGTCAAATACGAATTGCAGATTTTTTTGTTTCTGGCAACATTTTAATTGTTATTAAATCATGCATGATATTCCATATGTTTGTATCACATAATTTTCTCAACATACAGGGCCTTATCTTCGAAGAAAGCGTTTCTTCTCATTCGTAGCTTTTCACTTATACCGTCGCAAACACCGTGTTCGGCGATTTCTGGGTATTACACACCTCACACTAGATTAATTGGATATAATAGAAAGAAAACGGCACTGCAGGTATCCAAGTAAAACAAAAGGACGAGTCCGATAACTTCACACTTTCTGGTAATTACGATATTTTTCGTAAAATTTCCATTTTCACCGAAAATTAGCCCTTCTGTTTAACAATGGATAATTCCCAACATGTAGCCACACTGATTAAAGAAACACATACCCTTAAGAGCAGATTGCAAGCAAGTTCAGGAGTAAATTTACAATCCATTCAATCCCACATACCAATACTTGAAAAGGTGTACAAAAGTTTGTGACCAAAGCTACCAGGGTGACGTCGATTGGATTTGTATTCAGGACATGGCGTTCTACAAGAATATGTAAAACAACATTGGAAACCCTAAAATTGTTAGGTGCTATTTAATAGCGGATGCCTAGAATGCTGGTTTTATATACTCTATGTGATCAAAAGTATCCGGACACAACGCGAAATGTGTGTTTATCATAGAGGGCGACACAGTACTGCCATCTACCGCGTGGAACACATAGTCAGCGAACTCATTAGTCTGCAGAGAGTGTGAGACAGCAGTATGGGATGGTCTGAAGAATTCTCAGACTTTCAACGTGGTCAGTTGGTTGGGTGCCACTTGTGTAGGAAGTCTGTGTATGAGATTTCCACTCCTAAACATCTCTCTGTCCACTGTTTCCATTGTTATAGAGAAGGGATGTGTACAACCCAAAAGCGTGCAGGCTAACCTCCCATGTTGACCTCCCGAGACCATCGAGTGTTGAAGAGGATCGTACAGCATTATCGTCAATCATCCATTGCCACCATCACACAGGAATTCCGAACTGCATCAGGATCTACTCCAAGCACCATGACTGTTTGGTGTGAGGTGCGGCAACTTGGTTTCCATGGCCGAGCAGCTGCCCATAAGCCAACCATCACACAGACAAATGCCAAACGCCAATAGAACATCTCTGGGATGTTTTGGAATGCCGACTTCGTGCTAGACCACACAGATTCACATCAATACCTCTTCTCATTTTGGCGCACTGCGAGGAATGGACAGCCATTCCTCAGGAGACCTTCCGTCACCTGATTGAAAGTATGCCTGTGAGAGTGAACGCTGTCATCAAGGCTAAAGGTGGGCCAACACTGTATTGACTGCCAGTGTTCCCCGATGGAGGGTTGCCCAAACTTGTACTTTATTTTCAGTTAGGTGTCCGGATACTTCTGATCACATAGAGTACTTCATAGGTTAAAACTTAATGTAAAGACACTTTTCATTAAAACCAATCAGAACGATGCAATAGCTTTAGAATGTATTGAACGCAGACATTGGTTGATAAGCCTCAATTAAGATATGGAGGTTTTCCGACTGGTGTTGCTAAAATACATGGAGAATTAGAAGAAAGTTCTTAGCTTGATGAGGTCTAACTGTATTGTTTATTGTAAACTTGAACGTGTAAACACAGACAAAGAAAATCGTGCAATAAATTGCACAGAATATGCTTAAAGCTGTCCTGTTCGATTTTTCCAAGCATCCCTAAACGTGAGAATTTGGTCCAAATAGTGTCAATAGATTGAGAATCGTGCATAGAATTTAGCGTTTTATATACAGTCACTAGTTCGTTCGTTTTTAGGCATTTCTTAACTGTAGAATCAACGCAAAAGGGCTTTGATTGAATAGTATTAATTCGTTTGTGCACAATCAATACATAAACTATGACTGAAGATATGCAAAAGAAAAATAGTTTTAATTCTTTAATGTATAAATTAACCGTGACATGAGAGTACTTTACAGACAACATGCACATTTTTTTTTTCAGCTGATGCATGCATTACTATGTTGAAGCGCTTGAAGGTTTTGTCCCATAGCCACAAGCGAACGATGCAAAGGAAGCATTCTTAAGGCGACTCTTTCCTTCTCGTACTTCCCTTCTTTTAATATAGATGGCAGCACGGATGGCAATTCAGTAGCAACATCTCTACGAAGACAACAACTCGGTCCCTTACGAGGACGGCCTGTTTTATTAATGGAAACGCAACGAAGCGGAAGCAAAGCGGGAGGGCGTTAGCTTCTCCCGAAGATGTGGGAGAAGGAAGGCACAAAATGTCCCAGAAGTTTCAGCAACACGAAAGCTCGAAAATTACCCGTCCCCGCTCCTCACAGGGAGGTGTCATAAAGGACCACGAGGCAGCAGATAGAGGATTGAAACGGAGAGCGACGCTGCTGCCATCTGTGTAGAGGATATTTAATTTCTGCTCAAGTCAGCGACTTCTGCAAGAAGAAGAAAAAAAGGGGGGAAATCGTCGACAGAAATTGAAATCGTTCTGTTGGATTCAAGACTTCGAGTCATCGCTTTTGCGAAGGGGGAAGAGGGAAAGCTGAAATTAGAATATCTTCTTCGTCGTGACGCGCAGAAAGGGACCTCTTGTTACATTTAAGAGTCCTTTGAAGTTCCAGGGGAATTTCTCGCGCTGGGATGAAACGCTGGAGGCTCCAGATATCCGTACATTCTCCCGTCTGGATTGCAGCGTCATCAACTGCTGATCGAAAAGCGCTGTACAAAAGAAGGTATTTACCACGATTCGGGAGGCAACTAGAGCGCTGAAACTCGCCTGACGACTTACAAGTTGCTTGCTCGTCATTTTCAAAAATTAGTTGAATTGTACGTTGGTCAAATGTGGTTCGTCAAATAAATGAGGAGGGGGTAAAATTCTCTCTTCTTGATAAGCTCGATGGGTTATATTAGACAGGGGCACACCGAACGGGGTCATTTTTGCTGATTCAAATGAGATTATAAAATTAACTTTCTTCATTTTCTTGTTCACAATTGTATTCAATATTTTACTTTCATTAATTAATTCAAATCTCTGGGTGCGTCTATCGTCCCAGCCAGTTATGTGCCTTAGACTATACTTCTACGTGCGTTGTCTAAGCGTAATCATGAAGAGTTTACATAACTTACATGGATAATTTAAACTACACTAAAAAAAATTATGACACTCTCCTGAAAAAAGGTACATTTTCTACTCAAATTTGTTCACATCTATGTGAACACTATCCTATTTATTACAAAAAATTCTTATATTCTCTTTCAAGCACCATCTGTTCGGAAAAACGTAAAATATTAACAACAAACACTTGACAATCGTGAGACAGAAGTAGTACATTGTTTCAATCATTCAAGAGAATATTTCATATGTTTTGTTTGACAGGTAGTTGCAATTGTAAAGAAGCATACAAGGTACTTGAGGCCGGCCATAGGTTGGTACGGGGTATATAATATACAACGGATCTATAACCAAAGTTTCAGAGGTTTTAAAAAAAAGTATTTTTGTTCCTCTGTCTGAAGTTCAGGTCTTCTACATGATCACAAAATGAGCATTATTATAATCAATATAAACAATTGATATATTTCGTATATTACCTAAGACGAATAAGCAGAACGTGTTGAAGGTTAAAATCAAAAATTATGTTAAGTTAATACAGTTTCAGATGTTGCACTCCCGAGACATTCAACATTTAATCACAAAACTACACGTCCTCAATATCAATTATTATTTTTTCTGCCACAATGGCAATTCTTAATCATATTTAATAACATAATTCTCCATAATAATTCTCTTTTGTTTACCTTTCATTAAATCTTGATGATATAGTGAATTAAATTTTTTTACATGGAAAAGAGTTTTTACTTTATGATTTCGTTTTATAATTAAACAAATATTGCATATTTAATCACGATTTTTGTAAGTTGTTTAGAATGACGAGTAATTTTGGCTATATTTTTTAAGTATGTCAAAGCTAGTCAGGTAAAATCATTGTAGCTGCGTATTTGGAAGAACCAGCGTCCTGTAAACTCGTAATAAATCGTACACAGGTAATCATTTTTATCTGGAACGAAGCCCTCTGAAGTGAGGAGCCACAGGCAGCTTGCTTGAGTGTTTCCCTCCCCAGGGCTTCTCGTATTTTAACAATTGAAACACGAGATAATTCTATTTAATTTCTTCAACTTAACAGTTGAGCTTAACAGCTCACACTCGTCGCACATTTTCTTTTAGAATACAGATACAATGTCGTGATAGTTGTGCCGTATTACTTGGGGCGAAAGTAGTTTTTTTACTAATTGCGCCGATTCAGAAAATTCTTAAATTGGCTTGTGGGATATGCGTGGCAGGTTTTACCTAAATACTTACCTTAGAAAATTGGCAACGTCGCTTATTATGTTTCAGCACTCGATCAATCATCGAGCAACATTCGTAAACAAGCTGGATTGATTTATATTATATCAGGTTCATTTAAATAGCGATTTAAATAACTTTAAAGAAATAATTTGTAGAGAAAATGTACATGAGGATTTTGTAGCCATCGGAATGACTTTTGGCGAAAGTACATTAACCTCGTAATCATTTAATGTGGATTATTACTCTCTAAGAAAGGAAACAGAATATATATATACTGAAAGGGTGAAGCTCAGAGAAAAATAAATGTAATATGTAAAGTGTGCACACACTTAAATTTATCTTGATTTAAAATTCAATAATTTTTACAGGCAAAATAGCAAACATTTTGTGTAGAATAATGTACAAAATACTAACAATGTTAACCCGTAAATAGTGTCATTATAATTAAACATGGCAGCTGATAATTTACTATCGTGAAAAAAATTGCCAAAATTCAGCTAAAAGACTATAAAAACTATTTTAAGTTAAAGTTATACAGTACATCCAGAATGTCTTATTTTCACTGGAAGAAAGTTAGTGAAATTATTATAGTTTCATTAACACAATCAACAAACATTTTCATAGTAGGTCCATGTATACAATATCAGAAACAGAAAAATGTATATCTACACAATTTTTTATTTGCTTTAATCAAAGTGTTAAAATATTTTACAGGGTCGTTTACCAGAAAAAGCCTTTCTATAAAAAAACATATGTATGGTGTCAAAAACCAAACAAGCAATTTAAATGTGTTTTCATAAAAAAAATTAAAAAATCGATTTAAATAAAAGAAATCATTAAAAATTATTTTTTTAAAATAAAAATCATGATTTTTATGCACCCTGTTCGTAAATTTCAGTTTGATGAGAGGTGTGATGCGAACAATTGCTTGTCGGTGACGAAGAATACAGTGTAGCTAATGATCTAACATTGAAAGCGAAAGTTTCCAATTCACTGCAACTACGAAAGGGAAATCATAATTGCTGTTGAATGACTATCAGTATGGAAAGAAAAGAAACATCTAGTCAAGAAGTTGGGTGACTTAACGTTACAGTTTACAACGTTAACATTTAATGAGTACAGGTATTTAGCATTTTCCTAGCTGTATTTAGTATTCTGTCAGTCTGTTTTTTACTGACTGGTCTTGAGAGAGAGAAAGACGTGGAAAAAAAGAAACACGTGTAGAAAGAGAAGCAAATGGAGAAGGAGAAACGCGTGTAGATGTATAGAAAGAGGAACAAATGGGGGAGAGATAGAGGGAGAGGGAGAGATATATAAAGAAACAGTTGTGAAGGGTGGAACAGAAGGAGGTGTGTGTGTGTGAGAGAGAAACAGT
Source organism: Lepisma saccharinum (assembly GCF_977018435.1). NCBI lineage: Eukaryota > Metazoa > Arthropoda > Insecta > Zygentoma > Lepismatidae > Lepisma > Lepisma saccharinum. The sequence goes on from NC_139249.1 coordinate 32,950,526, forward strand.
TGTGAAGAGAGGAAGAGAAGGAGGTGAGAGAGAGAGAAACGTAGGTAAAGAGAGAAACACGTATAAAAAAAGAAGCAAATAGAGAGAGAGAGAGATAAAGAAACAATTGTGAAGAGAGGAACAGAAGGAGGGGTGTGTGTGTGTGTGTGTGTGTGTGTGTGTGTGTGTGTGTGTGTGTGAGAGAGAGAGAGAGAGAGAGAGAGAGAAAGAGAGACAGTTGTGAAGTGAGGAAGAGAAGGAGGTGAGAGAGAGAGAAACGTGGGTAAATAGAGAAACACGTGTAGAAAAAGAAGCAAATAGAGAGGATAATGAAACAGTTGTGAAGAGAGGAACAGAAGGAGGTGTGTGTGAGAGAAAAGTTGGTAAAGAGAGAAACACGTGTAGAAAATAAGCAAATATATATAGAGAGATAAAGAAACAGTTGTGAAGAAAGGAACAGAAGGAGGTGTGTGTGTGTGTGTGAGAGAGAGAGAGAGAGAAACGTGGGTAAAGAGAGAAACACGTATAGAAAAAGAAGCAAATAGAGAGGATAAAGAAACAGTTGTAAAGAGAGGAACAGAAGGAGGTAAGAGAGAGAGACGTGGGTAAAGAGAGAAACACGTGTAGAAAGAGAAACATATCGAGAGGGAGAGACATGGAGAAAAGTTGTAAAGAGAATAAGCATAGACGGGGAGAGAGAGCGTAAGACCGATCTAAAGATCCAGCGCAACTTGAGGCAGCCGAGGGACCAAGGTACTAATTGCTTTACGTCCAGGCCTCCTTCCGGGAAAGAACGGGCTGAAATTGCGATTTCAGCCTGGACAGCGCTAAGGAGTAATTTCCCCCAACCAGGTCTACCCGCAGCCGTGTTATCTTGTTAGGGGCAATCATGTTATGGTTGAGGAGGGCTTGATGTAAACACGAACGAAGGCTGCCCGAGAAGGAAACACACTCAAGGCGACAACACTTGCACCCACACTCGGAGCAGGCGCCGAAGAAGAGACAGAGAGAGTTGAGAGAATAGAGAAAAGTAGAGGAACAGATCCTCTACAGATATAGAAAGAGCGACAAAAATTTTATTTATCTTATTTTACGTTGCTTATCTCATTATTTAGTTTAATCGTAACGTGAGGATGAAATGATTGTTAGATTAAAGCGGATAAAGAAAACCTATAAATCACACACATTTTCAAACCACGACTCGAGTTGTTGAGTTGAGTTGGTGTTTTAAGTCCACTTTATGCACAGCAAGGCTAATCGGGACTGGACCTACAGTTTAAAGTGAGATCCGAACCACTATGTCATGTGCCTCTACCGGGTATCGAACCCGGGACCCCTTGATTGCAAGGCAACGTCGCTACCACTGCGCCATCGGGGAGGCCCTCAAACCACGACTCGAACTCAGAACCTTCGGTGACGAGATTATGAGACGACCACTTAAGGTGCCTCCTACTGATGCGAAACAAAGAGAGGAAATGAGAAAAATATACAGAAAGAGAAGAGGAAACCTTAGTTGTACAAAAGAAACAGAAATACACTACATACAGATGAAAGTATAGAGGAAATATATAGAAACCTAGAGAGAAACGCATGGAAATAGAGCGTGGAGAGGAAGAGAAATACATCGAAAGATAGAGGAAGAGAGAAAACAAATGCCAGTAATGACTTTGAAACTCTCCCCTTTCGTGGCACACTTCAGTTTCGGGAAGAGGTAAACGTCTGCCATGGACAAATCTGGCGAATATGGGGGTTGTTCCACTACAAAGATCGACTTCGGGGCCAGCAACTGTTTCACAGTGCAATACATCATTGCAATGCAACATAAGCCAGTTGTTGTTTTTGATTGCTTGATTGCGTTGGCGTTGTAAGTCCACTTTATGGACAGTAAGGCTAATTGAAACTGGATCTACAGTTTAAAGTGGGATCCGAACCATCATGTGCCTCCCCCGGGTAGTGAACCCGGGACCCCTTGAATACAAGGCAACGCCGCTACCACTGCGCCATCGGGGAGGCCCCAGTTGTTGTTCCTGAACAGTTCCTTCCTCACACTTAGCATGAGGGCGTACACTCCCAAATATTACCGGTTATTCATGGTAGTTCTCGCAGGAACAAATTTACGATGGATGACGCCATTTACATCGAAGAAAAAAGCAATCATAGCACTTGGTCTCTGGATCAGATCGGAAACTTGTTTCAAGTCTTTGTACACGTTCATTTGCACTTTTTTTGCTAATTTAAAATCAAATTTGATCACACCTCTTTGTTAGACTGGTGTTGAGGATTTTTGGATGGGTGCTGGGGATAAATCATTGAGTCGCAAACTGCTGCATCATTCAACCGGTGATTTTGTTTGTGATCATAATACCCTCAAGTGACCCCATATTATTTGCCTCTTTCCTGGAATTCATCAATGCCATTTCTTATCGGGCAGACTGTGTACAGAATGAAGTACATAGGTAGAAAAATATAGAACAGGACTAAATAGGTAGAAAAGAGAAGTGAGTGGCGGATGTTAAGAATCCAGGCTACTACGTATCATTGCAGCAGAAGTTCGTAGGAAGTTAAAGAAGATTTTAGTCAGAGGCTGAGCCTGATTAATGGTCGATTCACAATCTCGCCACCTCTCTGATTCCAGTCTGGACGTGCGTTATTGTGTTACGACAATTAACTACAGGCTGGAAAGAAAAATTGTTAAAAGAAACACATGATGAATGAAAAAATTAGAATCATTTTGAATCACCCTGTAAATAATTTAGAGACTAATTTAGGGCATCTGACTGCCATCCCGGGTTGAATGATCCAAGGTCGGAATTATCCCCGCATAAAGCGGGTCTGGGGTTCACCCAGCTTCAAATCATTGGGTGCCCGGGTGCAACTCAGGATGGTAAAGAGCGGCCGGGGTGTGGCGTTGATCACTTCATCTCCAAAATGGTAACACCATTAAGCCTTGTTTCCATGATATGAAAAACTCAATATGCTGACCAAGGCAGAAATTTATTTTATTCGTATAAAACATAAACTAAACGTAACGTTTCAACCTTCTAGCAAGGTCTTCTTCAGACTCTGCACCAAGTTTAACTTCAGTCCCCCATTCCAGTTCATTGTGTCTTCTTCACCTTTCTTCTCTATTTCCTTGGCCTCCTTCCATTTGCTCAATAGTATTCTCTGAATGAACTGGAATGGGGGACTGAAGTTAAACAAAGAATGGAAGAAGGTGTTAGAAAGAGTGGAAAGGACAAGAGAGAAAGAGGAGAGAAGAAAGAAGAAGAATGAATGAAAAAGAGCGTGAGATAAAGAGTCCAACCACATTCACTTTCAGGTGAAAGTACAGTTGACAAGTGAAAGCCACCTGCTAGAATGTTCCAGAACAACTTTCTAATAGTCTGGAGGGGAGTAATGTTTGTGTATATATATAGTCCTGTTTTGTACCTTGTTACATTTGTACTTGGTGCAGAGTCTGAAGAAGACCTTGCTAGAAGGTTGAAACGTTACGTTTAGTTTATGTTTTATAATAAAATAAATTTCTACCTTGGTCAGCATATTGAGTTTTTCTCCGAAATGGCCGCAATCGAGAATGTGAGTGACCCTACCTGCACATCCCCTAAACGTGCCTTCATAACACGGTGCCACATTAACGGGGAACTTTACCGTATTATAATGATAAGTAGATTTGTGACTACTTTGAAAGAAATTGTTTTTAAATGGCAGATGCATAACCGTAGTTACAGACCAATCAACATGTCAATCCCCCTAAAACTTGAAACTCAACACTTTATCACGATATGTATTATGCAACTTATTTCATGATCTTTTTACTAATACCTGAGAAAATTTGGTGTACAGGGCTTAAAATAGGGGATGGAGAAAATCAAAGAATAGGAAAATCTTGAGGCTAAACCAACCACGTAGTCATAACCGCAGTGCAGACCTTTGGATTATGAAGCAAACGTTAGCACTCCTCTGACTGTAATCCTTTCTTGTTATCTTCAGCATCCAAGGAGCATGTGTTCAGAGGGAGCATCTTAACAAGAGATGTCGAGTCTCTCTTCCAACCCTTCCTTTATTTACAACTATATCTCTCTTCTTCTCTCCGTCCCTGGCACCTCCCTGACCGCCCGAATAATTTACAAAGGTGGATACCGCCCAACAGATGCGTCCCGAAACGGGAAGCGAAAGATAGGGTAGCCGTGGGACCCGAAAATAGTCCCTTTTATTGCAAGCGCCCAGGTAGGCCTCAAGAGCGTCCCTTGACGCCTATCGGGATGCATAATGAATGGGATCCTCGCCAGCTCGGGGACCACAGGCCCTCCTCCCACGGTGTCTATTTGTTTTAGATCGAGAAGAAGAAAAAAGACATGTCCCACAATTCGATTACAGGCTTTCCAATTGTAAATCTTCGATTTTATGGTTATGGGTGCTGCAGAGACAGACTCGAGATGAGACACAGGCTTACCACCTGATGCGCTCGATATTTGTATGCATAAAAAAAAAGTGCTTCGCCTCTCGTCACTTAAGGCTAATCACGACGTTGACAATAAAATGATGACACTTAGAAAGGTCGGCCGAGACTCGAACACAGAACCTGAAATGGCAAGATCGTGATCCGAACACTGAACGTACTCGGTCAGTGGTGCGGCAAGACAGTCGAAGCTCGTTCGAAACAGTAAAAGAAAACTGTAAAATATATGTTTGTATACATCTGTTCGATTATAGATCTATTACGTATTATGTGGGTTGTGCAAAGTATAAAGATATACCGGGTGGTCAAAAAGTCCCGGAACGGGCACATATCGTGAGTAATACACATCGAATCGGAAAACGAAAAAATACGTGTTTAATAAGTGTAAGAAAGCTATTCAATGATATCACACTTGCTTTCCCAGCCCCGCCCCCTGTTAAATTTTAAATGTAAACCCCCATTTTTTATTGTAGAATCGGACAAAGGACTTCATTCCGAGTCCAACGAGCTATCAACAATCCTCCTAGCTCAATTAGGAACGGAGATATGCAGATTTAATTATTTTTTTTAAAAAAAATCTGAATCTGCATGAGATCGTAGACCCCCCCCCCCTCGCTTTCCATATACTCTATTGAAAGGTCTTGACGTGCAGATTCCGAATCTGCAATCGCCTTTACTCTAGTTCAATTAAGGCCAGAGCGTGCCTTTGAAATTTTTTGGGGTTTTATGATTTTTTTTGCGAAAATTTAGGAATATCTCCGTTCGTAATTGAGCTAGGAGGATTGTTGATAGCTCGTTGGACTCGGAATGAAGTCTTCTGTCCGATTCTACAATAAAAAATGGGGGTTTACGTTTAAAATTTAACAGTTGACCCCGACCCACCCCCAGGGGACGGGAGTGGGGAAGCAAGTGTGATATCATTGAATAGCTTTCTTACACTTATTAAACACGCATTTTTTTGTTTTCCGATTCGATGTGTACTTCTCACGATATGTGTTCCGGGACTTTTGGACCACCCGGTATATATATATATTACTCATTAAAGCCAAGTATGAAAATATATTGCACACACACACAGAGAGAGAGAGAGAGAGAGAGAGAGAAGAAGAAGCGTGAGAAAGAGGGGAAGAAATTTCTGTCATGGTCGGGGTTCTAACTCCAAAAACATATTACAGGAAGGAAGAAAAGTTTGAGGTTACATTGGTTAGGCTACTTCGGTTGATTCATTGAATTAGTTATTTTACGTCGCCTTTATTGTCACTTTTGGCTAATTGCAACGATGAGGATAAGTGAAGACATGAAATTTATGAAGGACCACTAACAAAGACCTCCCACGCTCTGGCCGGGATTCGAACCCGGGACTCTTGATGTCGTAACGCGCTATGAAAAACACATCACATTGGAGGTCGGGTATAAGTTAGTTTAAGCTAGTTAGGTCAGAAATGAGTTTTTTTTATTATTATTTATTTGAGAAATCCTGAATACAGAGAGAATCCATTTTATATCAGGATATCAACAGAGAGAAAAAATAGAAATTAACAAAATTAATTACTCTTCGGCTGCTTGATGCACGCCTTTCCGAAAGCCTGCTTGGATAGATGGAAGCCTGGAGGATCATTTAGTGTATTGTACCTTGTTTGTAGCCTATAGAGAAATGGCCTTTGTTCTAGGGATAACCTTGAGGCTTTTGTGTAAAAGAAGTTGTTGCATTTGCTGTTGGTACGTGGGATCCGGATGTGAAGATGAGGCAAGAGTTCGTTAGTGAAAAGTTGTCCATTCATGATTCTGAAAAGAAATGTTAGATCTGAAACTTGACGGCGAAGGGAAGGATCGTGAATTTGAAGAGTGGGTAGAATTCCATGTTTGGAAAAGTTTGCAAGGGCTGGGCATCTATGTTTGACTATTCTGATAAAGAAATTTACCACTTTGTTTGTTCTCTTTATATTGCTATCACAGGCCATTGACCAAATACAGGAACCATATTCAAGAATAGGTACTACGCACGATGTAAAGTAGGTTTTGAGGGCAGATACAATATGCAAATCTGTAATTTAGCCCAAGGGTGTTCATGGCTCTCGAAGTTATATGTAACATATATCCTATTTATCAGTTATGCGAACTTCAATGACGCAACAAATGGACTAAACCAATTGTGGCAAATTGGGCTAATTCCCCTTTCCCCTATTCCCCGATGACAGATTGAATTTTGTGTATTAGCTATTTTTTTTCACTAGTCGATGCAAGAATAGAAACTGTAAGACCACTAGAGTTAATGCGATGAATTAACTCATTTTCTAATGAAGGAGAGTGTCCATGGGTGCTGTCGCTTTGTTGATTTGCCCTGAGGGAACTTTAAGACCGAAGCGACAAACAACAAGCGACGCAGGGAATTCACACCGAAGCGGCAGGCGGCAAGCGACACGGGCCCCCTTCAGTCTAAAACAAAACATACTACACCGCACAGACAGAGGCGACACGATACACGATATTGAGAAAAAGCCAAGTCCGAAGCGACAAGCGACACATGCAGCTTATCGCGTCTCTTGGATTCTGGAGGTTCGATTTATTTCTGATGATTGGTTTCCAAGCGATATGCAACACATGTTGCTTTCAAACGAGCCAATCAACAGCAACGATTCACATCGTAGCGGCACGACAGGTCGCACAAACCTGCGTTGGTTTGAAAAAATCCTCAAGTGTGGCTCCAGTGTTAGATTTCAATTTTTAATTTCAATTTTTGCGAGCCTATAAAGAAAAGGGGACCCAGGAACCCAATATTATGTTTAACAATTTTCGAAATTACCTGGTACAGTACAGTAAACATAAATATGGTTGAGGTGTTTTGTGTCAAAGTGAGGAGAAATTATGTGGAAAATCTATCGGATTAATTGTGGTACAGCATGGAAAATACTACTCTGGGAGGAACGATGGTAATAAACAAAATGAAAGAGCATTTATTTATGACGACAATTGTTTTCGAATCATTGCATATGGAATTACAGAACAGAAGTTATAGCGATTTTTATAAACGTCTGAAAACGCTAACATCACCACACGTGACTAATTAAAAATGGCCGCCAAGTCTAAACGCAAGCCTGAAAAAAATTTCAATGTCCATTTTGAACACTTGAAAGATATAGAAATAAGTGATTAAATTATTAACATTGGTAAAAATGGTGATGCGACAAAAGTTGGTCGAAACTATATTGAATGGCCCATATATACATATATGTATATAGATACACGTACATACAGAGAGAGAGAGAGACGGAGGAGGCAGGGGCGCATCCCCCAAGGCCAATGGTACGTCCCCCCTCTATAATAGTACGAGGAAAGCTATCTCGTTTCTTTTTTCTTTTTGTAATTTCAGAATTGAGTGTCTGTTGAAGCTATTCAGAAGCATTTTGAAATATTTGGCTTAACTCTTCATCTGAAATCTCCCGATGTTTCGGAAGCAGTTCTGTCACGTCTCTCGGGTAAGAAAGAGCAGAGGTTAATTTGTGATGAGGGTTCCAAATACTTTGACAACTGTACAGTGAAACTGAAAACATTTTCACAGATATAGAGCACAATTAAGAAAGTCCCCTTTTCAACTGCAGCTAGAAGATCACTTGTTTGGGATGGTTCACTCGGACAGCGGCACTTAACTGACAAGGTTGAAGAAATTTAACAAAAACATGAAGTGAATCATGTTTTTCTAGAAATCGAGTTTCACACACTGACAATAGTTTGTTTTTCCTGTCTGGTACATAATGCAATATATTTGTTTTTAGTATTTCCCCTCTGTGTGTAATATTTCTAAAAATACACAAATTTCACTTACTGTAACAAAACAGGTTGTCACTGAAGTCAGATTTTCAGCTGATACTAGGGACGTTCAATATATAAGTTTCCTTGTGCTATAAAATATTGTATAAAGCAATGCCATTAAAAAGAAGCACATTGTTGACAAGCGCCATCCTTCGTCTACAAGGAACAACAATCGATTCGTTATCAGACGTGAAGGCGCATGCGCTCAAGGGCGAAAAGTAAATGCTTGTTCGGAAAACGCGGGATCGCCATAAGGAGTTCAGAAGCATGGATTCTAAGGGCGTTCTGCTTATGGACTTTTGGAACGAGGAAGAACAATTAATGCTGACCGTTATTGTCAAACATTGGATAAACTGAAAAACGCAATTCGACATAAGCGACCAGGTCTCCTGTCAGCTGGTGTCATTCTTGACAATGGTGCTCGCCCCTACTCAGCAGTGCAAACACAACACAAAACTGAAGAATTGGGTGTGGGAACGGCTGCCCACCCTCCATACAGCCCCGAATTAGCGCCGAGTGATTTCCATCTTTTTCCGGTGTTAAAGCCTGAATTGCAAGGTTACCGTTTCGAAACAGATGAAGTGAAGCGGAATGTGACAATAGTGCTCAATAGCCAGAGCCCTGATTTTCTTGCAAAGGGTATGGACAAATTGGTGCAACGGTGGGACAAATGCCTCAATCTCTATGGGGATTGTGTGGATAAGTGAGGAAGGATCCTCCTACACATGTATGTATAGTTTTCTAATGTATCTTAAAAATATATTTCTTTACAGCATAGGGAAACTTATATATTGAACGACCCACGTATATCACTACCCAGTGTAAAAAAAAATAGTGGGTGTCATTTCGAAATCAATAAATCGTGTACACAGATAACTTTGTATTTATTTATTTATTTATTTAAAAGTGTTTTTTTTAAACTGCCGAGAACAGCTTTTCAGCCTTAATGCAGCAGTATTACATTTTACACGTTACAAGGTTACATGTTACAAGGTTACCAAAACCACAGTATTGGACAAGAGAGCATTTCAAAATATTTAGCAAACATAACCCAAAAGTACAAGAATCTTAAAAATGCATTAAAGAATATACAATTGTTACATTTCAACTATAGAACTACGTATAAAAGATTTCTTAAATAATTATTCTTATAAGTATATGAAGTTGAAATTGTTTTAACAACATTATCAATATCTATCTCACGGTATTCGAATTATAACTGTTTATGAGATACAGAACATTCTTGGTATTTTTGTAGTTCTTATCAAGACATAATAATTCGCTATTTCCTCTCAAATTGTATGATTTCACCTTAAGCCATATCATACGAAGGAGTTTTGGTACCATATAATTTCCCTCCAAGATTCCTTCAATATAACATAATTCGCTTTTCAGCTCTGACATCAAGTCTGTCTATTTCTAGGTGATTCAGCAGGTTATCATGCTCATAATAGTATTTGAATAGCTTGAATTTGTAATATATAAATATTTTGTATTTTTTCTATTGATTGTTTCATCTTAGTACTACATGCGTAATACCAAATCGGAATATTATATTCCACTATATGGTCTGACAAAAGTTGTAAACATTAAAATTAGAAATTGTAAGTTATTTGAAGAACTCCATTTTTTTATAATAAAGGTACATTGCTTTCACCTACCACATCAAATGTCTCATGGGAAAGTATGCTAAATTTACCATAGTACTTTCAAAAAGAAGAAGGGAAATTAAGGGGGGGATCCGGACCCTCTGGACCCACCTCCTGGATACGCCCTTGGGGGGAGGGTAGTTCGGTTCTAGATACTCTTAAGCAATTTATAAAACGATTTTCGGAAAACTCAACCCTACTAACAGGAGGCAACAAAATTCTACTCCAGCTCTCCAAAAATTCCAGTCCCCAACAACAACAAACAATCCCTTAAACTTTGCATCTGAATCCCTCCTGCTTACCCCCTGCTTGGACGTGTTTCCGTTCCCTCCCTCCTTTCAAAACCACACCGCTACTGCCCGCCCCTGAAAATGCACCCCAACTTAGATACGGGAGTCACGTGCGGGCCGCCAATACGGAGTCCGCATCGCAAATTGGATTCAAGGCAGTGTTGCCACCGCGTTGTATTAAGGATCAGTTCAACATTACTGTGGTTACATTTTAATGCAGGGGTCTCCTTACTTTAAAGCACTGGTAACACTGCGAAATTGTTATTTCGGTTGAAAGGGAGAAGAAATGGCGATGCAACCGATATTTCTGAATAAATGCGGCGACTTGTTCTTACTCGCCAGATAATGTTTGGGGCCGTTAACTCACTGTACTCCCTCGAGAATTATGTTCAATCTTCTTTATCGACAAGTTTCGATGTTTTACGAAATATAAAATTTGTTCCTACCCGCGGAAAATAAAAATAACGGAGATATTTGATCCCAAAGTATGGTCCTTCTAAGTAAAAACTTGCCATCTCGGAGTACTTGCGCCGCTTTTTATTAGTAAAAACAGTTTTTATGCACACTCAAATAGCGAAATAACGCGTCGAAAATTGATATCAACTCCAAACTTAACACTCCCAACCAGTGGCGGTGATTTGAGAGGGCGAGGGGGGCAGTTGTCCCCACATTTCGCCACTTTTGTCCCTTCAGTATGCTAAACCTTATCAACAAATGGAAAAAAACTGTCTTTGCCCCCCAGTTTTGTCACTTTGCCCCCGTCCCCCAGTTTTGGAACACAGTTGCTGCCACTGCTCCCAACCTAACGACGTATAGATGATGTTGTGGAATGTCGTGTTGGGTGCTATATTCACTTTGGCGAGGCCTTCTCGACCTCTATGCTTCACGGTAAGGTAACACGCTTAGACGTACTTTATTTCACAATAACACATCTCCACGAGATAAAAAATCGGAAAACATTCATGAACAACATAATCTTCATAAACCATGCAAAATACTTCACTTTCTCCTGGGTACCTAATCTTTCTTAAATTTCACGCAGTAGTTTTATAGTGTCAAATTTGATTTGACCTTGTGTTTTGTTATTTACTATCACTTTCCTGAAACTTTTGGCTAATCGCGATTATGAGGTTGACAAAATTTATGAACGGGCCCTCAAGAAACAATGCCTAAGCCGGGATTAGAACCCCGGATCCTTGTCGTTTTGTTCGATTTCCCATAGCACCTTCGGATTTCACTATAAACTGTAGATCCAATCCGGGTTCGCGTATATAAAGCCCCAATCTCACTGGCATAAATATTCTCCATGAAGAGAGCCCCGGAGGCCAAAAAAAGTTAACTCAATTAACCCTATTTTTATGGGTGAAAATGCCCTTTAACATCCATTGAAACGTCCGTTTTCCGGGGCTAAAAATCAGACATTTTTTTCTCATATTTTGTCCTCGAGATCATCAACAACGCACATAATTCAAATCGTAGTTAGAAAACGTTCCTCAAACAAGCGAGACATATATCTACACAAGAAGATTCAGTACAGAAATTACACATACAACTTAGTACTCAAAATACATGAAATGTTGAATTAAATAATTAGAGATGTAACACTGCCATCTTTGTTGTTGACCATGGACACGCGCTTTACTAGGAAACCTAAAGAACGTGTATTTTCGTCCCAAAAACTACGGTAAGTGATACTTGCATTCTCATATGAGCCTATTGAATTCGTTTACATAGAACATGTAACAAAGTATTATGAAATGCACAGCACTTACTCAGTTAATTATTAAGGAATAAGCAATATTATTTTGAGCATTTGAAGAATATATGAGCACGTACGCACAGAACGTTAAAAGTTCTAAACTTTTCAAGAAAGTGAACATACGCACTTCTTTCAATTTCTTCATTTCCACACGCCGACACTTCCGAAATAGTTATGACCATTGAGTAACAGTGTCTTTAACATCGAAAGTGCGCGAGTCTAAACATAAAGTTAACATATATATTTAAAAAAAGAAACATTCTTGTTATTATACGCCACTTATCTATCTCTCTGGGTCAATCGTAAATGACCCTGTGTGCAGAACTGATGCAACATCAGAAAAAAAATAGGACACGTAGACTAAGTACGCGCTTGTTAACGAGAAACTGGGTTTGAATCTCGTATAGCTTATTTTGTACTTGAAGGTTTCAACATTTGTTTTGAGTAATATATTTTCTTGATGCAGGCGTAAATTTTTAGTTTTAAGTCCACTTTACGCACCGATAGACCGATCGATAGTGAACCTACAGTTTAAAGTGCCTCCACCAGATATCGAACCCGGGACCTTTGATTACAAAGCGACGACGTTGTAAACACGGCATCTGGGAGACCCAAGTAATTTACTACTCCCTCTGTTCCATAATTATTGTCCGGTACACCTTTGTTTGTTGTCCCATAATAATTGTCCGATATTCAAACTGTGACATTGGTGTATACAGAAGAAGAAAATGAAACACGAAATGAGTCATACAACTTTATTACTCAAGGATCAGTACAAATTGGCCGATCAAGTATCCAAAAGAACATAAATAAAAAGTAATCAATCCAGGATCAATACAAAGTGACCAAGAAGTTCGACAAAATAAAACATCAAGACGAAAGAGATTGTTGGTCCAGGAAGGTTGTCATCCCATCAACGAGCTAGATCTAGTGCTGCTGTAGCCTCGTCGTAAATGTTTCGAGGACACTCCAATCGAGATGGCAGGACGTTTCGGCGGTTCAAGTGTGCTTTTTGCATATGGGGAATCCTGTAGTTGTTCCCACCTTTGGAGGCGCATAATTTCAATGAGACAGGACTGCAAAGTGAAAAAGATGTTGTTGAGCTTGTCGCGTTTCAGATCAGAGAAAGATGTTTCAACGGCGGCGATCAACTCATCAATAGTTTGTGGAACTGCATGATGCTGGAGAGACTTAATTGCCCGGAAGTACCCCAGATCTAAAACATTCATGTCCGGACTGTTTGGCGGTTGGCATAGGAGATCCAAAGTGATTCAAATGGCCGCTGCAGCATCCATCCAGGCGCGGTCATTGGGAACGATATGCGGACGCGCATTGTCCTGCTGAACGGACACCTGGATTCTCCCACGAGGCCATTGTGCATCTATTGCTGGGATTAACTTGTTGATGAGCATGTCCCGGTAAACATCTTTGGTAACAGTTAATGGTTTGGTGACTATTGTACCAGCAGGACGATTCCTACTGTTCCTCTTGGCAGGTTCCTTGCTGACGAACGGCCAAATGCCTAACTTACCATTAAACCATTGCTTTTCACCAGGATCCGAACGAGGCCGAGCGACGGCAGTAGTATAAAAGTATATAGGATAAACTCAAGAAAGTATGAACCCCCCTCAAGCAGATTTGGCTACACTTAAAACAAGCTCAACATGCCCATATGAGCTTTTTGCTCAAGTGTGGAACCCTGCCTAATCCAAGATTTTTGTAAAAAAGCCCTCATGGATTCCATGAGAAAGTATGACCCCCCTCAGATTGATTTGCCTATACTTATAAAAGGCACTTCTGTGAGATTGTTGTCCATAAACCTGTCAAAAATATGCCCCTCTTGATATTTTTTTAGCCATACTTAAAACTAGGCCAAGCTGCTTATAAGAGCCACCTACACATACACCCATACATATTTACTTCTGGTTTAAGTTCAATTGGATACCAGCTTCAATTTGTTTATTAAAAAAAATGCAATATGCAGAGACCCTCTAGAATTGCTCTGTGACCCTCTCATTTCTTACATCATAAACATATGATTTTTCACCTATGAGAATAATACTACATATGGTGTCATCAGGTAATGCCTCATGGAATTCACAGATAATTTTAATGTTTGTCCTGTCATTCACCACAACTTGTTTTCTTTTTGAAGTGTTGATGACAAACATGGGTCTCTGTGCTTTGAATTCATCTGGTGTGTAATACATGTCAGTATTGCCAATTGTAGAAAACAGTAAACAAAATTTGCCTGTTTTAGAGATATTCCAAAAAAATATATATATTTGATAAGCAACAACAACAGGGCCATCTATGTGCAAATGTCTGAACTCGGTGAACACTTGGGAACAAGTCAATTTTTTTCAATATGTCAATATTTTTAACTCTTTTTGCCAGTAATAGGGAATGGTAGTAAGCATTAGACAAAGTACTTTGGAGCCGAATATGCCTTTCTTAAGACGTCGTATATTGCTAAAATATCTTTAATTCACATATTTCTCATACCGCCGTATCTTGTTCTATTAGGCCTCTTCAAGAAAATTGCCAATTAGTGAAAATTAATTGAGCACAACAGCAAAAGAGGTACTAATAGGGCAAGCATACAATGATATGGGGATATGTGAATTGTTGTTTTCTTCGATTCAGATAAATGGATTGAATTGAAACTGGGATATTTTGCATTTTTTTATACAAAATCTGATATTTGTTACATCCAGCTTGTTTGTTGTAATCTATTCATATTTAGAGTCAGGCCTATATCTGTCTAAGTTGTTATATAAAATCAATATACATGGCATTAGGTCAGTGCCTTCTGGGACATGCATGTCTGTGCAGGTATTTGTGCTAGGTCAGTGCCTCTGAAGGCCGCTGAAAAAAAGCCTGCGGCACGGCCAGTTCCTCTGCACGGATCAATACTCGGGGCAGTTTCTCAGATTCCCGCGCCGTGGAGTTGTGGGATTAATATTCCCCGCCCGGGCAGTTTTATTCCCGCCAAAGTGGTTCCTAAATACAAAATCTCAAGAACTAATTGACATAGAGCTATGCAGTTTTTTTTGTCTGTACTGAACCCAGCTGATATTTTTTATCCAGCATAGAGTTTTGATTTGAATCCCAGGAAATTGTATATAAATACCAAAGCCAAAAATATTAAGTGTATACACACATACACACATACACACACACACAAAGCACAGTGCTGAACCCAGCTGATATTTTTTATCCAGCATAGAGTTTTGATTTGAATCCAAGGAAATTGTATATAAATACCAAAGCCAAAAATATTAAGTGTATACACACATACACACATACACACACACACAAAGCACAGTGCTGAACCCAACTGATATTTTTATCCAGCATAGAATTTTGATTTGAATCCCAGGAAATTGTATATAAATACCAAAGCCAAAAATATTAAGTGTATACACACATACACACATACACACACACACACAGTACAGTGCTGAACCCAACTGATATTTTTATCCAGCATAGAATTTTGATTTGAATCCCAGGAAATTGTATATAATAAACAACAACAAAAATGCCAAGTCAAAAATATTGTAATCAATGCAATAAAAATATATCCAGCCCCAATTGGGCCAAGCATCAAAAGATTTGTAACCCGGACAAATGCAGAACTCCCACAAAAATTTGACCTAAATGCCATAGAAAATATAACATGCAATACTTCACATATAAACATAAAGATACTTGCTCTGCACAGTTATCAACATTGCCCTCACAACCATCTACTTCTGGTCTGAAAAGGAAGCATGAAGCACCTGTTAATGCTAGAGCAGCAAAGCAGCCACGCCATGCACCCATCCATAGCAGTTTTAATGCCCAATTAAGAGATCACCGGTTTGTATCAGAGCCAAGATGTGGTATTAATAATTTTTTGAACAGTATAAATTCTGATCTGCAGGCAATTCTAAATGCACAAAATGGGTCTTATAAGCTGTCCCTCAAATTGTTTACACAATATAAAAAGCCAAATGGCACAAAATTTACACAGCCCCACATAACAGAAACTGTACCTGTATATTCAAATGCAAATTTGGACAGAATAATAAGCAGGTTGATGGAACAATTGAATATTAAACACTCTGAATTTGCAGCAAAAGAATCAGGATGGAGCCTATGCGGTTCATCACATAAGTTATATGTTAATATTTCTGAATTCAGCTCATTACAAGGATCTACATATGTGCCATTACCTGCAAATATTAAAAACAAAAGAGCCGTGGTTAATGTTGAAAATAATGATGAGAAATGCTTTTTGTGGTGTATTTTAGCTGCTTTGTTTCCAGTTTCAAGGAATCCTGAGAGAATAACTTATTATAAACAACATGAACATGATTTCGATGAGGCAATGGAGGGTTTAGAATATCCAATGTCTGTTCAGAATATTGATAAATTTGAAAAAAGGGCCAAGCATATCAATGGCAAACAATTATCTATTAATGTATTTATTTGTTCCACTGGCAATTGCTCGATAGAACCTCTCAGAATCAGTACATTTGATGATGATTCTGCTGTTCCGATTGATCTGCTCTTAATTGAAGGGGATGGCACATATCATTACACTCTGATACACAGTCTTGAAGCTTTAGTGAGAACACAACTAGACAAATCCAATACAATATTCAAGTTGTGCAGAAGATGTTTATGTGTATTTGATGGTAAAAAAATAATAAAAGGGGTTTGTAAAGTGAATGCAGAAATTGCCAAAAACAAGTTAATTGAGCATCTGAAATACTGTGGCAACCATAAACCTGTTCATATGGTGATGCCCAATCCAAGTGAAAATTGCAAATTTAAAAAGTTTGAAGCCTTGTCGGAACACCCAGCATATATTGTCTGTGATTTTGAATCAAACCTCAAACCTCTTGCATTCTGCAATCCAGATCCTGAAGAATCTGCAATTACACCATACCAGCTACATGAACCTTCCAGCTTTTGTTATATAGTTATACGGGATGGTGTAGCTAGTGAGCCACACTTATACATGCGACCAAATGCCATCAAAGAATTTGCACATAGAATAGAAAATGAGTGCCGTGACATAGCATCTAACATCTTATTAAAATCAAAGCCTATGTTGCCTTTAACAGAGAAACAGATTGAGGATTTCAACAAAGCAGAAAAATGCCCGGTATGTGATTGTGAATTTTCAGATACAAATATCAAGGTTCATCACCATTCTCATACAGATGGTAAATTCTTAATGGCCCTGTGTAATAGCTGTAATATTCAGATCAAGAGACCAAAATTTGTCCCTATATTTTGCCATGGAGCATCCAATTATGATTTCCATCATCTGATCAGGTACGAGGGGTTTGACAAGCAGAATTTAAACATTTTAGCTGAAAATGATGAAAAATATATATCTATTAGCAAGATAATTAAAGTTAATGGTGTTCCTATTCACATAAGATTTCTTGATTCTTACAGAATTTTATCTGCTAGCCTGGCTACACTGGCAAATCAATTATCTGATGATCAATTCAAAATCACAAGTGCCTTGTTTCCAAATCAGGACCTGAAATTAATTAGGCGGAAGGGTGTATATCCATATGACTATGTTACAGATTTTTCTAAATTTGATGAGTGTTCTCTGCCACCACAAGAAGAGTTTTACAGCAAAATCAGAGGATCTGGAATCACTGATGAAGATTATCACCATGCCCAATTGATGTGGAACAATTTAAATTGCCAGACATTTGGTGATTATCACAATGCATATTTAAAACTTGATGTCACCCTCTTAGCTGATATATTGCAGGCATTCAGAAAATCTTCTATGCAAAATTATAGACTGGATCCAATATATTTTTTCAGTGCCCCGGGCCTAGCATGGTCTGCAACGTTTTTGAACACTAACATGCATTTGGATCTGATCCACGATCAAGATAAGTATCTGTTTATGGAGAAATGTATAAGAGGAGGCATGGTGCAATGTTCCCAGAGATATGCCAGAGCAAATAACAAATATATGCCTGATTATGATCCAGCACGGCCATCAAATTATATAGAGTATGTAAATGCAAACAGCCTCTATGGTTATGCCATGATGCAAAAACTGCCATATGCAGGGCTTGAATGGGTTGAAGATTTCAATATTGAAGATCTTCAGGACTTTGATGACAGTAATTATGGCCTGTTCTTAGAGGTTGATCTGACAATTCCTGATGATTTGCACAATACATTTTCTGATCTGCCCCCAATTCCCGAGGTTCAGTGCTCACCTGGCTCTAAACAGAAGAAGCTCATGATGACTCTGGAGCCGAAACAGGGTTATGTCATATATTACAAAAACCTCCAGTTCCTGATGAAACATGGTGTTCAAGTGACCAAAATTGGAAAAGTTTTGAGGTTCAGGCACTCAGAATGGTTGAAACCATACATTGATACAAATACAGAGCTTCGAACATCTGCAAAGAGCCAATTTGATAAGGGCTTGTTTAAATTGATGGTGAATTCAGTGTATGGCAAAACAATTGAAAATGTCAGAAAACATACCGATGTTAAAATAATTACTGACCCCAGCCTGAGCAAAAAATTGGTTGCAAAACCTAATTTCAATTATAGAAGAATTTATGATGAGCACATGGCACTTTTCAACATGAAAAAAACAAAGATTAAGTTTGATAAACCTATTTATGTAGGGGCTGTGATATTGGAATTGGCCAAATTACATATGTTAACATTGTATTATGATGTGTTGAAACCTTTTTATGGTGATAATATAAAATTGATGTACATGGACACGGATAGTTTTATTCTTGATATTAAAACAGAAGATGTTTATCAAGATATGTCACAGCCTGAATTGTTTCAATACTTTGATACCAGTGAACATACAATAATTAAACACCACAACAAAAAGGTGCCTGGCAAGTTAAAAGATGAGACACTTGGTGATGTTATTGTGAAATTTGCTGGGTTAAGTGCCAAGATGTATACTTTTAAAACATGTAGTGGCGCTGTTGCCAAAAAGGCCAAGGGTATTGGCAAAGTAACTGTTGAAAAAGAGCTTGTATTTGAAGATTATGAAAATTGCCTCAAATCCCAGAATTTAATCAAAACATCAGAATCCAGAATTCAGAGTATGGATCACTTATTGACTTCAAATATTGTAAGAAAAGTGGCCCTGGACCCACATGATGATAAGAGATGCATTTTATCATGTGGCATACATACTTTACCTTGGGGGCATTGTGATTTGAAAAATGGAAATCAATGCCCAATTACAGAGCATGATTTGAAATAAATAAACATGCCTATGAACTTATTTGGGTTCAAAAAACAGGCTATTATGGAGCTGCCAACACCACAAGCCTCTTCTGATATGCTGTCTAAACTGAGTGGCTTGTTAATTATTCATCTGAACAGCATATTTACAGATAATGATGATGAAACAGGCAAAACATTATACATATTTAACAATAATTTAAATCATTACCAATTACCTGTAGGTGGGCAATTGCAATTTATTACAACCCCTGAGGGTGATGTCAAAATTTCAGTAGGGAGAAATATTTATAGAATTAAGCACTCAAACATGGTTTCTGGCACTGTTTATACTGTTTCTGCTGGTGACTGCTTATATATTGAGGTCCCTGGGTCATATGACAAGCTTATACCCTTTTTTATAGAATTAAGAATCAGATACTCTATAATAAATAACCACTAAAACAAAAATGCCTAATGATATATTTGGCCATACAAGACATGAAGATCACAGTGATGAGATTCTGATGCTTGATGTCAGAGTCAAGAAATTAAGAAGTGATTTACAAGCTTTACAGACCACACTCAATGCCAGTCTTCAATTAGAAATTACAAATTTACAATCACAATGCATGGACCCTCTTCTTAAAATTGATTCTGAACTCAAATTGTTGCTTCAAAAATATACTGATCTGGCAACATTGGATAATTTTCAAAGTTTGGAAGAAGCTGTAGCAGCTCTTCAAGCCAAATTTAAGACCCAGGCCACCAACTCTGAGCAATTGAAACAGCAATTGGAAGAGCAGATTAATAATGTCCAGACACAGCTCCAAACAATTGTCAAAAGCATAAAATCACAAGAAGATTTTGATCTAGTGATTTCCACTCTAAAAGAACAGATTCAGTCACTCCAGATACCTAATCTGGACCCCCTGAACAATGCCATAGCCGAGGTTAAAGAAAAAATTGAGACACTTGAAAATTTTATGAACAACTTGCCATCTTCTGATGCTTTGAATGCAATAACTCGGAGTGTAGCAAATATTAAGCTGCAACTTGAAACATATGAAGATTTTGGAAAAATTCAAAGTTCCATAACCCATCTTAAAGGTACAATAGCAGCACTGCAAAGTGATTTGGCAAATGTACTAGAATCCCGCCTGCCTGGTATTGTAGATACCCTTGTCAGTGTCCAGCAACAAATCACAAAGCTTGAAAACCTCAACACTGAATCTAAACTATCTCATTTTCATCACTTGATAGATGATATCCAAACAAAACTTGAAATTTTACAACAATCAACACCCTCTCAGGCAGATATAGCCCTGCTCCAAAATGCTATGCAAAATGTGGCTGATGCTTCTGAATTAAACAATGTGAAATTGGCACTTGAATTTTTGCAAAATACAGTATCAAATCTTCCCACAACACAGGAACTTAAAAATATTAAAAGGGCAGTGAATAGGATATTGAAATCAGAAGATATCAAGAATATCCAAGCAGAAATCAAACATCTCACACAGACAGTGGCCACTCTACCAACCAATCAACATATTAATGAACTGCATGCCCTGTTTGAGGATATCAGAAGACAGGTCCATGATCTTACTGCTCAAAATTCAAAATTGGCAGTTGTTGAAAATTTGCAACAAATTGTAGCTAACATCAAGCAACAGCTAGGGACCATGGAATCCAATCAAGCAAATGCTCTGTCTGTTTTTGCCACCCAGCTTCAAGAAATTGTGCAACAATACAAGAAACTTGTTGTGGACATAAAAATTAAGCCAGGCCATGATGATGTTGTTAGGACCATCAATGAGCACCTTGA
The DNA here is from genome assembly GCF_977018435.1 of Lepisma saccharinum. Lineage (NCBI taxonomy): Eukaryota > Metazoa > Arthropoda > Insecta > Zygentoma > Lepismatidae > Lepisma > Lepisma saccharinum. The sequence goes on from NC_139249.1 coordinate 32,971,536, forward strand.
ATCTGTAACAAGCAGATTGCTCACAGCAGAAAAGGAAATAACAGGCATAATCGAGAATCCAAAACATACAGTAATTCTTGAATTGCACAGCATCCCCAACAAAGAATATGATTCACCATTTACACCAGGTGGCAAAATATATATGCTGTCCCCTGCACAATTTTATTACCAGTTTTTTGTTGGGGGCACATTGAGACCAATCAAGATCAAATATTGGCTACAACCACAGGCACACCACTACCCCACCTTATCAATAACAAATGCTGACAACAAAATAAAAATCACCAGTGTAGAGTTAGAGGATTTTACAGATCCCAATACATTAGAAACAGCCTATACTGAAGATGATGGCACTCTGGAATTTAAAATACATATTGGAGACAAATTATATTTAGAAAATCCTGCAGTATCAGCTGCTGAACACCCCATAGTTGCAATATTCTTGTTTACATATTATGTCTAGACAAATTATTGTTGATGAATTACACAGACAAGCCAGACATAATTTTAAGAGACTCCCAGTAGTCACAAAAGGCATAGATGATTTATGGCAGAGCGACTTGATTGAGATGGCAAGTGGAGTTGAAAAACTTAGACAAAATCAACAAGGGCTACAAGTATCTACTCACTGTGATAGACACATTTTCAAAATTTGCCTGGGCTCTGCCACTCAAATCCAAGACTGGAAAATGTGTTACAGAAGCTATTAGGACAATCATCAATCAGAGTGGAAGATCCCCGCGCTATTTGCAAACAGATAATGGCAAAGAATTTTATAATTCAGTGTTTCAACAATTTATTAAAAGCCAGGCAATAAAACATTACTCGAGTTACAGTGATCTCAAAGCCTCAATTGTAGAGAGATTCAACAGAACCTTAAAAAATCTTATGTATAAACAATTTACCCTGCAAGGTAATTATAAATGGATTAATATTCTTCCAGAACTTCTACATAAATATAACAACTCGGTCCATTCCACAATCAACATGAAACCCTCTCAAGTAACTTCATCTGATGAGCAAAAATTGATCAGGACTGTTTATTATCCTAGATACCAGCCAACAACAAGAAAGGCCAAATACAGGGTGGGTGATCAAGTAAGAATCAGCAAATATAAGCACTTATTCAAAAGAGGCTTTACGAGAAACTGGAGCACTGAATTATTTACAGTGGTTCAAGTTAAACCCGGGACCCTTAACACATATATAATAAAAGATCATCGAGGAGAAATTCTCAAAGGCCGGTTTTATGAAGAAGAACTCAACAAAACTAAGCAGCCTGACACATATCTCATAGAAAAAATCATCCGCAGAAAAGGCAACAAGTTATTTGTCAAATGGCTAGGACTTCCAGAACACAGCTGGATCGATGCAGACAAAATAATAATATGAGCACCTGGGATGTTATAAAGAGGCTGCCAGAACCTGAACAGCAGAATAAGAGAAATGGCAACTTGCTGCCTGATAATATTAGGTGTCTTATTGTTGGGCCATCTGCTTGTGGTAAAACTACACTAATGGTTGATAATTTTTTATTGGCACCCAACTGGTTAGACTGGAAAAACAGGCACTTGTATGTCTTCTCTAAGAGCTTGGAACAATTAAAATATCAGCAGCTGATGAAGCTATATGATGGATTGGATATAGCCACTTTTGAACCAGATGTTAAGCCACTCCATGAATGTCTCGATAATTCTGTTGTTGTGTTTGATGACATTATACTGGATAATCAAAACAAGGTTAGAAATTTCTTTACACAGGGCCGACACAAAAACATTGATTGCTTCTACCTGGCACAGACTTTTTCTAAAATTCCGAAGCAGCTGATCCGAGATAACAGCAATTTTATATGTGTGTTTCATCAAGATCATACCAACCTCAAACACATACATGATGAATATGTAGGTGGGGACTTGAGCTACAATGATTTTTCCAAGTTTTGCAGTAGGTGCTGGAACCAGGACAGTTATGGGTTTGTCACTATTGATATGACAAGAACACCCAATAGTGGCAAATACAGAAATAAAATCAACAATTTTCTAGACATTGAAATATAAATAAATAAACATGAAAAGGCCAATCATTGATGATCTTAAATTAAGAGATTATCTTGTAAAAAGATTTAAGGGATGGAAATCAGAGAACCGGGGAATTTATGAAAAACACAAACAAACAGAACAGCCCATAATTGATGCTATTAGTGAATTAGGTAAGAATATCAAAACTGTTACAGAGCAAAATCAAAATTTGATCACAGAGCTTGTGCCTGTAGCTGCAAGAAACATATTAGATTATCCATTCACCCCACTTTCCAGTATTCATACACCTAGTCCTATTGCTCCTAGAAGAATTGAAGCTACTCAGGATCCTATTGAATTGGGTCTTCTTGCTCAAAAATATTTAACCACACCTAAAGACAATAAAGATGAGGTGTTTGGCTTATATGCTGACACAGAGCTTGATGGCAGCATCATACATAGAATTGGCAATTTCAGAGTAACATTTATGGGGGATGATCTGATTGTTTATTCAGAATCTCGTCTCGGAGAAAAAGGTGCTTTTGTTAAGTACCCCGGAACACCTGGATTGTGGGAACTGATGACTAGGAAAAGGCCTGGCAGCTATACAGATCAAGATTATGAATATTACAAAGAAATATTAATAAAATCAGATGCTCTATACCAGAACAATGATCCCACACAAAAAAGAGTCAAGTCTAGCAGTGGAGCAAAATACAACAATTTAATCAAGCCCATATGGTCACAGATCAAGACAGGCAGTGGAATCAAACAATACAACACCCTGCCTAAAGAATTTGTCTGGGTTGATGATGTCAGGAAACTTGTAGATAGGTTATTGGTGATAGCTGGGGAGGAAAATGCTGGCAACCACAATTTTTACAATGAAAAAGTTGGAATTATGGACATGATAAGCACAAAATTGTCTAATTTTATAGTGAATGACACTAAGGGGATTGGATATCTTATAAAAATTATTAATACTCTACCCCCCAAATTTTGGAATATTTCTGAGGGTCGGGGCCTTGTTAATGACATTATAAACAAGCTGCCATTTGAACTACATATTCCAGGCTATCAGTATTGTGGTCCAGGCACAAAATTGGATCATAGATTAAACAGAGGGGATCCTGGTGTTAATCCCCTAGATGCTGCTTGTAGAGACCATGACATAGCATACAACACACATTCTGATCTTGACAAGAGACATGTTGCAGACAAGAAATTAGAAGAGGCTGCATTTGGTAGATTTGTAAGCAAAGATGCTTCTTTGAGTGAAAAAATAGCAGCATTGGGAACCACCATAGCTATGAGCACCAAACAAAAACTGGGGTGGGGGTTGTGAATATGTATATAATAAACCTACAATGAAGGCCAAGGGTGTTATGTATCAAATACCTTATGCAGGTCTCAAATCTCTTAAAACTATTGATAGTCTTTTAACCAAAAAGCAGCGCAAGAAAAAAAGCTCTTGTCTTGCAAAGGGACATGGTATGAAATTGTTGCTTAGTACCCCCCAATTAAAAAAATTACAACAATCCAGGAAAAAATCACATGTAGGGGGATTCATATTTACCATCCCTGCCATCTTAGCAGCACTCGGGGCTGTGGGGAGCTTGGCTGGGGGATCAGCTGCCATAGCAAAAACAGTAATAGATGCCAAGAAGAATAAGGCAGAATTAGATGAGCAGAGGCGCCATAACCTGGCCATGGAGAAAAAAGGCAAAGGTGTTAAGAGAGCCATGAATAAGTTTAAAAAAAACAAGAGCCGCTTACAAACCAAGATATTGAAGCTTTAATCAAGCCACTGGGCATCAAACATTTTAGGGGTGTGTACATGTCTGATTCTTTACCGGAACAACCACTCAACAAAGAGTGTGGCATTGTTAATTTGGATAAGTACAAAAATCAGGGCACTCACTGGATTTGTTATCTTAAATATTTAAACAATGAGGCATTTGTGTTTGATTCATTTGGAGGTGTTCCACCTGAAAATTTAATAAAATATTTAAAATCACCTAATCTTTATTACAATAATGCCCGTGTTCAAAACTTCGAAGATGTTAAATGTGGACATTTGTGTTTATCTGTTCTCAGATATATGTCTCAAATAAATAAACCATCAATTGAAAATTTTCAAAAGGCCTTGTGGTATTTAAAACATCATGGGGGTATTCCATCTCACCAGCCAAAATTCAATATTGAAACTCAAATTACATGATGATATAGTGTATCCCAAAACAATAGCTCTCAGAGCATTTTACGGCATGTACTTGATCCCTAATATTACACACCACAACAACAAAATTGCAGTAGGGGATCAAAAAATTGTCATCACTCTAGGGCAATATAATCTGTCCACTCTAAATGCTCAATTACCCAGAGGTGTAGTATTAACTCAAAATTCTGTCACTCACAGAGTAGAGATTGTATCTGCTACAGAAACAGTGGATCTGGGTACTATAGGAGAGCTGTTAGGCTTTGAGAACAACACAAAACTTGAACCAGCCATCAAACACACTGCTATGAATATACCTAAATTCTTAGCCATAGAGACTCTGAATATTCACTGTAATGTGGCCGAGGGTATGATCACCAAATCAAATGGTATAGGCACTCACAAACAAACTGGCATCATTGCAACATTCAAACCTAATTCTGAATTTATGGAGCCCATCATCTACAATCCATCCCAAACATTATATTTTCCTGTGTGTCATAGTAGAATAGATTATATTGAATTGATGGTCACTAATGAGAAAGAAGAATTAGTTGATTTTGCTGGAGCCACAACAACTGCAATCATAGAGATTAACATTTAAATAAAAATACATACAATGGAAAATATTGAGAGTTATGAGCTACAATCATTCCCTCCAAACAGGAGGACATTTGCAAATTTAAATCAACCCAACACAGAAATTGAGGTTGATCTTGATGTTGGGGATGGATTTATACACCCTCACAGAGCAGATCTATACATCAAATTTGATGTTGTAAAGCTCGATGGAACAGATTATCCGGCAAATTCAAATATAAGACTTGTAGATAATTTTGTGCCGCATCTGTTCTCTGAAATTGAGATCAGAAAACATGGTGTTGTTATAAACAGAGTGGATTATCCCGGCATTACCTCCACAGCTTTGGCCACACTAAAATTATCCAAAACCGAGGCTTCTTACTACAAAATAGGTGGATTTGAGGCTGGTGAGAAAATATTATCTAAAAATCACACAGTGCTGTTCCTGATGCGCCTGTTGCCAGGATTCTTCTCAGATTACAAAGATATTATGTGGAAGGGTGGTTTAAGAATTACATTTAGAAGAGCTGCCAATGATAATAATGCTTTGATGAGGTACAGCACATTAAACCCTACAGGAGAAGCTCTGCCTAATACCCTACCTGATGCAGGCAAATGCATTATTCAGACTATGGAGTTAAGAATCCCTGTTGTTGAATATGAGGCCAGTTATGCTCTTAAATACAAAGCTGATATAATAAAAAATCCACAGATTCCTCTGCAATTTTATACATATCAATGTGTACAGAAGCCTGCCGCTGGTTCTTATTATGAGTTTGATGCTACAAATTCATTCTCCAGTATTCAATATGACATGCCTGATTTTGTGGTAGTACTGTTTCAGACTGGGAGACACAATAATCAGGAAAAAAATTCAAGTAGATTTGATAACTGCAACATCAAGAACATATATCTTAAAAATGGCAGAAATGAGGTATTCCCTAGAGAAAATTACAATTTAGACATGTCCAAGAATGATTTCCTCAAATTATATGAGGCATTTACGGCATTCAAAAGGGTCACTACTGGCAATACTGACATGTATTACACACCAGATGAATTCAAAGCACAGAGACCCATGTTTGTCATCAACACTTCAAAAAGAAAACAAGTTGTGGTGAATGACAGGACAAACATTAAAATTATCTGTGAATTCCATGAGGCATTACCTGATGACACCATATGTAGTATTATTCTCATAGGTGAAAAATCATATGTTTATGATGTAAGAAATGAGAGGGTCACAGAGCAATTCTAGAGGGTCTCTGCATATTGCATTTTTTTTAATAAACAAATTGAAGCTGGTATCCAATTGAACTTAAACCAGAAGTAAATATGTATGGGTGTATGTGTAGGTGGCTCTTATAAGCAGCTTGGCCTAGTTTTAAGTATGGCTAAAAAAATATCAAGAGGGGCATATTTTTGACAGGTTTATGGACAACAATCTCACAGAAGTGCCTTTTATAAGTATAGGCAAATCAATCTGAGGGGGGTCATACTTTCTCATGGAATCCATGAGGGCTTTTTTACAAAAATCTTGGATTAGGCAGGGTTCCACACTTGAGCAAAAAGCTCATATGGGCATGTTGAGCTTGTTTTAAGTGTAGCCAAATCTGCTTGAGGGGGGTTCATACTTTCTTGAGTTTATCCTATATACTTTTATACTACTGACGGCAGCCAGAAACATGTTGGGAATAAAACATTTGCTTTTACATGTTCACTGCGGGTCTGGTTCGTTGGGAATCAAGTACAATTTCTGACCATCCTTCATCAGGTAGAACGATTTTTCATCCACATGAACTGTCTCCAGCATCATGTTGAACTTCGGATTTCCGCTTTCAGGACAAGCGACTGTGGTAGGATGCAGCATTGACAAGGCAAATTTTAGATGTTCTGTCTTGTTGCTGTCAGTCAATAATGGCTTCAGCGCACTCGTATGAACTCTGATCTCTCCTGCCTTCACACGCCTGTATAGGGTACTCTTAGCGACATTTAGCGCCACTGCCATTGAACGAATATTCTGCCGCTTTCGCAGCGGTAGGTGCTGTAGTCGTTGTAGGGCAAGATCCTTCTTCTTTGGTCCGACTTTGCCTTTCATCCGAGATGCAACCGCAGCACAAATGGCCCCATTTTTCAACGATTGCCGCCCCTGTTGCCAAATGTGACGTGCTGTTCTCGTACTTACATGAAATTTCTCAGCCGCACTTGTCATGGCACCTTTCTTCACTACGCCAGCCGTACTGTTTTCAAAGAGAAACTCGTACACTGCCTGTCGTTTACTGTCCGTGAGGTTCTTGCTACCCCTGTCGCTTCCTATCATGGGTTGTGTGTTCGTGGCTGTTCTTCTCACACGTTCTCACTGAAGGAGTGCTCTACTAACGATTTGCAGCGTGCCTTGCTAGACGGGTTGCCATACAGTGCCACACCGGTGTGTTGCAACCCAACGCCTCCTTTTGGTAATCGTCTGGGCGGTATTTCTTGCTCGTTGCGATAAGGTCACGTTGTTCCTCTTCACAATCTTGAAGACTGATCTACTGTGCCTCTCCTCATCCGTGTGCTTTCCATCTGCTTCTTCGTCTGTAATTCCTGTACTACCATTTTGGCATACCGGACTATATGGGACAGAGGAAGTAGTAGTTATGCGAATTTGCATAACATACATATCGATAAAATTTCCTGTCCAACTTTGGTGCAGTCTGACTCATAACGATCTTCTTAATTAAATCAAATTTCACATTTGCGGCTCTAATAAAACTTATTCTCAAATACACTAAAATAGAAGAATGAGAAAGTTGTAGCCTTTTAATGGAAGGGTTTCGAGTGTGATGCTCAGTTGCTGCATAGTCCATTATTGGGATCCTATTTTACGTTAGTTCTCTTGGTAATTTGCGACCTGTTCGTAAAAATTTCTTGAAACGAGCTTCTTCAGATATGCTGTCCAACTCTGGATACATTTTAAAATATTCAGTTGGCAACATTGGACCCGGAGATCACTTTCTATTGAAGATTTCGGTATCCTTCTTCACCTCTTCGGAATCTGGGGGACGTGAATTTTCTGAGGAATACGAAATCAGAGTGAAAAATAGTAATGTGTCGAAACGTGAATGAACGAGTAAATTTATATTGTTATATGGTCAAAAGATACGTATATTGGCCTTCCTTTGTGACAAATAACTGTCCACGAACACGAAAGATGTACAAGGAAAGCTTGGAGTAAGATGCCCCCACGATAAAGCTTTAGTGCCTTACTTCTCAGAAGGCACTGAGATTCGACTGAGATTCGGCATGGCTTCCATTTTAGATCAACTTTCTCACTTCTTCTATTTCTGTTTTCAATCCATTCACAATCGTCCACCAATTTTCTCCATTTTGAGATGTCCTTCTGTGGCTTCTAAACTTAATTTTCTTCAATCTTTCATTTACACCATTCTTTCGCCGTAATTTCGTTCGACAGTATTTTCATCGTAAAAATAAGGTAAAAACACTGAATTCATCTTCTAAATTACAAACATCGTACATGACGGCAATTAATTTAAAATGTATTGCAAACTGCTGTAAAACGTTATCGTGAAGTGTGCAGATTGAAGTAAAATGTAAATAACTTAAGTAAATATACATTAAAATTGATAATTTGGTAAACATTGGTTTACACATCTGCCACTAGAGAACACTACTTACAAACAAATGAAACGTAATGAATGCTAAGGTGTTGATTTCCCTGTACTTATGGTGCATTTTGTAGTTTTCAGTGGCGTACGGTGACCGCTGTACTTGAGGTAGCTACTGTGGGTAAATCTTTTAAGCATCGTATATCCACCGCAAATGCACAGGCGGCATGTAGTAATGCAGACGAAAGAATTAACCAATTTCAATGGAAGTGATCATTTGGAAGGAAACCTGAATATTATTTGTCCGTGTCTCCGATTACCTTAACGCTGCATGAACTTTCCCCTCAAAAGTTGAACATGATTTGCATCTAAAGTTATAGTCTACAGTGTCAAAGATTTGTCCTGTCCGCGCAATTAAATACACAAAATAAATGTTAAATAACCAAATACGTGCCTTAGATATATACTTCGGGTGACTGAAAATCTTCTTGAGGGTTATGGGGAGTCAGAATCTCTTTGCAACTTAATTTTCTTGAAGAAGAGTCACTTTTATTTTTTTGATCCGTTTTTCTACCAATAATATGGCATTCAAATACTTTTACAGCAACCAATCCCCCTTAAAAAAAAACTTTCTGGTTACGCTTATTCACGAAACCCACACACACAAACACACACGAATGGTAAGAAAGGAATTTTAAGAAAAGTCCCTTTAAAAGCAATAAACACACGTAAATTCAGAGTACAGCATGTGTGTCATTTCCATAACTTAGTTAGCGATTTTTATCGTTGCCATTAAACTTTGAAATGTGAAATGGCAAGAATGTAAATTGACAAAGCGAGAAATCTAGGAAAAGGTTTTGTGTGATGCACAATAATGTTTCTTTTGCACCTTGCACACATTTTCACTGGAACATTATTTCACGCCTATACAAAAACATATGTACTTCCGATTGTTATACATTTATCAAAATGCACTGATCACCTCTCGTACTTTTGGGTAACAGATGAGTATATTCCGAGTAAAAGGAAACCGAAAATGTTTTTGTTTTGTTGTTACTATTATACTTTCTTCCTTACTGATAGAATAAAATATTTCTAGCATTTTTTTCTCACACAAAATACGCATCTCCCATTTCATAAATCTGTGGTAGCCTTGAAGCCATATGAGTGTATCGTGCTATAATACAGGGTGGCTCAAAAAGTCACTTAACACCCTCGGTACAAGGCCACTGCAGCGCGCAACATGGAAATGGTGATGACCAAACGTTATCAGGCCAAGGGGAAACCATATTGATGCCACCCGCGCGGTCGGCGGCCATCTTGATGTCCGCCATCTTGAATTCAACTTCAGAATTTTAAATGGGAAGGGGTTGATATGATATATCAAATCAGGCTAGAATTTCATGAGAAATGCAATGGTGAAGGTTTTTGTGATGTATCTTTAACCAGTAAAAAGTTATGACTGAATTCTTCTACCAATTTGTTCCTTTTCGAGGTGTTAGAAAAATGCCTTAAAATTTCTTTAGCGCATCGGTAATGCATCGAGATCAAAGTGACGTCTAGGGAGAGAAGTTCACATGACATTGCACACGATTTTAATCGGATACATCCACGAAGAGCTGCGTATTATGAATGGTTGTCGCGAACAATTTACAGTGTGAAACTTCCATTGAATTAAATATCCTTCACAGAGACAAGGCTAATGTTTATGTTCATAAGGAAGTTCATAAACAGAATATGCGACCCTTGTCATCTGATAACTAACTTTGGACAGAAGCTGCTTCACAACGTTCCCATAGTGTTCTGGTGTTCCTCCCTACCGAAAAAAAAATTGTAAAAAGTACATTCTTCCATAAGCAAGGATGAAAAACCTGTTTATTTAAAAATCCAAGTAGCCCTAAGCATTTAAGGTTCCTTTGATGGAAAATTGACTAACCAATCGTGTTCCACACAGCACGCCACACCATTAACTTATCACCACTAACCATTCAGCTTTGATCTGTTGAAAATGAGTTATCAGATAAAGAGCATCGAAAATATGTTTATGAAATTCCTTATGAACATAAACATTAGCCTTGTCACTGTGAAGGACTTTTCATTTAATGGAGCGTCACACTGTACGTAATTGTTCGCGACAACCATTCATAATGCACAGCTCTTCATGGATGAATCCGATTAAAATCTTGTGCAATGGCATGCGAACTTCTCTCCCTATACATCACTTTGATCTTGATGCATTACCGATGCGCTAAACAAATTTTAAGGCACTTTTGTAACACCTCGAAAAGGAACAAATTGGTACAAGAATTTAGTCATAACTTTTTACTGGTTAAAGATACATAAAAAACCCTTCACCATTGCATTTCTCTTGAAAATCTAGCCTGATTTGATATATCATATCACCCCCTTCCCATTTAAAATTCTGAAGTTGAATTCAAGATGGCGGACATCAAGATGGCCGCCGACCGTGCGGGTGGCGTCAATGTGGTTCCCCCTTGGCCTGGCAACGATTGATCATCACCATTTCCATATTGCACGCTGCAGTGGCCTTGTATCGAGGATGTTAAGTGACTTCTTGAGCCATCCTGTACATAATACAACGTGTAAAATTTGTCGTGTAAATATTGTATCACTCACTCTAGTTTCACGGACGAAATAAAAGGGAATTGAGGGAAATCAACCATCTATCAGTCTCTATAGGTGATAGACTGGAGTACCTAAAACGACAGTCTATCAACACTAGAGCTCTCGCCACGAAAACAGTCCAGTCAAGGTCACGCCACTCACCTATAAGCAACAATTTCAACCGAAGAAATGAACCGCATAGGTAAACGCGTGAAGTGTAGACTGAGCAGCTTAGAAGAAGTGTGGCAACCCTGGAGGGCCAGGGGTGAGGAGGAAACAAGGGGGGCTCCGACTGGACTATTTTCCTGACGAGAGCTATAGCACCGGTCGGCGGGTTGGAGACGAGAGCTGTTGTAGTTGAATTGAAATCTTCCCTTTTTCTTTCGGAGACAGTCTCTACCTGGAATCGGTCAGACTGTCGAAAAGCCTATTAGAGTAGCTCCTTCCAGCCTACCTGCTGATCGTACAAAGGAGCTAAGAAGCGAATGAAAAAGAGTGTCGTTTATGAACGATTTTTAACAAGAGAATAAATATTGCGATTTGAAAATAATAATTATAGATGTGTGATAGACTGATCTATCATTGGTCAATTTGCTCCTCCTCAATGCACATCACTGGTTGATTCTACAGTTATTGTTTTCTTTACGGTGCAACAACTGTAATTTTACGGTGACATAACAGGCGTTCATCTGCCGGTCAGGTTGTTCTCATAGTGAGGCTTTACGTTCATTCCTCTATGTTTTAGCTTTTCTCTAAACATTTTCAATACTTATATTGCTATTTCTCACCACTTGTACTGTTACTGCGTTACATTATTAATTTACCGAACTGGAAGTCAACTAATGTAAATTTCGAACTGTGTGTGTGTAATACTTTTTGCAATTCGTTCCAAATGCCAATTTAGTCCCCAGTGTTGCTACCCGTTATTTCGCACAAGCTACACACACACACACACACACACACACACACACACACACACACACACACACACACACACACACACACACACACACACACACACACACACACACACTCAGTACAAGGGCAATATTACATTTGTTTCCTGGGTTCCACTACCGACGAGGATAGTCCCACCGCAAATTGTCGGTCCAATCATGTATAACTTGTCTGAGCGAGTATCTTTTTCGAAGAACACCAGGTGTCAACCACTCTTTTTCACTTATCACAATCTGTATTTTCTCAAGACAACGATCTCTGCACTGTAAAATATTTACCGTAATTTTATTGTTAATTTACCGGCAGCTAGAATACCAGTGACAAAACGTGAAATTACAGTTCCACTGTAAAGAAGACAACAACTGCAAAACAAAAAGCTACTAACGACACCGTAAACACATAGCCTCGGCGTTCATTGGCTTTCATTTGTTTCAATCTATATAAACTAGTTTTTACTTGAATAGCCTCGACGTTCTTTGGCTTTCATTTGTTTCAATGTGTATAAACCAGTTTTTACTTGAATAGCCTCGACATTCTTTGGCTTTCATTTGTTTCAATGTGTATAAACTAGTTTTTACTTGAATAGCCTCCGCGTTCTTTGGCTTTGATTTGTTTCAATGTGCATAAACTAGTTTTTACTTGAATAGCCTCGACGTTCTTTGGCTTTCATTTGTTTCAATGTGTATAAACTAGTTTTTACTTGAATAGCTGGTTGATTTGGTGTCTTAAGTCCAATTTATGCACAGTAAGGCTAATCGGGACTGGACCTACAGTTTAAAGTGGAATCCGAACCACTTGTGCCTCCACCGGATATCGAACCCGGGACCCCTTGATTACAAGGCGACGACGCTACCACTGCGCCACCAGGGAGGCTTTTACTTGAATAGCCTCGGCGTTCTTTGGCTTTCATTTGTTTCAATGTGTATAAACCAGTTTTTACTTGAATAGCCTCGACATTCTTTGGCTTTCATTTGTTTCAATGTGTATAAACTAGTTTTTACTTGAATAGCCTCCGCGTTCTTTGGCTTTGATTTGTTTCAATGTGCATAAACTAGTTTTTACTTGAATAGCCTCGACGTTCTTTGGCTTTCATTTGTTTCAATGTGTATAAACTAGTTTTTACTTGAATAGCTGGTTGATTTGGTGTCTTAAGTCCAATTTATGCACAGTAAGGCTAATCGGGACTGGACCTACAGTTTAAAGTGGAATCCGAACCACTTGTGCCTCCACCGGATATCGAACCCGGGACCCCTTGATTGCAAGGCGACGACGCTACCACTGCGCCACCAGGGAGGCTTTTACTTGAATAGCCTCGGCGTTCTTTGGCTTTCATTTGTTTCAATGTGTATAAACCAGTTTTTACTTGAATAGCCTCGGCATTCTTTGGCTTTCATTTGTTTCAATGTGTATAAACTAGTTTTTACTTGAATAGCCTAGGCGCTCTTTGGCTTTCATTTGTTTCAATGTGTATAAACCAGTTTTTACTTGAATATTAACTTTTATGTATATTAACGTAAATGATTTTAAATTTTAGTACCAAGCTGCACCCCTCACAATAACAATACACGTTTTACAACAGTTATACATTTTTAAGTTGTCATCATGTGCGGTATTTGTAATTGATAAGTTTTGATTCAGTGTTTTCATTTTCCTCTTATTTACGGTGAAAATACTGCAGAATGAAATTACGGTGAACCATACGTAAAGTTTACGGTGTCACCGTTATAAAGTTACGGACATTTCTTGCACAGGCGCCCAGCCCACAGCCATGGAATTATTATCTGTGCTGTTGTCTTTTACTCCTTGTCATGGGCGTACCGGAGGGGGAGGTTATAGGGGTCATAACCCTTATTGACCCATCATGGTATACAGAAAATTATTTTTTTCCACAATTCTGTGATGGAAATTTCTCATCGTTGTATAATTTTCAAATAACAGGAATCACTGTTTTGAACGGCACAGGAGTATTTATCAAAATTGTTGCAACCTTTTCAAGGACTTTCAAGTCATCCCGTACAGAAGGTTGTTGCTTGAGAATAAGAACCACCCAATTATTATTATTGTTATTTTACTCTTCACATTTTTCATTTGGTTGAAATTCTTCCGCACCCCCACCCCTTAGAAAAATTTTGGGTGCGCCATTGATCTTTGCCAATTGATTTATTTATTTGTTGCTTTAAGTCCACTTTATGCACAGTAAGGCTAATCGGGACTGGACCTACAGTTTAAATTGGGATCCGAAACACTGTGCCAAGTGCCTCTACCGGGATTATGTTTTATTTAAATTACATACATTTAAAATTTGTATATTCTGTATATCTATATACATATGCATAACTGCATACTTAACGTTAATTCATGTAGGACAAAAAGTTGCTTTTGTAGTTAAAATGGACTGTCAGCTTAAATATAGCGCACAAAAATGTGAAAGTGTGCACTCGTGATATATGAAAGGTGCCACAAGCGCACAACATCCAATGCTGCGTTGCCACATCTATGATTGTGTAATGGCTGGCCTTTCTTCGGAGATCATTCTTCCTTCCGTCATTGAAATGACCTCTTTGGATAGAAGTTACTTTGGTTAGGTTAGGTTAGAAAGAAAGAATTTAAGAGTAATTATAAAATTAGCATATAGAAATAAGATTCTTACGCAAATATGAATTCATGTTGAAAAGGAAACAGTTGACACAACGTGGCAACGTCGCCATGGATTTTGTGCGCTCGTGGTATACATTTTTAACCATAAGGCTTTTGTTTGTGCGATCCCGGCCTAAATGTAACCCTACTTCAGATAATAATAATAATAATAATAATAATAATAGTTGCTGTAACTTTAGGCCTGTAAGTCACAGAAAACAATACTTTTTGTTATAAAATATATCTACAATTTCACTATTCGAATTATATTAACTCTCTCCAGAAATCTCGGGGGGCACATGATCTTTGATATGTCTTAACACTTGCTGAGTGCCCTCATTAACCTAAATTCTTTTCTATTTCCAGTATTCTACTTCCTCTGCTTGCGGCAGCGGCCAAAGCCAATGCTGAAAGCAGAATGCGCATGCGCCAGTATAGTGAGGACCATTTCGGGCACCGGTGAGTGCAGCAAGTGCCGTCAGGAAAGGCGGCAGCCACCAAAGGAAGACGTCCTTCTGCGGGAGGTCAACTCCCCCCTCCTCAGAGATGACTCCTTCCTCGAGGACCCAGGTTCCGATCTCGAAGAGATCACTATAGCTGGTAAGAATTCCCAAGTCTTCATTTACTATGGTAGGTATAGCTTGTAAGTGTCATACATTGATAACATATCACGATAAACATGTCGCAATGCTTATGTTTTCTGTATTGTTCCGCCGTTCTAGTCAGGATCGTCTCTTATATTTATTTCTGTATAGTTTCACCTTTCTAGTCAGGATAGTTTTTACATTTTTTTTCTGTATGGTTCTGCCGTTCTAGTCAGGATCGTGTTTATATTTATTTCTGTACGGTTTCACAGTTCTAGTCAGGATCGTATTTATGTTTATCTCTGTACAGTTTCACCGTTCTAGTCATGATCGTATTTATATTTATTTCTGTATGGTTTCACCGTTCTAGTCAGGATCGTGTTTATATTTATTTCCGTATGGTTTCACCGTTCTAGTCATGATCGTATTTATATTTATTTCTTTATGGTTTAACCGTTCTAGTCAGGATCGTGTTTATATTTATTTCTGTATGGTTTCACCGTTCTAGTCAGGAACGTGTTTATATTTACTTCTGTATGGTTTCACCGTTCTAGTCATGATCGTATTTATATCTATTTCTGTATGGTTTCACCGTTCTAGTCAGGTTCGTGTTTATATTTATTTCTGTATGGTTTCACCGTTCTAGTCAGGTTCGTATTTATATTTATTTCTGTATGATTTCACAGTTCTAGTCAGGATCGTGTTTATATTTATTTCTGTATGATTTCACAGTTCTAGTCAGGATTGTGTTTATATTTATTTCTGTTCGGTTTTGTCATTCTAGTCAGGATCGTGTTTATATTTATTTCTGTATGGTTCCCCCGTTCTAGTCAGGCTCGCGTTTATATTTATTTATCCTACGTTTTCAACATTCTAGTTAGGATCGCGTTTATATTTATATTAAGGATGGCCATAAAATCCGGATTTCAAATTATCCGATGTCAGGTTCGGATACAACGGATAATCCGGATATCCGAATATCCGGAAATTTTGGATATCCTAACAATATGGATGTTTGGATATTCCTAATATTCCAATAATTTGGATATTCCGAATATCCGAACAATTCGGATAATCAGGATATCCGACTAATACGTTTATTCCAGATTTCGAGTATTGAGATAATATGTGTATGCGGATTGCCATTTAGTTTTTCAAGTTCAGTAATTTATTCTGGTAAAAATGGTGCCTGGAATTAAGAAAATAATTACCAAATAATGAATCGGCACACCAAACTGATGTGTTACATTCCAAACTGTATCCATTTTACATTTATTTTTGTTACGATGGAAAACTTTGTGCACTTATACTAAACTTAGTAATGCAAAGATTTGTTTCAGGCAAAGAAGATAAATATTTAAAAAATACGGGAAGGATCCATAAAACGGACGGATTAGATTAAGAACGATTTATAGAGAATCCGTACAGTAGAAATACGAACAAAATGCGGGAGTCCTAAAACAGATAAACGATACAACTGTACGGATAATGCACACATTATGGTATTTCCGGATATAAGATAATCCGAATAATTCGAATATTTTAAATTCCGATATCCTCATAATTTTTTTGCCAGATTTCACTATCCCTAGTCTATAATTTATTCTGTACTGTTTCGCTGTACTAGTCAAGATGGCATTTCTATTCATTTCTCTATGGTTTCGCCGTTCTAATATGTCGTGTTCATATTTATTTCTGTATGATTTCGCCGTCCTAGTCAGAATCGTGTTTATATTTTCTGCATAGTTTCTCCGTTCGGGTCAAGGTCGTCTTTATATTTATTTCTGTACGGTTTCGTTTTTCTAGTCAGGATCGTGCTTATATTTATTTCTGTACGGTTTCGCCGTTCTAGTCAGGATCATGCTTATATTTATTAATGTACAGTTTCGCCGTTCTAGTTAGGATCATGTTTATATTTATTTATATACAGTTTCGCCGTTCTAGTCAGGATCGTGCTTATATTTATTTTTGTACAGTTTCGCCTTTCTAGTCAGGATCGTGTTTTTATTTATGGACAGTTTCGCCGTCCTAGTCAGGATCGTGCTTATATTTATTTCTGTACGGTTTCGCCGTTCTAGTCAGGATCATGCTTATATTTATTAATGTACAGTTTCGCCGTCCTAGTTAGGATCATGTTTATATTTATTTATATACAGTTTCGCCGTTCTAGTCAAGATCGTATTTATATTTATTTATGTACAGTTTCGCCGTTCTAATCAGGATCATGTTTATATTTATTTATGTACAGTTTCGCCGTTCTAATCAGGATCATGTTTATATTTATTTATGTATGGTTTCACCGTTCTAGTTATAATCGTTTACATTTAGTTAGGATCGTTTACATTTGCTACACAGTCTTTCTGTCCTGGTGTATTTTATTATTATTATTTCATCGATCCGGCCTGGAGAAGTAAAGTACGTACAAAGGAAATTGCATATGTTTTCAATTGTAAGAAATTGGGATTCAAAGTCATATGTGCCCCTTTCTTATACAAAGTGAGACTCTTTGAATGATGTAAGCGGAGGTTCCTCTGCGTTATATTTGTAAATAAAAAATCAAAGATTGTAAATAAACTGGATTATTTTCACGGTTTGCATGATTTCTTTCCTGTTTTGACAAGAATGTTTACCAAGAAAAGTAAATATTTGAAAATTTACTTTCGGTTCTTTTACTCTTAGTTTCACCAGTTTAGTTTCATTTCAGTGAAATGTAAATTTTGCATATTTTTCTTAGATTCCCATTTATTAATTTTATACAGTAATTATAATAACAGTGACCATTTTTATAACTTCTTATTTGTACTCTATTTGTATTTTTAATATTTTACGTTGCTTTTCTGCCTTTCGAGGCAATTGCAGCGTTAAAGATGAGTGGTGATTAGTTGAGAGAACCTAAGGGATATTTTTAGAATAAACAATTATGCTCAATCCGGTGGACGAACCAGAAACCAACGGTCACAAAATTGTGAGTCAAGCATTGAACTTCGTAACAATCGTTTTTTTTCTTAGTGTAAATATTTCTTTAGAAAAGCTACACTTGTATAAAAAGAAATAAAATTCATAATCCTGCAAATAGGAATAAAACAAAATCATGCATGATAGACTGACGAGAAGAGGATAACGAAAAACAGGAAATAGTCTGTGTTAAAGACTTTACATTGGGATTTGGAGATTAAGTCGGTTTGACAAGATGTAGTTGATGTAACTTCGTAATATATATTGTATTGTTATAATTTGTATACCAGACAGGTTTAATGTATAATGATGTTTACAGTATTGTGGATTACTTGTTGAAATAATAATATAAGCCTGGTCTACACCGCAAAATTGAGGAATGAGAAACATAAGCACGAATTACCTACTATAAGCAGCATGCTAGCTTATTCAGTTGGCTTGATTTGTCATGTAGAATCTATGAAGGTTGATACCATGAAGCATGGTATAATCATGTTGCTGCATATAGTGTAAATTTGAGAAAGTCGAGTTCATGTTGAACGGAACGCATATGTCTACAACATAATATATTGATGGAGCGCTTTATGACCTATTTTTTCTGTTGCCGTGATGTGAGATTAATGTCTACGTGGAAACCTCATTGTTGATTTTACATTGTCGGGGAGACTGTGCCGAACAATCTCGTTGCCGAGTACACGTCTGGTTTGTACAAATAACAAAAGGTTTTTGCATCTCGCTCTATTTGCATTTTGCAGTCTCTGTGTATTTCCCCAGAGCTTCAAAAGATGCACTGCGGCCGATGGGATCATATTGGTTGTTGTGACTGATCAAAATATTAATTACATCGACCACAGCAATATTGCGAGTGCAATCACAATCGCCATATCTCAGGAAGTATAGACGCTAGAATGCTGAAATTTGGTGAGCGTAAAGGTCCACCAAATACAGTAAAACCTCGTTAATCCGGACTTCGCTTAATCCGGACAGGCAAAAGGAATAAATAAAAGCAGAATGCAAGGTTTTAAATGTGGCTAGAAGCACTGCATTGTCGTATTGCTTTATATTTTACTGTACTGTATAGTGTATTTAGGCCTATGCCCTATACATACACCATAATAAATGTGTTTTGTTGCTACAAACGGAGTTTCAATGCACTTTCTATTCTTTTAGGTTATTTCAGTTAATCCGGACTTTCGTTATACCGGTCAACTTATTACCCCCTCCCCCATTAACGAGGTTTTACTGTACTGGGGTTTTGTAATATAAATTATTTAGGTTCCGGGACACCAACCCTCCCCTCTAACATTTTACACACACTACTGACAATTGTACATTCAAAGGTTTTAGGCTCGAATCGACATTCACTCTCATAGTCGCGACTAGCAAAAATCACATGAAAAGTGACTTAAGACAAATACAAACAGAAGCACAAGGAAAATAGAATACAAATGTTAAATGAAGATAGCAAATAAGCATAAGAATAAGTCTTAGGAATGCAAGTTAAATCCATAACATCTTCATTTCCCCGTTTTGGACCAAATTAGACTTTTCCTCTCTTTATCTCCAAATTTCTCGTTCACGGGAAATTTCCCTGCTGGTAACATAGCCGTTACTAACGCCGTTATATATATAAACCCCATTATCGTTAAACCACGATGAAAGTATAGAATGAAACGTGGGACTCCAGCAAGAGAGAGTGTAAAATGTCATGCAGATTTGTAAACCCATTCTTCCTACATAGTGTATTACTGCACGGGGGGATCTCCCCTTCCCCAGGGTCGGCCTTGCGGCTAGCTCCAGACTTCCCTTTCTAATGAATCACGATTACCAGCTCAGCAATACGGGAAATATCCCTGATTAAATTCAGGTCAGGGGGTGGAAGCCCCCGGGAAACATCCAGTGCAGAGAAAGGATTTCAATTAGTAAGCAGGTGTACGCTGATTCTTATGGATTAAGTGCTGGACCTACTGGGAGATCTGTTTCGTGTTTCTCGTGTAAACCACAAGGTACCGAGGAAAGAAAGAAAGAAGCAAAGAACGTAGGAAAAATAGACAATAGAAAAGAGATCAGGAAACAAGAAAAATAACAAATGAGATAGGAAGAAAGAGAGAATACGTAAACGGGAGAGCAAGAAGAGAAAACAATAGAGAAATAAAAAAGGAAAGATAGAAAAAGAAAAAGCGAGAAAGAAGAAAAGAATGAAAGCAGAGAAAACAATAGAGAAATAATAAAGGAGAGATATCAAGAAGATAGCAGGGAGAAAGACGAGAAAACAATAGAAAAATTAAAAGGTAAAGATAACAAGAAGAAAAGAGCGAGAAAGAAGAAAGGAGAGAAGGAAGAGAAAACAATAATAAAATAAGAAGGGAAAGATGGAAAGATAGCAAGAAGAGAACAGCAAGAAACAACAAAAGAATCAAAAAGAGAAAACAATAGAGAAATAAGAAAGGAATGATAGCAAGAAGCAAATAGCTAGAAAGAAGAAAAGAAAGAAAGAAGAGAAAAGAATACAAAAATAAGAAATGAAATATAGCAAGAAGAAAACAACAAGAAAGAAGAAACGAAAGAAAGAAGAGAAAACAATAGAGAAATAAGAAAGGAAAGATAGCAAGAAAAAGCAGTAAAACAGAAATAGAGAAAAATTTTGAAAGAAAATACAGAGAAATAAGCAAGAGTAGCAAGAAGAGAATGCAGAGAAGGAAGAAAGAGCAGGAAGAAAACATAGAAAGAATGGAAAGAGAAGACGAAGAACAAACAACAATGAGGGAAAGAAAGAGAATAGAAATATAAGAAGCAAGGCGAGCAAGATGAAAATGGAAAGAAGAAACAAGAACAAACTGTGGACAGATAAAAAAAGAGAAAAGAGAAATTCTAGTTGTATTTTGCTGTTTTGAAGACATTTTTCTGTCCCTATAGGCTAATTGCGACTATGAGGATGACTGAGATGAAGGGACCCATGTCCAGGACATTACTCGAACCTGGAGCCTTCAGTAGCTGCTGAAAGGTATCAGAAACAATGCAGAAATAGAATAGAGAACAATGGCGATAAACAGGTGGAATTGAGAGAATAAGAAGAGAGAGAGAAAAAGAATGAAACAAATAAGAAAATACAGAAAGTAGAGAAGAGAACAAAAACGAAAAGACAGAGGGAAAGGAAGAAGAAAAAATAGAAGAAACGAGAAGGAAAGAAGTATGAATCTGGCAGGCACAAGTTATAGTTTTAAAAAATACTATCTGAACTCAAACGTCATACAGTTTTATAACAAGGTCGTGTTTAAGTGTGGTTGGTGAGTGTTACAAACTCTCCCCCCTTTTTGGCCCAGCTTTACTTTTAAAAAAGGAACGTCATATACACGATACGATGATAAGATATTACCCTGACTGCAAAAAATAAGCCACATACATCCTTCTTTACGAACTGCGCAGGCTACAAGTTATAGTAGCCAAGGGGACCCTTCATAAAACAAGACAGGCTGCTACAAAAAGATACTTGCTCAATAAACTTCAAAGGCAAATAAGGACTGTGCAGGTTTCGATAAGAAGAATTTCTGGCTATTGTAGTATGCCCAAGATGCATATTTGGCTCAGAAAGTTCCTAGGTACTGGGGGGGGGGAGTCAAGTTCACGTATGAATTAGCAACGTTAGCATAACGAAAAGCAGCAGTGGAAATTGTCAATATGCCAGCAAAGGGAAAATTATAGCGAGCCATGGGAATTGTAAATGAGGGGTCGCGCAAGTGTAATTGTACTCACTGGACTGCCAAATTGGCAATTTACCTAACTGGTCTTACGTGTCCTCCCCCCCCCTTCTCTCCCTTTTAGGGGCCCTGCCTCGTTTTTTTTCCATCCCCTTCCTCCACCACCATTCTCCGGCTCTGATTGTCCTCCGAGCTAAACCGCAAGAGGAAACCCCACAGATGGAGGATTCTGGAGAGGAAATTTTGTTTCAGAAAATATCGACCCCTTCCACTGTCTTCTATTGGTCGGCTGGGACGGGAGCTTCCTCGCCCCCTCTACGAATCTCTTGGCGTAGCTGGCCATCTCGGAAGCCACGGGGGGAGATCCAGGCCTCCTATTTTCTCTTCGGCTTCACGACCTTTCGGAACTTCCAACTAGATTCGTCACTTGTTACCTCCACTCGTACTTGATACATTAAATTCCCTCACAAACGTACATTGCATCGACTAGAAATGTCAAAGAAAGATATGTTGTAATATTCAGAGATAGAGCATCGATTTGTATAATTATTAATATACGTGTAGCCACAACCAGCCATTCTAAGTAATTACATACATTTCCTGGAAGAATCTGACTGTACTTGAGGGACCCAAATTTGTTCCTTGCGGACGCGTACTTTACGATTTTGTTACGCCAGTGCGTCAAATATTTAATATTACAAGAACATTAAGACGTAACAACAAAATGAGATTGACAATTATTATTATCATCTAAGCCCTAAAATTCAAAGTAAACTGGTACAATTAATGTGCAACTAAGTCAAAATTGCTAATTAAAAAAGTCAAATTAGCTGTATCAATTGATTACACCAAAGATTTCACACTTATGGTGCAAATGACTATGGTTTTAAGATTTGTTGATGTTGAAACCGATTGTGTCGAAGACCTTGAAGGTAGATACTTTGAGCCCCTAGACAGGATTGTGGTTTAGCGCAACCCCTTCCCCCCCGTTCCCAGATTTTCTTTTCTTTGCTCTTTCGGGAATTTCAATTCGAAAATGTGCCACATCATGATGCAAACTTAGTTGGACGTTCATGTATGGTGAAAGATTGTGCACCATCAAGCGAAATTTCAAACGATATTAATAAGGAACGAATTTTAAGGTGCAAAATTATGGTCGAGAAAAGGAAAAAAAGTTTCTGAAAAAGTTTTCAGAAAGGTGAAAAAAAAAGTGCTGATAAAATGTCTTTATTCAGGTCTAAACCAGTTACATTAGCATTATGTATTCAACACTGTAGCAAGTAATATAATTTATTGTAAACATGGTATAATTTATACACGGTTTCTATAAAAGATCTCCGTGGTTTTGAAGCTAAATATTTTATTTAAAAACTCAAACTCGGGAAAAGTAAATACATGTTTTTGAAGGTAAAGTTATCAAGTTTTGTTTACAATTTAGTACATTTCAATGTGTGCCCCGTTTGTAGCACGGCACACATTCAAACAATAACCAACTTCTTGCCACGACCAGACCAGCATGTCTCGGGTGATGGTTGCCACAGAAGCGATAATTCTTTGCCTTAGATGGTTAACATCTTGAATTTTCTCCGCATAAACCATGTTCTTCACATGTCCCCATAGGAAAAAGTCTAAGGGAGTGAGTGAAGTGTCTAATAACACGGTCATGCATAAGACCGCACCAAACATTCAACTTGGGCGAGTCACGTTGATGCTCAATGGACTCATGAGGTGACTGTGAGCCCCAAATGCGACAATTGTCTCGGTTAACAGTACCACTGACTCGAAAAGTGGTCTCATCGGTAAAACTAACATACTAACAGTCCTCTAATTACAGAGTGGTGACGTTGCGCTATTGTTTGAGGCCGCGTATCTTCACACGCGCATAGTCCTGGGGGTAGAAATATGGCGGAGATGCACATTAGAGCGTGTTAAGTTTTCATTTTTATGAAGAAATTATTTGTACTCACTTGTGGAGTGTAATATGGTACTTCCTAGTAAACTTAAAAATTGAAATCTTCTGTGGTCTAATGACTCACAATCTTCAAAATAGTTGTTACAAGCAGAACTATGAAGGTATGCTCACCGCCATGATAGTATCACCCCCACCCCCCTCACTTCGAAATTTTTGGCTTCAAGTTGACCCATGTTAAAAGGCTCACGTTTCCGGCCTGGTACCTGGAGATCTGTGATACAGCATCTTCTTTTCCAATATAACAAAACAATTTACATTTCTGACGCCCCACGAGAGGTGGAAACAGGTTAGTCGCCTTGCATTATAAAACTCAAAACTGCACAATGTTATGTCACGTGGATGAGATTGTGTATCCTATTTGCAAATCGGATTCAGGATATTGTGTCAGACGGGATGCTTATGTGCCTGTGAAAATGATCTTTCGGATTTAGGAATGCCAGTTTCAGTTTCTTCATCTATCTGGCACACAGATGTACTAGCAGAAAATCGTTACATTTCTCTACATTCATTTTGAACTCAAATATAACTCCAAAATTGCATAAAAATTATCGATATCACAGAAAAGTCTACATTTCGCAACATTACCTCACTCAATCTACGTCCTTGAAAACTCATGCCAGTAGGTGGCAGTGATATCTAATTTGCATTTACATAAAGTTATGAAACAAAACAATATAAGCACATCGTTAAAATCTTGATATATTTTAAATGAAAATAATGTATTCCAATTCAAAAGTATAAAAACAATTCCAAAAGTTGGTCAAGAGAGGCTAAGAATGATCATATTGAAATCAGTCCAATAAATGTATTGATAAGTTATCATAAAAACAAACTTCATGGAAGTGTTAAATAACATTAATATATTACTTTATGATTGTTCTGAACTGAAGTAAAGAAAAAGAAGAACGCGGTTTAAAGTGTAGAAATCAGTCCATGTTAAATACACGAATTGAATAAGAAGCAACTTGATATTTACATCCCAGTGGGAACCTACATGTAAAGTTTAATAACTTGATATCTATTTCACCGATGTAAATAAAACGTAAACAAAATTTTAATTAGCAGTCTCCTGGTTCATGTACAAGTTTACAATAACAACATATTAAACGTTTTGATTGATTGATTGATTGATTGATTTAGTTTATTTTACTTCGCGTTTTGTGCCTCTTGGCTAATTTGCGAAGATGGGGATGAGTGATGAAATGATGAAATTGATGAATGGACATTCACAAACAACCAAGCCCGACCGGGATTCGAACCCGGAACCCTTGGCGTCGCAGCGCGATGTGCTAACCACTCGGCCACAGGGTCGGGCTGTATTAAACGTTTTGTTTATATCATTGTATCAGATCTAGATAATTTATATTGCAGTATTTTAGTCTCTGTGTGTACATCAAATTTTATCTTTATAGACAGCAAATGTACGTCACTTCATGACGTCATTTCGTACTTGCCAATTGGCCACTGGTAGAGATTTGATTCTGCTGCTACAGATGTCGTTGAGAAACTAAGAGGAACCACTGGATACTGCAGTTCTTTTTCTGCAAGGACATTGTTCTGGTATCCTTGATGACCCTAGCACTTACTGAATCAACAAGGGACCTCTAACGGCGACGTGAGTGGACAAGAGAAAGCTGGGAAAAAAAGCGAAAACCTTCAGGATCTCTCCCGGTTGTCGCATTTACGATGCCATTTCACTTCCCGAGATGGTTCGTCTCAGTTTGTACGGTCGCGTCGATGGGTTTCAAGAACAAAGGCATTCTCCAAAGGCTGATCTTTGCTTTGCATTTCCACGCGTTATTCCTTAGAAATTGTTTCCAACATCAGGCCTTTCAAATTGCAAATTGACTTTGAAAACTTTTCTTTTTGTATTTCTCGTTTCTTACGTCACTTTTCTGCTTCTTTAGATTAGTTGCGACGATGAGGATGAATGAATCATCAGATCCCCCTGCTGGCACACACAGAAAACTTCAAAACTTCAAATCACATAACATACATAACATTTTTGTACTAATATTGTCTCAATTTTTTATTTCCAGACGTAGAAGATTTATACTACAGATGCGGTAACGAATCTATATACGTCCTGGACACTACAGGGAATAGTTATAGTGTAAGTAATGTAGTTTAAAGATTTAACCGTGTTTAAGCCGCGTGGGGAAGTTAGGCACGGGTAGAAATTTAATGTGCTACCAGCTAAACAACAAGGTGAACGATAAAGTTGACAGTTGCAATTATTCACCTCTTCATTGACTAGAATAGTTGGTACCTGACTAGAGCAGTACTATGTGAGACTAAATTAATGTTAATGGCTACTGTGCTAGTAAATGAAGCGTTCTTCTCTAGTCAAGTGACCACTGTGCTAGTAAATGAAGCGTTCATATCCAGTGAAGTGACCACTGTGCTAGTAAATGAAGCGTTCATTTCTAGTCAAGTGACCACTGTGCTAGTAAATGAAGCATTCTTATCTAGTCAAGTGACCACTATGCTAGTAAATGAAGCGCTCTTCTCTAGTGAAGTGACCACTGTGCTAGTAAATGAAACGTTCTTCTCTAGTGAAGTGACCACTGTGCTAGTAAATGAAGCGTTCTTCTCTAGTCAAGTGACCACTGTGCTAGTAAATGAAGCGTTCATATCCAGTGAAGTGACCACTGTGCTAGTAAATGAAGCGTTCATCTCTAGTGAAGTGACCACTGTGCTAGTAAATGAAACGTTCTTCTCTAGTGAAGTGACCACTGTGCTAGTAAATGAAGCGTTCTTCTCTAGTCAAGTGACCACTGTGCTAGTAAATGAAGCGTTCATATCCAGTGAAGTGACCACTGTGCTAGTAAATGAAGCGTTCTTCTCTAGTGAAGTGAGCACTGTGCTAGTAAATGAAGCGTTCATCTCTAGTCAAGTGACCACTGTGCTAGTAAATGAAGCGTTCTCCTCTAGTGAAGTGAGCATTGTGCTAGTAAATGAAGCGTTCTTCTCTAGTGAAGTGAGCACTGTGCTAGTAAATGAAGCGTTCTTCTCTAGTGAAGTGACCACTGTGCTAGTAAATGAAGCGTTCATATCCAGTGAAGTGACCACTGTGCTAGTAAATGAAACGTTCATCTCTAGTCAAGTGACCACTGTGCTAGTAAATGAAGCGTTCTTCTCTAGTCAAGTGACCACTGTGCTAGTAAATGAAGCGGTCTTCTCTAGTCAAGTGACCACTGTGCTAGTAAATGAAGCATTCTTATCTAGTCAAGTGACCACTATGCTAGTAAATGAAGCGTTCTTCTCTAGTGAAGTGAGCACTGTGCTAGTAAATGAAGCGTTCTTCTCTAGTGAAGTGACCACTGTGCTAGTAAATGAAGCGGTCTTCTCTAGTCAAGTGACCACTGTGCTAGTAAATGAAGCGTTCATCTCTAGTCAAGTGACCACTGTGCTAGTAAATGAAACGTACTCCTCTAGTCAAGTGACCACTGTGCTAGTAAATGAAGCGTTCTTGTGTAGTCAAATGACCACTGTGCTAGTAAATGAAACATACTCCTCTAGCCAAGAGGCTACTTTGCTAGTAAATGATGTGTGCCCCTTTAGTCAAGTGGCTACTGTGGATGACCAAACGTCCTCTTTTATCCTCCTTTCTAGGTGTCTGTCCGGTGTCCGGGCGGATTTTTTAGAAATCGGTAAATGTCCTTCTTTTTTTGGAAAGATTATAGCATGGACTAAAGCAAATTTGCTGCAAAGAGAATGCTTCCACACATAACGATCATCATATCACTTGGGGTGCGTTAAGTATTCGAGCAATGCTCACCTAGCATCTGGGAGCTGAAGAAGATCATTTTCCCAACTGAGTCATTATTAGGATACGGATTAACATACACTAAAAATATCTTGAAATAGGCAGTGAAATTGGCATAAAAATGATGAAAATAGGCACCTAAAAATAAATTATAAATTTAGAGAAGGTACGAAAATAGGAACTCTAAAATTTAATAAAAGACATTAAAACAGACAATCAATGTGAACTTATTTCAATTTTCTTTTTACAATGCACAGTTAGCACTTCCTTTTATACATAAAAGTGGGTTAATGATGAACAAAGTATTAAAACTCTTCTGATCGAAATTCACTTTTGCGGGGAATCGGCAATTAAAGTAATTCTCACAAAAAGAGCTTTTGCCAACGACTGTGGGAAAAAACAATTTGCACCATTGCAACAAAAAAATATTTTAAAGAACCTTCCAATTGATCCCCTCAAATCTGTCGAATACCATATTTCAGTCAGTACAACATAAACAAAGCCTTCCATCGTTCAATGTAGGGAAAGCCAAGGGAACGTAAAAAAAGCTGAAGTATGCAAAAATTGCAGAAGAGCCATATTTTTTTGGCAAGATAAAGCAAAATAGGAATTTATAGGTACTATAAAAATGCGTTTTCGGACTAGAAAAACCATGAAACGAACTTTAAACTTTAAAGCCTATGGTTTACTACAAAGGGATAAAAAAGGCAAATAGGCAAAAATTCCGCACCCTAGTCATTAGTATTATTCTAACTCGTTGCTTCGCCCTCTGAAATGGCTGATTTGGTTTGTTTTACTTCGCCTTTCTGCCACTTTTGCTAATCGCGAAGATGAGGATGAGCGATCATGTGATGATTTTGATGAAGGGGCAATCACAAAGAACACCCATGCCCAGGCCGGGATTCGAACCCGTGACCTCTGGCGTGGTGGCGCGGTGTGCTAACCACTCCGCCACGGAAGTCGGCCAGTTCCTTTTCGAGTCATACATACGCGATATAGAAACGCATAGTGAGAATTTTGATTATTAAGTAATATTTACTTTCATGAAATAACGAAGCGAAAGTGTAAATTCAGCCATGTTCTTGCAAGAAAATATGCAGCTTTTAATGAATGGAAGAAACGAATATGAGCTAAAGTGTAAGGTGGCTGTCACTTTCCCCTGCTGTTGAAAGACTGCTAGAAATGTTCGTGGCATTAAAATCATATTTCTCTACTCGATCTGAACTCCCGAAAATTTTAATTCGGTTTTTGGAATTAAGTTAAAGCGAATCTTACTTGTTAAATTTGCATTCACTTGTGAGGATATTTGCATTTTCATTCTAATATCCAAGAATCAGAAAAGGAGTAAAATTCTGTGCTTCAAATTGTAATATTCTTTGTCATTTGTTAAATAACAGATTAGAAGATTCTTTCTTTGGTTAAAGGTAATAGGAAGTTATTGAAAGAAATCACCTGAAAAGTATATGTGAGCAAAATATTAGTAACATTTATTTATATTAATTAAGTTATGAGTAATTGCAAAGGTTTTGCCATTTTTTTGCGGTGTCCTCTTTTTTATGGCTTTGTCCTCCTTTTTCGCCGTACTCTGTCCTCTTTTATGAAAGTATGAGTCTGCTCACCCTAACTGTGCTAGCAAATGAACCGATGAATAATTAATACTGTCTGCTTACCAGAGCTGGTTTGATTTTCACAATTAATACAGTATAGCATGCAGTCAAAAGTTTAAAAATATATAACTATTTATTTGGTATTAACTGACAGAATATTAAATTACCTGGCATCTGACATTTCATCATTTCTAATTGTGTATTTTCTAAATACCTCAAATTTTTCCTTTATTCTTATCAGAACTTACCAAAGCAAATAAATACAATATGAATATGTTTTTGTCATATTTCTAAATCTTTGGTGCTCTTATTTATAATGTTAATAAAATGCAATTATAACTATTTCCCTTCTATGTCTATCCTATTAGGTACGCTGAATAAGATATAAAAATATGTCAAAATTTTGAAAAGTAGTATATGTGATACGTGTATGTGCTTTGTGATTGTCTAAAATACAAAATAACAATTTAAAATAACTACAAACAGGAATAAATATTATAACCTACATATATTTTTAATAATGTTTATAATAAGCTAAAAAATGAAACGTGAAATTATAACTAAAATTGTGAGGTGAAGACAGGAATAAAATTCAAAATGCTTTTCCCAAATTTACGTAGTGTGGAAACTAAAAATGGTCAATAAATCACAAATATCTGATTCGAAATTATCAGAACAGCGGAGAGCCACGGAACAGTCGAATAAAATTTAAACAATCATTAGGAAAGCAAGACATAATTAAATATACGAATCTTCAGTCAACGTTTGTATTATGTAATGCATTACAAAAACATGTCCAAATTCAGTTTTGTGAGGAAGACAAAACCATGGATTGAAATATGAAATGGATTTGTTTTTTTAATTATCGCATACCTGACTGATCATATAATCGATAAAGTTATATTTTGCTATTTCTATTAACGAAAAAATTCCAATATTGTTCAACCTATTGAACGCAATGTTTGAATGACGAGAATTTTTTCCACTTCCCAGCTTTTGCAAGAGGTACAGGGGAGGAGGTATGCTTTTCGAAACAAATGACAGATGAAAGTTTTTAGTATATAATCACGCTGGAAGAGGGGGAACTATTTTTCAAATTATCCAATTCAACCTCATGAGCCAGGAGTCCTGACTAGTTCTCCAGCTCGGCGTACAATGAGGGTGGAGGGAGACGAAATGTAGCTATAATCCTCAAACAAAAGAGATTATCACGAGGGGGATTATTTTGTTAATGAACAACAACGGAGTGCTGTCTGCGTCAATGTGGAAAATGAAAAAGCAAAGGGGAGGGGTTGTTTTTTTAGTTTTCAGGATAATATTCAATTGTAAGCAGATAAAAGCCTTTTATCAATTACAGGTACTTAACCCTGTCAGGTTGTTTGGCATTTCATTGTTGTGACGTATTTTTCAATTAGCGGCCGTAGCAAAGGGAGGGCAAGGGGGTTGCCCCTTTGTGATCATTTCGGCCGGTGTAATTCGATTTTTGCAAGTTGCGCTTGTGTGTGCGTTTAGGGTTGGGGGAGAAAGAGAATTTGTACCTTTTGTTTGCTCACATGAAGATAAAAATAATGTGGAGATATGCATGCAGGCGGTTTGGAAAATCGAAATCTGAGAAGCGTAGTTAAAATTAGTGATAGCTGGGAATACAAGTGGGTTTGGGTATAGATATACAGTGATAGAGTAAACGGATAGGGTAAAACACTATTTTTATTCAACATTAGAACATGTAGGAAGTTGGAAGTAGATATTTAATCAACAACAATTAAGAGAACAGTACAGATATGCAGATGACATCAGCATAATAAAAGGGAAGGCAGAAATGTTATAAATCATATATAACGAACTAAACTACCAAAGGAAATAGGGTTACACATGGTTATAAATAACACAGAAGTGATGTACATTAAAAATATATATGCATGAAGAAGACAACACAATTAGTATATAAAACGTATTATAACTTGTTTGCTATACCTAATAAAGACAATCAAAGACGTACACAAGAATGTAAAATTAGAATTGTACAATTTCAACAAGTGATCTAGGGCTACAAGACAAGGAATGATGAAAACAATGAATGCGCTCGAAACGTTGGACTCTAACGTGTAATTAACCTGGCTGGTAACCCGAAAAACACTTGTTCGAATCACTTTACCATGAAGCTACAATTCTCACTTTTGAGATTATGCAAGTCAATGGTGAAACCAATACTGACATGTGGGCCGTCACATAAAGTATAAAGGGGACATTGGGACCAGTAAGAGAATTGGATGATTGAAGAATGAAGAGTAGAATATTAAAGATGTTGCATCAAATCTCAAAATACGAGAATTGCAACAGACTTTATGGGGAAAGATCTGAAGCAAACTGAACCTACCTGTTGGTAGAAGAAAACGTTGAAGGAAAAGGAACAATTTGGAGGTCGACTGAAGCAGAGTAATGCCAAAGAGAGCTGTAGCACCATTGATGATGATGATGAGTGCTCAAGTTTCCTATGAAAGATAATTACCCTATAATAAACAGTTCGTTATGTAATTGTTTATCGAGTATGAGAGGATCAATCACATTGGAAACTTCACTTTCACATCCAACACATTCTTAAAGTGACGGTATGGATGTCAAAACTCCTTGGGTCCTTAATATCCTTAACCTTGAACACAGATGTGCTTAGCGGATGACCTATGGTGTACTATGACGAAGGTCGTGAAAACTTGAATAGGAGGGTGAGAGAGAAAAGTGAAACAAGGTTTGCTCGTGAAAGAGAACTGGCATTGTAGTAACAGCTTTCACTCAAAAGAAGAGAAATCCTTGATGGTAAATTTGCCTATTAAACCTAAATAAAATTATTATAAAGGTTACATTGATAGAATTTCTGCAGTGAGAAAGTTGTAATAGCTCATTTATGTTGCCATAAAATTATTTCTATCAATCACTTCTACAGCAACGAATTATTAAGAATAATGTTCCCTACATTTTTTAAAATTAATATGATCATAATATTAATTGTTTATACAGTTGTCTTGTCTAAGGACAATGATACGTTTTGTACTGCCATCTATATATTCGTCAGTGGTCAATTTCGTTATTCTTGTTGTACCCTCGTACATATCACCATATTTCTACATCGTATTTAATGTATGGGTATTGTATATGGAGATGGAGATATAAGGAGGGTGTCGTGACAAAAATCAAAAATATGTCTAATGTACACTATGACATTTGTTCATTTCATGCAGTGGCGGCTATTATGGGGGCGAGGGGCGTAGTTGTCCTCACTTTTTTCCACTTTTCCCCTGCACTATGGTGAACCTTATCTTGCCCCCCCCCCCCCCGGTTTTGGCACCTTGCCCCGCTAGTTTTTGAAACTCAATCGCCGCCACTGATTTCATGTGATGAGTCATTACACAATAATTCAAAGATAACGACGCTTATGTGCACTATATTATTTCTTTATTTATACATAATTTTCTTTTGGCAGGATGTCGGGGTAGGTCTTTTCGGATCACCCGCGGGCCAGGCGCTGGTAGCGACAGATATGGAAAACCGGAAGTCACGAAAACGGAAGTCGAGCAGCGAATTATACAAGGAAGCTGCTGCCCTCTGGGGGTTAACCTGTAAGATGAGTGACAGTTGCCGGTGCTTAGAATGCCAGGTGAGTACTCAGAGCCATCTATACGGGGAATATGAAACCAGAGGGCGAGAGATTTCGCCTTAATATCATTCCCATCCAAAAAAAATGGGAGGCCAGGTAAAAAAAAGTTCTCTAACAATCTGCATTAAATATCGAATAACAATGTTCCCCAAAGAGGAAATCCCTTGTTGTGCTCTCGTTCTGCGTTATTTTTTTCCCTCTTTCCTGGTAAACGAAGTTCGTGAATGATTTAAAATTTAGAATTTGTTAAGGGGGAAAAAATGAAAACTACTGCCAACTTTAAACCGGATTTGCAAGTCAAAGGCTTGCAAAATAAGCCCAGGGTTACTCGCAGCTCCCTCTGTGACACGGAATTTCTAGTGTAGAGCATAACAAGAGGGAATAATAAAGGGAAAGGGGGAGAATAGTTGAATCAGAATGTTGATAACGCAAGGAGGAACTTAAAAGCTACTACAGATTGGTTATAATTTGATTTACAACTTATATTGAGAACGTGTAATGAATTGGTCCTTTTTAATTCCCTTCCTCCTAACTTCAACGTTATGAAGAAAGGTGCGAAAGAGAACAGAAACACAGTTTCCAAACCAAATAACATCCAAACATGACAAAACTAATTTTCCATCGCTGTATGTAACATCTACTTTCTCTTTTCTCAATTTCTATTGGTTTATTCTCATTTGGTTACATTAGGCTAAACTAGGTTAGGTGAGATACTTTGTGCATATTATTGTAGCTAGTTACGCTTTACTCAGTGTGATATTTAAAAAATACTATTCGGGGGAAATTCCAGTTAATTATTGCGAAACTACCAGCTACAATACATGTGAATAAATTATCTCACTCCACATAATAAATGATCAAGATAGTCAAATCGAATCATGAAACAAAGGAGGACACAATAATAATAAAATATATATGTGTATACGTGTATGATGTGTGGATATGTCGCATACTTAGCTATGTAGAATGGAGTCACAAAATTGTATTTAAGGATAGAACAATTAGCCTTGAACTAAACAGGAAATTTCCCGGAATTTTACAAATTTAAGTAGGCTACCACTAGCATTACATTATGTCTTACATACTTATTATGGGTTAAGGTGTGTGTTTTTACTCCCACTTACTATATTAATACTTTTCACAAAGTACATTATGGGCCTCCCGATGGCGCAGTGGTGGCATCGTCGCCTTGCAATCAAGGGGTCCCGGGTTCGATACCCGATGGAGTGGTTCGAATTCCACTTTAAACTGTAGGTCCAGTCCCAATTGGCCTTACAGTGCATAAAGTGGATTTAAAACACCAAATCAATCAATCACAAAGTACATTACGACCTACAAACTTTCAGTGTTTAGATTGATTGATTGATTTAGTTTATTTGACTTCGCGTTTTATGCCTCTTGCGAAGATGGGGATGAGTGATGAAATGGATGAATGGACATTGACAAACAACCAAGCCCGAGCGGGATTCGAACCCGGGACCCTTGCCGTCGCAGCGCGATGTGCTAACCACTCGGCCACAGGGTCCGGCTTTCAGTCTCTAGAAGACAGCAAGATGGACAATATTTCTTAATAAGGTTTTTCTTCATTGAGGTTTCACCATTCCGCGAAAGAATCGTCTCTTTATCCTGTATATATGCAACCACAAAGTACAAATGTATGGCTGGAACTTGCATTTACTTTTTCAGTAGGAAGCGAGACTAAAAAGAGCAAAACGTCACATGAATTGAAAACGACTGATTGGGTTTATTTTACTCCAACTTTTGGCTAATTGCGAAGATGGGGATGAGTGATGATATATGATGAAATTGATCAAGGGATACACACAAAGTACACTCATGTCCAGGACTGGATTCGAACCCGGGATGCCTGACATCGTAGCGCGTTGCGATAACCACTCCGTCAGGGAAGACGATTATGCACTGTGATGTCCTTACCTTTACAGAATAAGAGCTGGTTGTATTTTGGAACGCTGTGAGATAGAAACTTGAGGCAGTAAGGGTTTTCGTCATAGCTGAATTAGTCCGAGATTACCATATTAATGAAGCCTGAGCCAATGTCGAAAACATATGCATACTACTTGAACCTTATACGGAGAAAATGCCATCACCTATGAAATTCAGATCAGCCAGGCTTTGTATACGGTCCATCTGCTACGGACACGTTTGGACTTAGCAATATCCGCGTGGAACATGCTTGAAATTTCTTCCTTAAGCAGAGTGATGTGATGAAAAAGTAGTGGCGTGTTCGATCGGTGAATTTGACGCCCCCCATACGAAATATTCTCGTTCTTCTTTTAAAAATTTACTAATTGACTGGATCGTAAGCTATACTTACTACGTTCTTTAAATTGCATGCATTATATACTATTTATACGAACTTTATCATTAATCATTCAATTGAGCCAAAAAGTGCAATTGATATTCACAAAAGAGGAGATTATCTTACTCGATATAAAATATTGCTATTGTGTGTCGTACAATTATTGAGCACGAACTTGTATACTGTTCGGAATTATTAATACTATCGTTTATAATTGAAAGCCCACCATCTATGAAGTATGTACAGTTAAACAGCATAAGGGTAATTGTAGATCCCACGTTAAACTGTAGATAAAGTCCCGATTAGCCTTACTGTGCATAAAGTGGACTTAAAACACCAACTCAATCAATCAATGTTAATTGTTTCCGGTTTATTTTCATAAAGTGTTGATAATGTCTTAAGACTAGTTTTACGAACTTAATTATTAATCATTAAATTAAATCGAAAAAACACTTATCATTCGCAAGAGAATCTCTCTCTTTACGTATCGTAAAATATTGTTACTGTGTGTAGCATAAATATTGAAAACTAACTTTTTTACTGTTTGGCTTAATTATTCTAATTTCTAGTTGAAAGGACCCCATCTATGGTGTCTTTCCTTTAATGTCCTAATATAAAGCGCAATAAGAAAATAGTAATACTGGTTTATTTCCATAAATATTCGTATTTTGGGTCTAAAGTGTGAATAATGGACTATAAGAATAATCTGAACGTCTCATAGTGAAAATAAATCAATTGAAAATGTTACTGGATCCACGTCTCGCTGTGGCAACAATGATTGATTGTACCTGGCAATATTGACTCAACTAATGTGCAGATTTACGATATTGGAACGCTTTCTTTGCCTTTCTACTTCGACCCAAATCTATTTAGCTTCCTCGAGGATCGAACTTATAGCCTTTCCTCCTGAAGGTGTGATCCACGAAGTCACGTGGAAGCGTCGGCGTGAAATATCGCGCCAGTGGAGCCACCTATATCGGAAATCTATGAACGAACCGGAAGCTGCAGAGACGCCAGGCGGGCGATGCCGGAAATGCGTTAGGAAGAGCGTCTTCTTCCGGGAGATAGCGGCGGTTCTGCGGGGATAAAAAAAGGGAGAGGAGTGTTTGCTGATGGTGTCGGCGAATGGGAACGGTTCTCAGTATTCAGGTCAATAGATACCGATTAGGATGGCTGGAAGAAGAGAATGTGGAATCACTTTTACGTTTCCTTCAAAACTACCTGCCTTAAAAGAACGATCACGTTTCTTGCAAGGCTTCGAAGAACTCGATGTGAGCTGTCAACTTCAGTTTACAAAGCATCAAGATTGCTTCTTGCTGCTTACTGCGATACAGGGAAATAACCTCAATAGTTCAAACATTTATACAATAGGCGGCTAAGAGGACATTTAAAATATGAAAAATATTCAAATAAACCATACTCTACAATTTAAAATGGCAATTATGAAAATCGCAAGCTGAAAATAAACAAAACGGAACGTTAAGAACAGAAGGGGAATAACGGCATGTTGTGTGTGTGTGTGTGTGTGTTAATGGGGAGGGGACGTATGACATGTTTTCATCTTTCGCTCACTACGTTCATTGAAAATAAATTGTTAGACATTATGTCCGCAGGTATTCATTCACTAGCGCTCCGATGCCTATGAGGAGTCATTGTTAGATGTTATGAAAGGGATCGACTTTTACAAAGTGAAAGATGATCTAATCTTTACACTAGAAGTATGGTATAATAACGATATTATACGAATAAATATTGAACATATTAAATATATTTATAAGATGTTGTCAAGTGTTTTCTACCTGTTTTAGAACATTATTTGATCATTTTTGGAATATTCTCGAGATTTTATGCGAGATAAAATTTGTTACTTTTGCTTCAGTTAGTAAAGTCCAAGATTTGTAACTTGATTACGAGCTCGAGAAAAAATTATCTACAAATACATGTTTCACTGTTCAGTGTCGTAAAAGAAGCATTTTTTAAGGCCGTCAAAAATACATTCTTTACGACAGTCTCTAGGTACGTGTCAGAGAGGTTCATATGCAAACGAGTCGCGAATCATTCTGAAGAGGGCAAAAAAAAGAAAGAACCCAAAAACATCACTGGCGTGTTTCCCCTTACTTTTTCATCCCGAACTCCAAACGGAATGCTCTGTGGGAACAAACCCTCTGGTAACGTCAGGCAAATCCATTCGAACCTCTACGTCGCCTTTCATTTTTTTTATTCTCTCTGTGTTCGAAGCTCGGATTCTCAGAGAATTTGACAGAATGGATGAGAATAGAAAAGCGAAAGCATTCTTCCTCTGGAACACGTAACTCTACTTCGGCCTTAAAGAACTGATTCTTTTTTTTTGTAAGGTAGAATCAGATAGTTCTTGGACTGACAGAAATTCAAGCTCGGGATAGCTTACGTCATTCTACGTTTCATCCATTTAGTATGAGCGTATAAATACCATATATAGACAATGTAGTGCCTTATTTTTTTAATGAAGAAATAACTGGTATGCTTCCCTTATTGTAAAATCTTCTATTCGTAAAATTTCATTTCAATCTTAATAAAATCATTGAAAACTGCCATGTCCTAATTATACACAATGGCTTAATCAGAAATTACAGAGAAAATTAGCATATTATCTTGTTACATCGGCTCCTTTGAAATTATTCTGTTTTTGTTATTTAGCGACGGTTTTCTGGAATTCGAACCCGGGACCGTTGGCGTCGTAGCGTGCTGTACTAAGGTTAACGTCAGTTGCATGCTTGAGTGAAAGTTGGCACCCACGCGCCTCACACAGGGTTCAAACTAGGATCAATTTTATCATTTGCTGCAGTTATTATAACAGTATTTATTACCCATTAATTGCAATTGTTAAAATTACTAGCTTACCTCAAGGGCCATTAAATTAAAATATTTACATAATCAAGGGGCTTCGAGTTTATAATTTTTGATATTGTTTTAGTCAGATAAATTTATAATATATTTTTAATGTTTCATATTGAAGAAATAATCATTCTCTTTTAAATTTAATTACTACTTTCGTATAGGTGAAACACCTAGAAATAATTTATTTCGCACCTTTTTACAGTGATAACGTACTATTCTGCATTGCGGAACATATTTAGGTGTAATAATGAATTTCTAACAAAAGTAATGTCTATTTCTTACATTTAGGAATACTTACTGTTATTCGTTATTTCGATTCCGTAACACACAATATTGCGATAGCGTACTGGTTCATCGCGCGTTGTGCCATTGTTTTGTCGATTTGGAGAGGGCATGCAGTGTTGCAATCTTGTTCACCGAAAAATGCCTACTTTCGTGTCCGGATTTGAAATTATGCTAATACCTCGCAAACCATTGACGTTAGCCCCACAAACCATTGAGGTTAGCCCGACAAACCATTGACGTTAGCCCCACAAACCATTGACGTTAGCCCCACAAACCATTTCCCGTAAGGTTAGGTTAGGTTAGGCAAGCATAATTTAATTTAAGAAAAAAATACTCGACACGTCATGTTATTGTGATAACACTGCGAGGTTTGAAACACTTACTCGGGGGTTACGTCATGTAACACACTGAAACATTGTGCTCACGTGCAGAAAGCAAATGGCGGCAGCAGCAATAACGTGTCGGAGAGATATTTTCGCAGATAAACACATGATTTCGCATTAAAATGTATCAAAACTACATTCCCGAACTTCAACAACGCTAAAGAAAATTATTTGCGTAACTACTTTCTTATCTAAAAAGTAAGAAATCCGTTTCCGCTATACAAAAGTGTTACCTAAATTTATTTCATATCAATTATATTAATAAAGTTCCGAACTACTATGTTTTCAGAAGTAAAGTAGAATTTAAAAGCAAAATACACCGTTTGGCTCCTAAAAATTGAAAGAAATATCAGATGAGCATACCGAATGGCTATCGATGCCAGCATCACCTGCTGATGAAAAAATGAACTACTGCCATGAACAGTCTTTCAATAACGGATCCCCGTAGCTATATTTATTAACTACCTCAGCAGGCGAGATTAAAAGTGATTTCTGTCTCAGCATGGAACGATTTAGCTGGTATTTCGCACGTAAATTGAATCTGCCTTCAAAACAGGCTAATATTTTCGACACCGGAAACGAAAATTCTTGGTTATATTCTAGTTCTAGCTACTAAAAATACCTTACAATAACCACGTATTATAATTTATAATCTTAAAACTTTTTTAGTCAAAGAGCTTGTTATTTCAGATACATTATTGTTAGGGCCGCTGTTATATTGTTTTGTTGGTATGCGAACATATTAAAATTCACAATAATATTTCACTAGTTGCTATACTACATACTACGCTCGTGCATGGTGGGTGGCCAGATTTAAAGTTGTTTTATTCAGAACCCTTTGTAGCCCGTAAAACAGTGAAAACTACTTTAGCACTTAATTGCTTAATTTCTAATAATTTAAGGTCATTACATAGGTCATTTTTTAAGGTTCTTTAGGTCATCAACTTCCTAGCCATAGTTATCGTTACAGGGTGTATAGGAGAAATGAAAATTTTACGTGGTGGATGTGCATCAAGGAGAAGCAATAAAACTGTCGGACTGAAGGAATAATTCGAATTATCTAAGTTCATGTTATCGAATAATTCGAGTTATCCAAGTTCGAGTTATCGATTAATTCGAATTATCCAAGTTCGAGTTATCGAATAATTCGAATTATCCAAGTTCGAGTTATCGAATAATTCGAATTATCCAAGTTCGAGTTATCGAATAATTCGAATTATCCAAGTTCGAATAAAAAGAGTTTACTTGTAATTTCAATTTGTTGTATTTCGCACTAATATCATGCCGAATTAATATAATGCACTATTATGGTAGATTCGGAGTCAATCAAATGACTCTGTACGTATAAATTATTTATGATTATGTGGAAAGTAAAAATGACCTGGATCCTATCCTTCTCAGGTATCTGAGGCTATCCTTTAAAAATAACAACATTTAAAGGACTTAGTGAATTGTTTCTCAAAAATCTCATATTTATGTATGGTTATGAGCTACGTCCATTGTCCGTTAAGTGTCAGTTTTAATTCGAGTTGTCTTGTAATTTCAGAGTCGCTACTTCGACTGCGATTATGACGAGGACGAGAGGAGAACGGAGGGGGGGCTGGCAGCAGGGACCCCAGCTCTTTTGGACCATGTTATGTCTCACCCCATGACGTGCAGTCTGCTCTGAAAAAAAAACTGGAAAAAAAACATGAAGAACCAAAAATGTCTGACGTTATCCGCTCCACAATATGTACCAGCACTAATTGTTTTTCAATGCTAATGTTTATTTACATGTTTTTTATTTGTCTGTTTTAAGTGACGTACCAGTCTGCGGGTACATATGGAAAAGAAGGACATGTTCTAAAAAGTGAATAACTGTACGTGTGTGCATGTGTGTGTATGTGGATTGCAGTTTACAATTCTTCATGTTTTGATGAAAAAATTGCTGGGTTCCAAACGGATTTGATGATCTCCTGTTGTAGTACTTGAATTCAAATTTTGTTGACCTTTTTGTTAATACTGCCATTAAGTCTTACAATAGAATTAATGTCAACCTTATTGGTTAGCGTTCTCCTCTTTGACGAGATACTGTTGGAAAGCAGCAGCGACGTTCTTAGTTCGATTCCCAGTCCTGGCGCTGGTATTCATTTCTGCTTATCCATACAGGGTGTCTAAACTAGGACCATGATAAAATTCAAGTATAATTCCCGGTTTTCAAGACGAGCTTTCAAAAATTCAAGGATACAAGCAGTTTTTTTCTCTATTTCAACTTTACGTATTATTGCCTCTCACCACCCCCATACATACAAACACAAATGTGTTAGCAACATTAAGGGTCCAAAAATTCTAATTCAATTCAACGGTATATTTAATTAAAATATTTAATTTAAGGTGCTGAGTTTCCATTTAGCATTTCACATAATCAGACTCGGAAAACATCTACAAACACAGGTCTCAGATGTTACGGGATATACTAATCTGCGAAAAATTGTTACTTGTCAAACTCAATTTGCCTAATCAACTTCAAGGTATATTCCAATAATCTTCCGTCTGTCAGATTGTTCTGGAAAGGACACTAACAAAGTAAACGTATTGAGATAATTGACTTATTTTTTACACAGCTTTATTTTCCTTCCTCGATAAAAATGAATGCTAAACTGTGAAAAACTTGTCTCAGGCCATTTATGAATGCATATAAAAATTCAATAGGATTTGGATTAATAAAAGTTGTAATTTTTCATTCATAATTCTCGGAGCCAATAATTCAAGCATAATTCCCGTAATTCAAGAAATTCCCGGTGAGTAGACACCCTGTAATAACAGATTCATTCTTGTTGCCGCGATAAGCCCAAGAGATGGAAAAGCGAGCAAAAATACAAAACGGAGAAACTGAACAAAGGCGTAACCGTAACTTGGAGG
Source organism: Lepisma saccharinum (assembly GCF_977018435.1). NCBI lineage: Eukaryota > Metazoa > Arthropoda > Insecta > Zygentoma > Lepismatidae > Lepisma > Lepisma saccharinum. The sequence continues at coordinate 33,013,184 of NC_139249.1, forward strand.
GGGCACTCTTCACTCAAAATTTCCGAATAAGGATATTTTTTTAACCTTCTGAGATTCATGCTCCTCTAAAATAGGTCTTCGGTCCTTTCCACTTAACCTTTCACGCATCATCTCATTGTTACGATTAATCGAATATGCAGGATGTCGCCGCACAACAACGACAGACTTCCACAAAGGTTTCTTTCAGTGTATTCGTGAAGCTACTAAGATTGGGGTAGTATGTCACTGTCACTAGGCTCCAATTACACAAACAAAAAGAACCCGAAGAACACTAGCGCGCTGACATTTCGATGTTTCCCTTGTTCCAAAATTCTTTCTGGTTTTCGATTTCTCTAACAGTGAAAAGTGTGAAAAAGCAACAGTGATAAAGCCTGACACGTCAGCCCATGCTTCTTCACCACCAAGGTTGGGATATAACATGCTCGGATTTTTCGATACCTTACCCGAAACGACATGCTTTTGTACACTTCGAATTTCAACTCTGTCGCGAAAAAATGTGTTTGCAACCGTAACAAATACATCGGTAGATTTTGAAATTTCTTATCTTCTTGGTCTATGATATCAGACCAACAGACGAAGGTGCGTTCTACTTAGATCACAATGTTACATCTCTTCCACCACATAATTTCATATCTGAGAATTAAGATACCCATAGGAATTTCCACAAAGTAAATTTGAAAGCTCAGTATTGTCAACGAAAAAATTCACAACAAATTATTTTTTATATAAACATTCATTCTCGCTCACGAATACACAGAAATTGAAATAGAAACACATAAAATGTCAAAATATCTACGTAGCCATCGACTTTATAACACCGAGAACAAACAAAATAGAAATGTAAAGATTAAATTCCACAGCGCCATCCGGAAAATACAGAATTTCAAAATTTAAACCCATAGAATGGAATAGACACTTATTTTTGTAGACTAACGTACTACAAATTTTCCCAAAGGAAAGAAGGAGAAATTTTTGGTGGCCAACATAAAAATGATATCAATGAAGAGAATTTATACAAGCAGAATTCATTTGTCTTATTAAAATGTTAGTTTATTTATTATTTGTTATTACTGAAGAAAGAAAAATAACAGTAGGATAGAGAAGTGGCATATAATCATAATAAACACCTAGTATTTGATAAATATGCCAAGCAAATGGCGCAAATATTGAATTGCTATATGTAGTACACGAATCAAAATAACATGCAAGAAGTTTCTTCTGATTTGTAATATGATAATAATTCTACCATATTTGTTCTACGAGTTAATGTATCAAGCAAGATTTGAAATTGTTATTTAATAAAAATTTAATCACAATTTTGCATCACTCATGTCTAATCAAATGCTAATAATTATAATCATGTACTGGACATTTTAGATATAAGCTTCTTATATCATTGATGATCATCAATTCCTTACATAAAGGTACTGCTCGAAAGCACATGTGAACATGTCTATGTTAGAATGGAATTATGTATGTGCGTGTGTCTGTGAGTTTGTGCATAAATAACAAAGAATTTCACTATGCATGGGACAGAATATGTGATTGAGAGTATGTGTGTGATGCGATAGTTGAGTAATAATGTGGGAATTAACTACGTTCCATTAATATTTATGAAAAAGCTGTTTTGTAACAATACATATACATGTCACTTTGTTCTAAATCAAATTATTTAAGATGAAATTTTGAGTGTGTATATGTGTTGATTCATTTAGTCGCATATATATAAATGTGCAAGTTTTATAAAAACATAATTTGCTGAGGAATATACAAAATGATAAAGTTTGAGTTGAGTGTTTAAGATGTGAAGGAATCTTCAAATTCCACAACGCTTTACGTAATTTTAAAACACGACGATAATTATGCATCTAGGTTACAACCAATGGTTTCTCTGCACATTAACTCCTTGAAATTATTTTATAATTTGTATCATGGGGTAGGATAGTGAAACACTTCAATATGTTACAGAAGGTACTACTGTCATGATAAAAAAAAACTGTTAGAATTATCTTGAGTTAGCCTGACAGAAACAAATTAATTTATTAATGGATATATTTATTTTATATTCTAAACGAAATATCAACTTGTTTAGATAAGAAAACAAGGTGACATAATAAGTCAGCCTTCAGTACAATACATACAATCATAATGTTATAATGCACTTAATTACTCAGATTTATATTTGATAATACATGTTTTCTGAACAATTTAACAATATAATTATTTATAATAATATAAGTAGTTATAATATAATCGATTTCTGAATGGAAGGTAAAATCAATGTTAAAGGGAAAGAGCTTTGTGTTAGAAATGATGCAATATTTCTATGTGAATGTTTTATTATAATCAATTTCTTTGACAATAAACGGATACTTATTCCATCTGCGATATTTGTGAGATCAGATCACAAGTTTAAAACTGAATGTTTTTGGAGTGGAAGTATAAAGAAATTTAATTTTTAGGTCTAGAAACATAGCTTCAAAACACAGTATCAAGAAATACTCGAGAAATTGTTTTCAATGCGCATTTTGACAGGCCTATTTTGCTGCAATATCGTTAAAGTTGATTTGTTTACAAGTTTGTCATATTTATCTTCATATTATATGTGTACATACATACATACATATATATATTAGGGATGTGCCGAAGCCGATTACAGATGTATGAAAATCGGCCGAAATTGACACATCGGTATCGGAATCGGCAAAAATCCGATATTTAAACCGGTACAGATTATACTAGAGTTTTACCTTCTAACAAGTTTTATATTCTAGTTTTGTAAGATTTATTGAAAATTTGGTTATGATTCGTCATTATTGTAGAGTTTTTGTAATAAAATTATTGCAAACTCATTCAGAGGATCAACCTAACTATAAATCGGAAATAAAACAGTACATTGCTGAACCAAGATCTGCTGTTGTGTTGGAAATTCAAAAATGATTATTCAAACCTGAAGCAAGTCCTGAGAAAATATTTGGGCATACCTGCTGCATCAGTATTCAGTGATTGAGTGTTCAGTGTTGCTGAACAGATTTGAGATAAGAGAAGAAGTAGGTTACTTCCTGAAGTGCTTCCAAATCTCGTGTTTCTGAAGTTGAATCTGGCAGAACAGGAATTCATTTTGCATTTCAAAGAACTGCTTGTGTACTAATGTTTAATCTTGAGAATCCATGTTCTTCTTAAAGGTTCACATAACATTTTGTAGATGCAAATGTACATTCGCATCTCTTGAGAATATATATGTATATACATATGATATGCAATAGAAATGTGCATAGCAAATTTATTATTGTCATGCTGAAAATAACATCCCATTTCTGTTTAATAATCTTATGTATCGGTATCGGTTCCAAAAATTATCGGTGAGTACATCGGCATCGATAAATTTTCAGCTTCGTCACATCCCTAATATATATATATATATATATATATATATATATATATATATATATATATATATATATATATACACGCACGCACGCACACACAAACATATGTATGACTCAAAGATTGTAAAGTGTTGTGGAATTTAGGCTTCGGCTATGTTAAATTATTGCAAATTTTATTTATGTTGTGTCTGTCTGTTCACTACAAGAAGATATCACTATGAGCTTTAATGCACATAGTTGGGTGAAATTCTTAATTGTTTTATTATAAATTCTAAAAATACAGTTACACTTTCATGGTTTGTACATAAGATTTACTAAAGATAAAAGATAATTCAAACTATACTTATATTTTTGTCTTCAACAATGCTCAAGTGTAGAGATATTATATATATATTGACCTGATTGTATCTATAGATGGATTTAACGTGTTACACAACAGAAATGAATTATTCCTACATATAAATATATAAAAATCGAGGAATCACACCACCGTAATATTGAATGTTAAGTATTTGTATTACCTTGGCGTATTTTATTTGTAATTTTTTATTGTTTCTGCGTGGATGAACCTGCTGTGTTAATATTGATAGTATTGTACCTCAAGAACAGAAATTAATATTAAGAAAGAAGTTATAATAATGATTTTCTACGTAGAAATATGTAGTAAGAGGTGCATAGTTATAAAATGATTTAATCTAACTGCCATTTGCTATAGTGGTGCAATGTTAAATGTAACTATATTGATTTGTTACGTCACTAGTTCTGGACTACAACTTTCACTTCTTGAATTAACAATATTATTCTATATCTTGTATACCTAGGAATTTTTACTGACTGGAAACAATGAATAGATTCTCTCCGCTTGTCGATCGAGATTTCAAACGAGTATGCGAAGGTTACATGTGTAAAGTTGTGCATCAAGTTAACTCATATCGCATTAAACTAGTGCAGGATTGGTCTGTCTGTACTCCAAATTTTGTTTCTGCATTGGGATAGTTACCTAGCAGTCAATATACAGTATATAGATTTGATCAATTATTGACTTAAAGAGACAAATTATGAACGAGTTATATTAATTTGGCAATTTGTGGGTTTTCGATACCACGTAACCAAGGATAATAGATAATCCTTGACGTAACTGTTTCAGAGATATCTATACCCTGTCCCAGATAACTGTGGAGCAGGGCCGCGGATAGCGGCAGTAGAGGAGGGGGGAAATCGAGTGGTGAAAGCGCAGCGTTGCCAACCGACTGTACATGTACGGAAATGTTATGGTATGTACGATCCAGACATTAGTCCGGACGCTAAATGTACGGCTTATCAAAATTGGCACTTGCTGTTTTATCCCTAATATTTCCCTAAGAAATTATTAAACCAAGCGTAAGGACCTCGAGACAAAAACACGGTCCTTTTGCCATGTGTGTACGGTATTGTCGCTTTCAAAAGTTCGCAACGCTGCCAGAGCGAAGCAGGGAAATCGGGTAGCTCCAGTCACCCATTACGCAAATCTGTTTCTTTCACTGTTCATTGGTGAAGCCGTCTCGCGTCGCTACTTGCGCAGAGACTTGTTCTCGTTCGCCTGCTCTATAGTTAGCTGGTACAGGGTATACGTTTAAGTAGATATTTATTGTTGACTCTTTATTGTTTGGCAGATGAACGTGTTGATGGAGATTCTGTAGGTAGCAGTAGAATGTACACAGTAGTACTAAATTTTATCTTTGCCTATCTAGTAGTTTCTCAATACTGGTTATGTATTGATTAGACTCGATTGTTGATTAGAACAAACAATTACATGGCCCAGTCGATAATAAATAGATCACATCAAGCTGATAATTCGGAATTCTTTCAACTTCACACTTGTAGCTTCGAAGTTTCCAAGTTATCACAACATTAATCATAGATGGACGGAGGAGGGACCAGCTAAACAATTTATATCGCGTTAAACTAGTATGTTCTAGGCCTTCAACTTTCAGAACATTTGTAGACGTTCACATTTGTTAGTTCTGAGATATTCGACAAGTCGATTTAGATCAGTTACCTCTCACGGCGACTGACGGACCCAGAAATATTGCACTGAGATATAATTTAGTATGTCCATCAATCCACCAAGTTTAATTTTTATGGCTTTGGATATTTCAGAGGTAACCATAGTGCTTCCCTGATGTCATAGTGGTAACGCTATCGCCTTGCAATCAACGGGTTTCGGGTTCGATTCTCGGCTGAGCCATATTGTGCAGTGCTTGGGTTGCTACTTTAAACTACAGGTCCTACCCTGCTTAGCCTATATGAGCAAAACGTGGTCTGTAAACAAACGTTGCCAGATAGTTGACACGGATGCACACAAACGTCGCATAATTGTACATTTTCTTCAGACTTTGTTGGTTATATTTGTGTCCTAAACCGTCACTCTTAAATTCACGAACCGACGTACAGTGTTCAAAGTTCAATTCAAATTCACTGCCTCAATCCGTGAAGATGAGTGTGTCTGGCCTCAGATAAACGTATTATAAGACGTTTATCTGTGGTCTGAAGTTAGCTCTTTTGAAACCTCTGAATCTTCTTGATAATTCTTCACAACTCGTCTTCTTGTTCTTTGTTTATAATGCTAACAGTATATTCCAAATTGATCGAATACTTATTGTGAAGAAAACCACGTAAAGTAATTCACATCCCATATTTCTTACGTTTAAATATTCTACGTATATACAACTTTATATCAAGATGTGTCGGTACTTTTCATTCATCTATACATAATTCTCAGAAAAAAACTCATTTTCAGGTGAAAATGTTACAAACATTATACTGAATCACCATCAAATGTTAATAATTAACTGGTCAAACAAATCTGTACTCTCATTAAATGATCAAGAAGAAGATATACGCAAGGATTATCTATTACTTGATATACTACATATATAAAAATAGTTTCGAGATTTATCAAATGTTCCCGGTGTAGAAATTGAACCCACGATCTGTGATGATAGATTACAATCAGTCCACTCTCTAATTTGTCTTTGACTTATAAAGGTTTAATGTAAGTAAATATCTTGACAAATGAAACTTGAAGGTATGGGTTTGTGTTTGATTTAGATTTTATTGCAGCTATTGGAAGACACGTATTATATTATATTAATAACACAAAGTTATGATGAGAAGTAACGCCAAATGTGTAGCAGAAAACGTTTTTTGTGATAAAGCAGACTTGGCGTTTTTAGCTCCATCCATTCATGCCAAACAACATGAAGTATAGAGGCCTTTGGCCCGGTTAGGTGCAATGTTGCACCAGTCGAAGTAAAAACTCAGTAGTAACATTTTAATGTTTTTTAAGAGTGTAGGAGAAAATAATCGGCTTCTACGATTGTCCAATTCATCTACCATTTCAATCGGTTCTGAACATTAAGCAAGCACACTACATGTACTCTAAGATAAATTAGGTGAATGATATTAACTATCACACTATCTTTCTTACATTACTTACATGTAACAATACAGTCACTGTCACCTAGTGCGCGAACTGCTCACTACTACAAGAGATTAGCAGAACTCTTTATCGAAATATATTTTACTTATGAGTATTGTGACCTCACGTCTCATGTCGTGTTATTACCAAATAATTTGTACTTCGAAATAGGCTGTGTACAGTTCAAATACTTGCTCAAACTATTCAATGGAGTGAATTGATAAAACGACTCATACAATTTTAGGAATATTAATTTAATAAATAATTTTATAGTCTTCCACAAGAATTAGGTAACGTAGAAAATAGTGGAATAGATTGTGAGACCCCTGTAAAAGCCATAATTTTATTATTTAATCTGTCAATCTTTTACTCAGGCAACACATGTATGGTGTATGTATCTCTTTATTTTTATTTATCTTATCTCACATTCAGCTAGAATATTCAGGATGCAGCATGACATATGGAACCGTATATTTGAAATAGGTTCAAAAACAAAAGCAAGAAGCCAGTCATATAAATTTCATTTTAAAAATTCTAAAGATCCAAATTTGTTTCTCGTATGAATGAGTTTAATTAATATAAATATGATTAGATTCGGTTCTACCATAATTTTCTAAATTAAAGTTGGGAATGGAACTGACAACTTCATTAAGTTTTCGTTCTTTATATTTTGTACACTGAAAAATGCATGATCTTGTGCTGCTTCACATGAACATTCTATATTTTGACTTATTTTGATATTATGTAAACGAAAACTGTTCATAATTTAGTATATCTTATTCTCATGATGTTATTATTTGTGTTCTATGAATATTTAAGTTCTTACAGCAAACTTTATTCTTTTATACTCTAATTTTGACTTTCTGTTCTAATCGTAGTCTCTCTTTATAATTGAACTATATAATTTATATTACTGAGTCTTGGTTTTATCAGTTACAAAAGCTATACATTAAGTCTATACATTACTGGGGGAAACCCTGGGGGGTAAAGGCGGTCAGGGGCGTGATGCTGATCACATCACCCCCACTCACGACCGGATCAAGAAAGTGTGGGGCGTTACCCCCACGCCCCCTATACGCCTTCATGGCGTGGTGCTAAGCACAGGGGAACACTTTACCTTTTACTTTACCTTTTTTTCTACATTAAGTCTGTGTATTTTTGCATTATGTTAAGTACACCACATTTGTAACTCGAACATGTTATCGTTGACATCAAATTATACTTTCTCGAATACTATATATAATGAATATAATTTCAACATCTGATATTGAAATTATAGAGGGTAAAAAAGCAAACAGTCATTTCTCTACGATACCTTTGTAAAAGTTATATCGTGGTTTCAATGAATTGGACACTAAAACAATAGTTGATGAGCATTCTCTTAAACTATTTGCATTTGGTACGTTGGTGAATTAACTAATTTAATTTCACATGTTTTGAACTTAATCCCAGAATTATAATTCTAAATTTCCTGGATATATTAAATATATATGACATTCTTCATTCTTCTTACTGTCTTTAGTTCATGTCAGCTTGTAGACACACCATTTTTTCTTTCTTTATAAACATATATCTTATGCATATTTATTTATAACTTTTCAATAATTTGTTTTATTTTCCTAATGAATGAATTCACTATGAATATAATTTAGATTTTTGGGATCTGCAGAAAATGGTGTTGGAAATAGAATTCTTTATTACATTAATGCTTTTATGAACATTTGTCTTTCTTCTTTATATTTTAATTACGTATATTTAAAAATATATGATCTGTAATCTTCACAAAGCTAAACATCGGTACATTTTACGTTACACCACTATAGCAAAATGCAAAAATAGAAATGGTTGGTTGTTACTATAAAAGAACTGCCTCCATTGTCCCCATCTCAAACAATCAAAAGTACTCTTTCTATACTCTCCGTGTACTATAAAAAGATATTTTAAAAATGAATAAATGAAAAAGTCTCAATGAAAGTACGCAGCGATGTTGCAAATATTAAAAAAAATGTAGCTGGATCATTTTCGTCACATCCTTCATACAGTTAAATAACTTGTAGGTCATGAATACTCATTATTAGTTCTCTGAGATAAATCTGTAAGGAATGTTATTCCTATATAACAATACGTTATATTGTAATAAATGGTGTAGTGTTTTCCAAATATTATAGTGTGTATTTTTCTGTTTTCCTCTGTTCCAATTTCTGAAATTTTAGATGTCTTCACTTAGCCGAGTTCGAGCTGCGTTTATGGTAAGTAATCATGGTAGGTACTAACATAGGTGTATTGTATGTACGACGTAGAGTATCGTATTTCCGACGGCAAATATAATAAGTAAGATTTGCTATATTCACGTGGTGAACAAAGTGCTACGTTATTTTCAGTGTGAGGCGTCGCTAAACGTTCGCATATTTTCACTGAAATTACACTTAGGGAGAATTCACACCGAAGAGACACGCGACATGTGACACGAGACACGTTTCGCTTGGAAGCCAACACTCAGTAATTAATGCAACCTTTCGAACCGAAGAGACACGGCAAGATGCACGTGTCGCGTGTCGCTTACGTGTCTCTCGGACTGTGCCGTTTTTTCAATACCATGCAGCATGTCGCTTCAGTTTGTTGTTCGCGTATGTGGAGTGAATGCTTCATTGCAACGAGCTATATTTAGACTCTGGAGATAGCCCAGCCGGGATCATATTTAAACCTCTAATTTGCTGATATAATAAAGTATCCATATGCACAATGTTTTAATATTTAAACACAACGTTCTTGTCACTATATCAAGTTTTTTGATGCAGTTATCGGCTGTAATTTGCCTTCAACGTTGTGTAAAGAGGACGTGTTTTGACCATTTACCTGACTGCTTTTATTTGAAAGAGCCAGCATATGGAGGCACTTTAGTCCAAAATATATTAATCAACATGGACAGAGATTTGTCCAATCTCCAAAGCAGCTGATAAGGCAGACATAAGTAACTACAGATCAATCGCGAAACTGTCAGCTCCAACTAAACCCTTTGAGCAAATAATTTATAATCACATTTACTCGCATCTCAAACCTATCCTTTCTCCACACCAGCATGGATTTGTACAAAACCGTTCGGCTGTGACTAATCTCGTCGAATTAACAAATTTCATTGATTCAACTATTCACGATAAAGGACAAGTCGATGTAATATACACGGACTTCTCAAAGGCCTTCGACACGGTACACCACAATACTTTAATTCAGAAATTAGCCTACATTTGCCTTTCCCCGCAACTTATTATATAAAACTACTCGCTTCATATTTACAGAATAGACGACAATATGTCATGCAGCAAGGACTAAGGTCCTCCTATTACATAGCCAGCCCCGGTGTCCCACAAGGTTCGAACCTAGGTCCCCTGCTGTACTTGATTTTCATTAATGATTTATCTGACGCACTAAAAAAAAACTCTGAAAAGTTAATCTTTGCTGACGATGTCAAAATTTTCACACACACTAAAAGCGATCACGACTGCACGAAATTACAAGACGAACTTAACGAAGTACTTGATTGGTGCAAGAACAACAAGGTTAATCTCAAGAAATGCAAAGTAGTATCATTCACACGTAACAAACATCCCATCCAATACTCGTAAAACTTTTCCGACGTAGAAATCCTAAGAGAGAATACTATAACTGACCTTGGAGTCACATTTGACAAAGCTTTAAATTTCCAGACACACACTGCGCACATTTTCAGTGAAGCACATAGGAACCTAGGATTTGTGATGAGAATGGGTAGCCAGTTTAAGAAAAAAGAAACCTTTTTGATACTTTACTATACGTTCAGATCAAAACTTGAATATGCCTCAGCCGTTTGGGACCCGTTATTTAAACTCCAATATAAATTCTTAAGGTATTTAGTATATAAATTAGATGGCATTTATCCAAAATTCACTTCGGGTGACATCTTACGCAACATGCTGAGTGTCCCGTCCCTTGAAAAAAAGAAGACAGATACACCAGTTAACCTTCCTTTCCAAACTTGTCAATGGAAAAACAGACTCCTCCGCACTTCTCGCAAAAATAAACTTTTATGTTCTATACTCAAAATTAAGACCCAGAAATGACCTCTTCCAAATTTCACGCGGTAGAACCAGCATGACCGAAACGGTCCCCATGAATTTCACTATCTGGGGTTACATTAAAGAACGTGTGTTTGTTCCCCCTCTTCCCAGCAACGTCGACGAGGTGGCCACGGAATCGTTCCACCACGACCAATCCAAGTCGGTACTTGTGGAAGATGAACAAACGCTCACCCCTTCAGTGGTGGCATCTGAAACTAACAACGTGCGAAAATAAACTTGAAGATATGCTGTATTCATTCATGTATAAACCATTTCTGTTACACATACACTTTCTTCACAATTAACGGTTACTTTTGTATAACTAATTTATAGAAACCCTGTGTTTTCCTTAATATTTTCTTTCAAATATCATCAGTTTCCGAATTATATCCTTTTTAAGCAGTCAGGTTTCACAGCCGTATGTAACAACAACAGGTCTTATTATGGATTGGTACAGTTTAAATTTGTTTTCCTGGAAACTAGTTTAGATGGGAATATCTTCTTATTTGAATAGTATGCTCTGTTTCCAGCTGGAATCCATTCTTTAATTTCTTCTTCAATTAAATCGTTTCCATTTACAATTGAATAGAAACGAACTATCGATCGAAACCCAGGTTATAGCATAGCAAGAGCGATGCTGCACACACGTTACTCTGTAATTGATTGATTGATTGATTTAGTTTATTTTACTTCGCGTTTTGTGCCTCTTGGCTAATTTGCGAAGATGGGGATGAGTAGTGATGAAATGATGAAATAGATGAATGGACATTCACAAACAACCAAGCCCGACCAGGATTCGAACCCGGGACCCTTGGCGTCGCAGCGCGATGTGCTAACCACTCGGCCACAGGGTCAGGCGTTACTCTGTAAGAACACGATAGTAAGTCAAGAGCCCAAATCTCCTAATACTTACAAAAACCGTCAAGGAAGTGTTGGCGTTGCTTGTTGACGCTCAAAATTAAAGTTCAATTGTTAAACAAACTGAAAAACCATAGATCGGGTACATTTCCGTAATGAAGAGAAGCCGTTCTCTTGAAATTTATTTTTACCGTTTGTAAGTACCCATAAGAAAATCACGATACGCACTTATTTACATAAATATAAATCTATTAATGATTTGACGAAAAAGCTGGTTTCATGTGAATGTATAAAACTGGCCAATCTTATGGGAATGAACCTTGTTCGATTCACAAAAATGCTAGGGAGAGATGGATCAGGATGAAATGATGCTTCCGTTGAATCTACGACACACTACAATAACTAGTTAACTAATATACGCAGGCTCAAAACTATTATCAGGTTGTAGAGTAGCTTAGGGCTCAACCTCGCCCACTAAATAAAGGAATTATTATTATTATCTTACCACAAAATGTTTTAAAAAAGGACTCGTCTAAGTCATATAAAAGAGTTATATTAACTGCAATACTTTAACAGAGAACACAAAAACACACACACACACACATGTAGTAACTATGCGAGATGGAACAGACGAGCGACACTCTTAGCAACTTGGAAGATACATGCTAACAGCACCAAACCTGACCTCCCAAACCTATCCACGTATGCATATAATAGCTTAAATAAACTAAACTGAACCTGCCTAACATATTTACATGCTTATTTCTGATATTATATGCATACGTTGATAGGTTAGGCAGGTCAGGTTTGGTGCTGTTAGCATGTAATTCAAAGCTGGTAAGGCTGTCCCTAGCTGCTGGTATGGAATAGTTAGTTATTTCTCAAACTAGGCGCTAGAGTGTGCCTCTGGCAGTATTTGCTGACATTAGCAGATATAGTTCTATACATAGACTAATATATGTAGAGGAGAAGGTCTAAATATGGGCGAAGTTTCAAATATGGGTTTTGGAGTTATCAGCGCTGCCGGGTGCTACAGCCGGGCAGAGGCTATTGGAACTGGTTATCTGTCAAGGATAAAGGTTGCGGCGCCAATTCGAAAGAGAAAGTGGTGGTTAGTTTCGGCCTTGGACGCTCTTATAGAATTCCGACCTCCGAAAACTTTTTGCAAGTATGTTTCAACTCAGCGGTTTCTGAATTCTCATCTGCTCTGTATAGGTTATGATATTAGCGGCACATAAAACAAATGTGGGCTTTTATAATGCCATGATTTGTTTGTGAAATATGTACCATAGAGAGCGAAAAAAAATTGAAGAAGAATATTAGCGTGATGGTCTAAATATGGGCTATATTATGAGGTCTAATGTTGAGATCACGTTTTCAACAAATATTTGGATATTTTTCTTAATTTCGATTTTTCCCATTCCGTGCGATTTTCAAAACAACAGATTATTCATAAATATCAATTTTATAATGTTTTAACTATAAATGACTGTTTTTTTAAATTTTAATTGCTTTTTGTGATATTGCCACTAGTAGCCCATATTTAGACCACAATTTTGAAATACATCATTTTACCATTTTTTGGATTTTTATTTTAGAAAAATAGGGAGACCTTCTATACTTTAGCATGCTATTACATTTAAGTATATATTTCATAGATATGCATTTTAAAGGCAGGTGCTTGATATATTATTTTTTTCCTCCGAAAATGACAACATAAAAAGGGGGGCCCATATTTAGACCTTTTACTCTATGATAAGTAACATGTTATTGAAGAACATCACTATGGATTAAAAAAATATTCTCATGTTAACAGTATAAACGCAGGGACATTCGTTTTGTTTACTCGTTTCTGTATTTCCTGCCTCTAACTTTGTACACTATGAACCTTTCATCTGATAATTTTGAGATTATCTTTGCCTTGACTCCTCTCACCCAACAGGTCGGTAGGTGCCGGTTCTTCCCCCGAGTTGATACCTTCCTGGAGATGAGGCCTGCTCGTAAAAGGTTTATAGTAAAGCTTACCATTACGGTATATATATTCTCACTATCTATTTTAAAATGAAAATTCTTAACCAGGGGTAAATAGACACTCTGCCACACTTAAGGTTCTGTGGCTTGGCAGAAAGTGCCCTGATTCTCCCAACAAAGTGTAGACGCCTGTGAAAATGGTGATGGAAAATTCGCTGGCTGTACAGCCAACGATAAATACAATAGTAGGCAGATTGTACAACATGTCCTTAAAGTGTTTTCCTGATTTCAAGAAGTAAGATTTAAGAAAAACTATCACACATGCAATGAAAGAAATTCCAATTCGAATTTCAAGAATACTACGTGAAGGATCACGTGTATCTGCGATACAATGTTTTTACACTTATGTGGGTTGTTATAGATATTTGCCATGTTCTCCTTTTAAATTATCATATAAATGGATGAATATCGATAATTTTTAGTGTAATGGTTTAGATTTTGATAACACTGCACTTATATATTCAGGGTGAGGATGGTGGGGAACAAATCCATAATCTCTCAGATTTCAATATTAAAAACGAAAACTTGAAAAACAGAAGAAAAAAAATCAGCTAATTAATCAAATATTTAAAATAAAGGTGATCTCAAAATCAAACATAGAAAATCCGTCATTCGATATTGCTGATAGAAAATATATGATAAAAGGTGTAGAATCTCGTAACTTTCGATAGGATCATCGTAGAGACATGAGGTTTTCTGCGTTAGCATCGGATCGGTGTTCTCTTTGATCTCCTAACAAAATGAACATAGGTTATCATGTTCCATATTTGACCCCTCTGTCGAAAATTTTCGAAGTCCAGCATTTAATTACAAATATCTCGAAAATGGTGAGAGATAGAGAAAAAATAAATCGAAAAATCTCCCCAAACATCAACTCTTGTCGATTTTGGGGATGTAGAGTATGTATGCCAAGTTTGGTGGTCCTGAGTTCAAGGGCAAGGGGTGTTTGCACACACCCCCAAAACTTTGATCACTCGTAACTTCCGAACATGTAGTCGTAGAGAGGTCGGGTTTAGTGTGTTGGTCGAGTCTCGGTGTCCTCTGTCCTTCCATACCAAAATTAGTATAGGTCATCATAGAACCATTTTTTTTTCATCAATCGAAAATTTTCCAAGTCCAGCATGAACGTGTGCCTGCAACATCTCTCTCTGTCAACAGGTGGTGGGCCAAAAGGTTTAGGGGGTAGAAAAATATCGTATACCTCTCTTTTGCAAAAAAATCACCATTTTCGAGATATGGCTCAGGGATTCGGTAACTCGTAAAGTCCCGTAGACGACACTTAGGTTAATTTAGACCGAGAAACAAAAAAAAAAAAATGATCAGTGAATAGGTTAAGTTATATTACGTAAGATCGTGGCATCAGGTGCGCCATGAAAATTGCACCGTTGAACGCACAAAAAAATCGTCATGAAAGGCTATCACTGAGGTTAAATCGTAAAAAATAGAGGACTCATCCTTTTTCTGGCTAGGTCTGAAATTTAGTTGCCATGAAAATTGCACTAAAATGTCGTTGAACGCTATAAAATCCACAAAAAAAAATCGTCATAAAAGGCTACCACTGAGGTTAAATCGTATAAAAAAAGAGGATTCATCCTTTTTCTGACTTTGAAACAACTATTATCCTCTACTGTTAGCCATTGCTGTATTTTCCTGTTTCGCAAAGTACAGTAAAACCTCGTTAATCCGGACTAATGAGGGGGATAAGTTGACAGGTTTAACGAAAGTCCGGATTAACTGAAATAACCTAAAAGAACAGTAGAAAGTTCATTGAAACTCCGTTTATAGCAACGAAACACGTTTATTATGGTGTATTTAAAGGGCATAGGCCTAAATACACTATACAGTACAGTACATAGCCTGCGGGAAACAGAATTTCATCAGTGGGTGACTGCCTTTTCTTTGCGAAGTTCTCTTGTTGACTTTCAGCCACATTTAAAACCTTGCATTCTGCTTTCTTTGCCTTTTGCCTGTCCGGATTAAGCGAAGTCGGGCTCATAGGGGTCCGGATTAACGAGGTTATGCTGTAGTAGTAAGTGTATGTTTTTCAAGATATTCTTCAAGCACTAAGACATGACTGAAATGTTCTTAAATATGCTACACTTTTTAAAATCAGAAACGCAAACTAAGAATCTTTACTTAATTTGTAGAATGTAAATATCACAAAACCATGTCAAAAGAGGAAAGGAAATGTCCGAATGGTAGCGGCGGGGGGGGGGGGGGGGCTCAAACCATAATCTTGCCTAGGTCGCCAAAATATCTACCTACGTAGCTGCCCTCCAGAAATAAATAAATTATCCAGTACAGCAAGGAAACAATGCTGGCCCACCGCATTTCAACTGCAAAATTCTTTTTTTTTTTACTTGGAATTTTTCGGTAATTATTTTCTACCATCTTAAAAGAATGAACTTTTAGCGTTTTCAGTGGTAGTCTGTTCGTTTTTTCTACATGAAAACCCTCATTACCATCAGGTGGCGATTTGACAAAACATCTGTGTATTTCGCCCAATGTCCTGGGCCAAGTGGGAGCAGGAAGGCACCTTCTATGCACGGTAGCTTTACTCCCTAATCGGCAGTCGCAGAATATCAGCAACGTCTCTTGCTGTATCTACCGTAATGTTGCCAACTGTACGATTAAATATCTACGTACAAGATTTCTTGTACCGTATAATGCCATTACCAGCGTTAAGGCAAAGCGGTGAAGCATTCTTATTTTTTTTCATTAAAAGCTTTGGAGCACAAAACTATGATTTTTGACAGATGAATAACATATTATGCACGAAGATGATCGATTGGAAAATAACTCTTGCAAACATTGAAAGCAAAGGAAACTTTTATCAAGAAATTACTAACGAGTCTGTTTACGCAGAGAAAGACTACATTTCACCTCCAAATGGCCACTAATTAAAAATTGTTTCTTGACATTCTTAAGTTTTCTGGAACTGCTTCCCCAATAATAAAAGTCATCGTAAGCCGCTGATAGGAAACACGATTTGTTATTATTATTAGCACAGCCATCACCATTGTTTTTGTCATTATTAATTACAAAAATCTTAAAATATAAAAAGATACACTTTATGTGATCATGCAGTGCTTTATTTCTTGCTCTCCTGAATTGTAATTTTCCTACTCTTCCTTATTATGTTTTGCAACAAGTTCACTGTCAACGATTGTCTATAGAAATTAGAGTCTAAAACCGTCAATGTCCAACTGCCGTAACAATGGCCATGACAATGAACAACCACGACATAATGAACATAATTAATGATTCAGAATTTTTTTAAATGTTGGAGTGATTAGCACAGCGCGTTACGACACCAGGGTTCCCGGGTTAGAATCCCGGTCTTGACATGTTCTTTGTTGTGAGTGCCTCTGGGTCCGTGGTCACATCCTACACCATCGATTTCGCAAGGATTTTTTTTTTATGAAGATTGTGTGTTGCAAATTCTGAAGAACAAAATTTTGGAGCGCGTAAACAAGTATTTACTATTGTACATTCGTTTAAAGTTGAGATATAGCCGTTTGAAATTGCGAGGTGGAACTGTACTTGCGGCCATGTTAGTTTTGTTGCACCCGTACCGATGGATATATGTAAAAGTCGGTTTTTCAGGGCTGTACCCAAAGAAATTTCATAAAAATTGCTGGCTCCAAATTTCACGCCCATGCCAGGTTCCGCCCCTGGGGTAATTAACGTACCACCTTCTACCGCTACTGCGGCCCCGCCTTTCTCTATAGAGTCCTTTTGAAAGACATGTTAGAAACTGGCCGGAGCCACCTGCCGAACACTATTTTTACCAAAAAATTAAACCTCAGAAGGTAACTTACCTCTTTATCCCAAGGCCAGGCACTGAATTGTGGGTCGAAGTTAAGTCGTATGTTAAATGTCTTTGTTGTACATTTCCACAGAATACTACCCTCCCCTTCCGTTCCTATCCCATTCCAGAAGTCAATCATAAGAAGAAAAATAAAATGTGTAGAGGTGCGCCTGTGACATGAATCCATGATGGAAGCCCTCAAAAACCGTGTTGACGTTAAGTACGCAAGGAATTTTAATATTACAAGAACGTAAATTTCGTAGCACGTAGATGTGAAAAAATTACCTTCCGCGCTATTATGAAACACCCTTTTCTTAGAAGAAACTTATATTTTGACGAAAATATTCGAAATGTGGCCTAAATCAAGGGTGTAGGATGTGACCACGGAGCCGTGTTCCTTTGTCCATTTCATCATATCATCAACCATTATCTTCGCAATTGGCCAGAAGTGGCAGAAAAGCGAAATGAACCTAATCAATCAAAGTTATAATCACTTACGTATGAAAAAAATATTCAAATTTAATTAAATATGTTTTTTGCTATATTGACAGGCAAACTGTTAAGTTTTTCAATTGCAGGTAACATTTAACAATATAGTTAGCCAACAATAACAAATACAGTAGTTAGACACTTTTGATAATAAGCCGGGAGCATACTGACAGTATCAAAATTGCCAGACATGCTATCAAGGATTGTGATGACAGCATTTGAAACCGCAACTATGGTTCCGGACAAACTTAAAGAAACTAGGATCTTCTCTTCCTCACAATATTGAGAAGCGTTGTTTATGTAGACGCTGCATTTACACGTGGAGGTCCTTAGAAGAATTGACAACATCGAGGAGACTTGTGGCAGCCATAAGCCTCGTAGAGATTGTGATGAAGATAAGGTTGGAGTTTCTTTACGTTTGGCCAGAACTTTCTACTTGCTTCATGCACAAGTTAATATCTGGAAATCTAATGACAAGATCTGCGTTACTAATGTGACTTTTGTTAAATGGGGTCGATATGATCATGATGACAATGTGTTTTTGGTACCATGCATGCTTGGGTGTATACAGCAGGGATTCCGGAGCGAATACAGAATATACAGAATGCGATACAGCTTTCTTGCAAAACAACCAGAAAACACCTTCCAGATGTTATACAATGCTACAGGAACTAATTTCCGTAAGTAGTTTCTTCCCAAAGAAATGTCATGAAAATTGCTGTCTAAATTTCCCGCCGATTCCGGGCTCCGTCCCTGGGGTAATTAACCTACCGCCCACTACCGCGGCCCCGCCTTTCTCTATAGTCTCCCTTTGGAAGGCATGTTAGAAACTGCCCGGAGCCACCTGCCCAACACATTCTCCGCACTGAAACATTGGGAACGTATCAAAAAATTAAATCTCGGAATCCCCTTTATCCCATTGCCAGGTACTGAACGAATAGCGGGTCGTGCGCCTGTGATCCTGTGATATGAATCCATGATGGAAGCCCTGAAAAACCATATTGACGTTACGTAGGTAAGGAATTTTAATGTTATAAAAATGTAAGTTTCGAAGCACGTAGAACTCTAAAAATTGCCTTTCGCGCTTGTTTGGAACTCCCTTTCTTAGAAGAAACTTCATTTTGGACGAAAATATTTTGAAATGTGCTCGAAATCGAGGGTGGGTGATGTGACCACGGAGCCTATATCATCTTACAGCAAAATTACTATACGTTTCCCAGCCTTATACGTTTTCCTCACTCCATGCCCCCCACCCCTCACGTCAAAGTATGATGAACGAATAGGTGCTAACTCATATGATAAAACACAAATGCGTAATAATTCACACCGTCAATTCAGTCATATGTTTCCAACATTAACTATTTGACTGTCGTGGAAATTTGTTCTTGCCGGTAAGTGGAGTGAGTGAACTGTAAGCTAGGCCAAGGCATGACAAGACACGAAAAGTCATGTTTTCACCTTTATTTTGCGTCTCTTTCTCTCACTACTGGCTAATTATGACGTTCAAAATGATTTGGTGATTGGATGAAACTGAAGAAGGGACACTCGCAAAGAAATATGCATTGTCAGGCAAGAAAAACAGCAAACTGTTATTACATATTCGATTTACACACAGCGACAATTATGTAGTGTTCTCTACCAAACAGCACAAAGAATAACAATTCTGCACTCACAAGTTGCATCAGCGAAAACAATGCTTATTATGAAAAAAGTATTATTCACTTGCTGCAATATAGATCGCCCAAAAATAATAGTAATGAGAGCACAAGGTTGAATTGCCAATTCGTTATGTAATAACCTACGTACATACAACTAATAGTTCGAAGCTGCACTTGTTAAGTATTTTTACGTAAGCATTAAGTAAATGCAAAAATCAGTTTTCGTGAATATCGTGTCCATTATTTACATACAGTAATATAAAAAAATATGTAAAGTTTAATATTACCTCTTTAAATAATTCCTGGAGTCTGCACAAATAAGCTCCAAGTTGCACAAGTTGTTTCATTGAGGTCTGGTAGGTGACACATTTCCACGATTGTACAAATGCATTTCATTTCCACTGAACAAGGTGACTAACGTTACAGTAAATGAACGACGCACTTCACAGTTTCACACTACGAACTTAACAAACACGGTTTCACGATAAACACAAACGTATTAATCACACTAGTCGGTAATCCACTACAATGAGCACAATTTCTAGAACAAACATTGCAAGTTAATCCAGTTGCACAGCTCACAGTACGTTTGTCCCTACACTGCACAAGTGCAAGGGACCTTCGCAAAAACACCGGTAGAGGGCAGAAAGTGTTACAACTTCACTCGGGAGTGCAATGAACAACGTCTGTTGTTAAAAAGAGTTTTAAAATGCAATTTAGGAATGGGTTACATTGGGAAGTTGCTTTCGAATTGAATCACTATTGAAAATATGTCACTAATTATGTTATTAGTTGTTGTGAATATATATTACTCACCTGAATGATACTCGTAAAACAAAATGAAGCAGTGAGTTCACAACTATAACGTTTGAGCCACACAGAAAACCGATTCCCAGCGATAGAAGCAGGAGCTGAATAACTCATGCTACCAGCAACATGCCAGAAGCCAAGGAAACGATAATCAACAGCCAGACAGCTCCTACCTGCCTGCCTGCCTACAAATTATTTCCGTTTAATACCAAAAAGGAGTGTGTAATGCAGTAAGTGCCGTAACGAATGACACTTCACCAGTAGCACAAATTTCAGGTATTTTGCTTTGGGAAGTGGGCAAGATTGACATAAACATGGAACATATGTAAATAGTATCTGTTCCTCTTGGGGATTTTGCGAAGGGGCAGAAAATGCTTTTCTCTCCTCACACACACACAAAATTCGGGGCACATGTACTTCACTTCAAACTACGAACTTGAGTTTTTAATGCACAGATAGGCTAATCGGGACTGGACCTACGGTTTTAGTGGAATTTGAACCACTATGTGCCTCCACCGGGTTTCGAACCCGGGACCCCTTGATTACAAAGCGGCGACGTTACCACAAACTACGGACTTGGCAAACACATAATGTATAGAGGGAGTTCTATCTTAGCGTAAGAGTAAGGAAATAGATTTTAAGGGATTAAAAATCGGGCGGAATATTGCTGTTTAAAGATACCGTTTGCTGTTTACTAAACTAAAACTAACGTCACGTACCTACACCTGTTTAAGGTTCAAATTTTCTGAAGAATAATATATAATTTTGACAGTTTGATGCAGTTTGTTTCCCCACATATCCACTAACGTACGTTGAAGTAAGTAATTGGATTTACTGTTCTAGTTCCAGTAGCATCAGAACCACTGACCTCTACCTACTTCCGGGAATCGAACCAGGAATTCTTAATTACAAAGTAATAATAAGTAGTTTCATGACTTTTTCTCGCAACTGTTGGCTAATCGTAACGATGTAGATGAATGATAAGTTGATAAAATAGAGCCTCCCGGATGTAGTGGTAACGTCGTCGCTTCGTAATCAAGGGGTCCAGAGTTCGAATCCTGGCCTAGGCATGGATGTTTGTAAGTGTCCATTCATCAATTTCATCATACTAGTATCATCACTCATCCTCATCTTCGCAAATTAGCCAAAAGTGGCACAAGAAGCGAAGTAAAATGAAGCAATTCAATCAATCAATCAATTCAAACTGTAGGTCGAATCCCGATTAGCCTACCTGTGCATAAAGTGAATGAAATTCATGCAGGGACACTTACAAAGTAACACCTATGCCTAGCCAGGATTCGAACCTGAAACATTCGGTAGCAAGATGGTGAGTGAACCACTCGACGAGGATTTTTATTATTATTATTATTATTAACGAAAACCCCTAAGCTGTAATATTACCTGCCATTCTCTTTCTCTGTTGTCTTATATCATTTAACTCAGTTATCCATCGTCCCTTTGAGAACAAGAACAATCAACCATGTCTTACCCGGGATTAGAACACAGGACGCCTTGCTTTGCATAACGCGGTGCTAACCATGGCAGCTCGTCCACCGATGCGACTTCTTGAAAGCAATAGCAGTATGCTGCGGCCCGCGTCCCGTCCTACCATCGTGAGGAAACTGGGGAGCTACGAAGAATGAGTCGCGTAATCTGGTCACGGAAACCTACAGCAACGACTGGGGGTTCGTCGAGCTGACCACACGTCACCCTGCAACTGGTTGGATGATTCCCATCTGTGGTGGGAGTGAGACCAGGAGTCGGTAAGTAGGCATTGGCCGTCACGTGCTGTTACGTCACTGGTTCAGTGCCGGATCTACAAGCCGCAAAATCCCGCAGTGCCGGAGACAAGTAAGCCTTTAGGGAGTCCTCAGCCATTGACATAGTAGAGGGATCGCGTATGTAAAAAATAAACGTAGTTACTCAGGGATACAGAAACGAATACAATACATAGGCTACAGGTAAAGTTAAAGTTCCCTATCCATATAGCACCGTGCATGAAAGCACATTTAGGGAACGTGGGGGTAGGGCCCCATATATTGTCGATGTCAGCCATCTTGGAGGTGATGTGATCAGCATCACGCTGCGGCCGCCTTTACCCCTCGATACCATTTGATTTGAGACTGAATGGGCCATAGAGCCGCTTTATGCGGGGACAAAGCCGGAAAAATTCCGATCTTAGATCCCCCACCCCAGATTTCCCGCGTGGCAGTCAGACTAGAATCAAATCAGGCTAGAATTTCACGAGAAATGCTGGAGTAAAGGTTCCTTCAACCAATCTTTAATCAGGAAAAAGTTATATGCATGATTGTAACAAATGTACCTATCATTTTCCAGGTGTGAGAAAACAGTGTACTATCACATAACCAACCCTCTTTCCCATTTAAAAATTTTGAGTTGGCTGAGTGTGTGTGGGTGTAGGTAGAAGGGGGGGGCTTTGGTAATATTTTGCGGGGGGCCCAAGGCTTGTAGATCCGGCACTGGACTGGTTATATATATATACGGTGTATATATATATATATATATATATATTAATGGCAGTATCTTATGAACGGCGTACAAGAGCCTTGGATGAAATGAAATCATGAATCTCGGTTTTGAGTCATGGGTTTTGTTTTATCAATCATCTATTTATCATTCATCCTCATGATTCCCCGTGGCGCAGTGGTTAGCACATCGCGCTACGACGCCAGAGGTCCCGGATTCGAATCCCGGCCTGGACATGGATGTTTGTGAGTGTCCATCGATTTCATCATATCATCATTCATCGCAAATTAGCCAAAAGTGGCGCAAAAGGCGAAGTAAAAGAAAAGCAGATCAATCAATCATCTTCGACTATCTAACGCGTTCATTGGTCGAGCCCTCTCGCAATGTACTTGCTCCGAAGACTTGCTTTCGTTCCCTTGCTGCATATATTCCAGGAACAGAGAATGTAGCTGCTTGAAATTCCTCCTCGAGAAAATTTTTAACACGGTCGTCGAGGGCACGT
The DNA here is from genome assembly GCF_977018435.1 of Lepisma saccharinum. Taxonomy (NCBI): domain Eukaryota; kingdom Metazoa; phylum Arthropoda; class Insecta; order Zygentoma; family Lepismatidae; genus Lepisma; species Lepisma saccharinum. Next base: position 33,036,773 of record NC_139249.1, read on the forward strand.
GCGCAGTACCATCAAGTTTCTTTTGGTGAAATATTTTCTCAGCTTTTATGTTCATGTGAGATTGTCACGACATTGCCCTGTACACAAGTGAACTAATACGTAAAACTGCCACAAAGTTGTCTTGGAACACAGAAAACCTTAAAGCGTTTAAATTGTAGATGTTACGAATCGACAGGGCGAACATATCCCTCCAAAATTTACACATTTTGGAGAAAAGTTGTGTTATTCCTATGCATGGCCGTAGGCAGGAAAACATTTCTGGGGGGGGGGGGGTTCTGGCATCGCCAGAAATTTGAATAATAGAAATAATAATAATAATTCAAATTTCATAATAATAAAACAATTTTATTCCATAATAATAATACTAATAATAATTATTATTATTATATTGTTATATCCTTGAGAGGGCTTACTCAATCCAGCAGATGAGTGAATATCCAGCATAAGTTTCTTTTTGTTTTTTTTTACGTTTCATACAGTGTGTACTGAAATGCACAATTATTTTATTTCGTCATTAAACTTTAGATACCTTCAAGAAAAAACTTTAAAAGTTAGATGGAAATCTTAGTCATAAAGATTTTGTTGTTTGACTTTAAAATTAAATTTTTGGAATTTTGAAAAGTGTGGAATCAGTTATTCTCTTTAAAAGCTTAGCCTGGTGCATGGATTGTAACCTCAATCGCGAACGTAATGCGCTACGAAACTGGGAGTACTAGGTTTGAATTCCTATCAAGGGGAATTTATTTTCGACTTTATCGGACGGGGAATTTAGAAGCTGGAAAGGGAATTTTGGGACAATCATAAGGGGATCTTCAGTCTATATTCCTTGTAACGCAGGAGCAACACTGGAAAGATGACAGCAGAAGTGATAATGGAGGGGCCGCGGGTGGGCTGCGATTCCGAGAATAAATCCTGTTTCACTCAACTTTCAGAATTCCAAATGTATGAAAATTCTAGCTCGATCGTTTCAACATTGTCTCCTTGTACTTTTGTGATGCTTCGAAAAAAAATTGAAAATTTGTTACAGATTTTGGTTTCTGAACATCCATTAATCCAACATGTCAGAAGTTTCGGGGGGGGTTGAACCCTAGAAACCCCCCCCTCTAAATACGGCCATGTTCCTATGGTCCAAGGATCAACTGTTGATCAACATAAACGTCTTGTCTGAATTAAATTACATACTACTGATTTTACTGATATGAATTATGGAATGCCAGTAACTAGTTTATATTCATTGCAAGGGAAGTTCAGGTTACGAGTCTAGCTTCAAATACCTTTCTTTCATGAAATATCTATTAAAAGAACATTATCGTTATTGAATTTGGAAACGAAATATTATATTAAATATTTAGAGTAGTAAGAAGAAATTAGAACCTTCCTTTTAGAGTATGATTAAAAATAAATTTTATAATAATAATTAACGTGAGAGACATCTCTTAATTGCATTGTACAACTTTATTATTTTAAATAAAATATTCTTTCTGTTTCATACGTTATATTTAGGAATTCTTCTGTAATCCTTTATTTAGATTAAACAAACATAATTACATGTCAATAAATTCACACTTACAAAAGCACCATATAGGACCTTTAACATGATTTTTCTCCTAATATATATGTATATATATCATTAATAAATATATGATTAAAATCCAATATATTTTAATATCACTCTTTTTTAAGAATCGTCTCAAAGGTCTTTTTAATATTGAAATAATTCATGTAACAGGATAATAACTGAAAGTTATGTTGATTTCAGTTGTGTGTGTGTTTCAACTTTGGGTTGGATTTAACAAGAAAATTTTAAACATTGATTTATATGACTTTATTATTTGGTAGTCGGATGTATAAGTAATCTAACTGTTCAAGAATACGAAAAAAGATATGTGCTGTTTATGCAAAGTGTAGAACAAAATAATAAATCAATAACAATAAATTCAGAAATCAAAATAATTTGGAAGACACACGTTGATAGTGTAGTGGTGGCATCTTATATCTTAGAATATTCACGACAAATAGATCTACACTGTCACGTAGTATTAATGGCCTCACGGAGAATGGATCCTGCTCAAAGGATTAAGTTTTCTCATTCTCACCCAACAGAATAATTATAAACATGTAGACCAGCCATTCCCAAACAGTATGTCGTTTCAGAGGCCAAAAGTGTCGTCAAATTTGATACTGTACTGTGCAATTATTGCACGAAAGCAAATAAGGTAACAGCTTAGCAAGAAATAATTAACATTATTTTATGTATTTGTTATTGTTGCTTAGATAGTTTATTGGACTGGTATATTAATATCATTGCAAATCTACTCGTTTCATCATTCTCACATTAAATCCTTTCACAAGAAGATTGATATGATGAATTACTACTGAATAATTCATAAAACTTGTTAGAATAAGGTTGAAGGACAAAATTCAAGGCTAAGACTGAAAGAGAACTGAGAGTGAATGAAGGTTTAATACAAGGATATACATAATCTATTATATTGTTTAATATGACTTTAGAGAAAGCCATGAGGAGAATGGAAGGAGAGAGAAATCCATGAGGAACCTTGCTCAACCGATTGAGTCAAAACCTGGCATTTGCAGATGACATTGCTATGATGACTCAGGGCTACTGGAATTGAAGGATGGACTGGAAATATTAGAGAATACGTCTGGTGAAATAGGATTCCTGATAAACCAAGTCAAGAAAATACAATAAAAATGAGTGAAGATGGAAATTCATTAGAACCAGCATTGAAAATGTGAATGATCGTGGAAGATATTGGTGTGTAGTTCTTGTGGGGTCCTCTACTTAATAATAATAATAATAATGTATATTTATCTTCCCCCACATTTCCACTTTAAATTTCAATTCGACAACTTAACTGCCAAAAGTAAAATATATCATTTCTACGAATACACAAATACATATTTTATTCAGAAACCTGCCTGAAATTCCATTTATGGACGTGTTGTGGTAAATAGGTGGTGAAAATTGTGTTTCACATGGAATTGAGAAAAAGTGTGTTCTAAAAATATTTCGAATGCATTTCTTACCAAAATTCTCATAAATCTCCTAAGAGATATTTCATAATGCATTTAATTTTTCAGTATACTTTTCCTCATGTTGAGAGATCACAAAATTGAGGGACCTCTTTTATTTTTATATTGTACCTCCCGTTACGAAATCGTGTACGCATAGACAAGTGCTGTATTGCACATTCTTTTTACTGAGAAAAGTAAGAAAAAAAGTTATATTATCTCAAGATTAGAGAATTAAATCGTTATGATTTTCGTTATTGAGTATTTTTGAATGGATGTTTATCTTCAAATCGCTCAGTGTGGATTTTTTAAAAGCATGGACTGTAACATCGGGAGGATTAAGGTAAGTGGGTGAGGGTTGAAGTGAGATTATTTCGTAGGAACACCCTTGAATTACCAAGTTTTCCTAGTCCGGTAGAGGTCAGCAACCTCCCTCCCCTACGTAATAATGGGCACAGAACACCCAAACGAATGACTATAACCTAACCTGATAATTCATTTCAGCCACTTCTACATGGAAAATAATCATTGCTGTTAACATGAAATTTACCAATGAAACTGATAAATAGCAACCATGGTTTAGCGAACATATTTGTGTCGAAATTTTTCATATTCAGAACAGGACACCAAATTTACAACAACAAACTGATATAATTCAACAAATCATTTTTTGGTTGTATGTAACTCAACACTTAGTACTAACCCCACTAGCTTATAAAATAAATCTTTGCTATAGAGCGAGAAAAGTTTTGATGAAAAAAATTTGTAAACAGATTAAAATACATGCTTTAGAAATAAAGCAAAATATATTACGAAGACGTTTGTGACAATCCTTAAAGAACAATTCAGTTACTTCTCACTACCCAAAATATAAAGCAAATCATGTATAAGTTGTATATTTATTAGTCGAAGTGGCTTTTGGTATATTCACATAGTCTTCAAGATTCAAAAATATTATGACACTATTATTGAATTTGTTTTAGAAAAAGTTCCAAATTTTAAAGTCAGTGTTGCTTTAGTACGCAATATCACTGTCGAATGCGACTGTTATTTTAAATTTTTCATAGCGTCATATGAAGTTTAGAATTCACACACTCACAAACAAGTAAAATTGAGTGAACTTTGAACTAAATACTTATGAAATCCACTTCAACTAGTAAGGTAACAGTTGTTTTGTTTTACTAACATTACAACCTTTAACTACAATGTTTGTATCTGGTTTATCTACAAAAACAGTCTTTTCATAACATTTTTTCAAACTACTCTAACAATTAAATGTTTGATTAGTAAATTCCCTCTGCCTCAAAAGCAGACATATACATTGGTACATTTTTCTTAAATATGACACGTTTTCCACCAGAAAAAAAGTACACATTGATTACTGGGGATGGGGATAAATTGTCATGTTCCCTCTACGTAGCACTTAACACGTATGCACAAGAATCACATATACTAAATGTATTCGTCCTTCTTAAAATGTACAAGTTAATACTTTTCTAATCAGTTTGAATGTTTGTTGTATGAATAAAATATGACGTTTTCTATGTTTCCTTCAAAATTTCACATGTCAGAAAAGTTTTCATCTGTTAGGAAAGTTTTTAGTTTAGGCCATTGTTAGAAGAGTTTCAGTTCACTTCACTTTTATTTAATCATTAACGTCATGAGAATGTGATTTTTTTATGCAAGGAATACCACTAAAGATACATTACATTATGTTATACTTATTTGACAACTTAGAAAATATAAGGAAAGATTTCTTGGCATATGAACGTTTATGTAACACCTATCGCATTAAATACGTATATTCAAATATCCAAACATGAATGATACGTGTCCCATCAAGGGTACCATAATGTTCAACTAACTTGTACAGTAATACGTGATACAGTGTAGCAAATGATAGACAATTACATTGCTTAAAACATAAAATGGTTTTTCACATATGGACATTTATGAAAATAATTAGTCTATCGCTGTCAGTAACTTCTTTCAAGTTGAAATACATTATATTTTTTAAAAAAATCAATCATACTTAATTTATATTTTCAGAAATATATTTATCTTTAATACGATTCGTTCATATGCCAAAAATTCTTACCCATTTTTTCCATTATTTATGGTATATATCAAATATGTTATGCAAGTTAATCGTTATGCAATAATCTTGTACATTTCAAATAAATTGAATTCATTGCAATTTGCTTCATTCCTTGTAACAAATAAACCGCACAGGTAAGTTTGTTGTATATTGTTTAAAAATAATGCACCCAGTATTAATTGGCACCAAAAAGGACAAAATCCAGCATGAGTATTAGACGGTAAACAATTACCAATTACTTCAACTGCAACTCACAACACTGAACACAAACAAGCTTTGGATTTAACTGCATAAATTTATATATATATAAAGATGTATCAATACATACTTATACCTATATACACTTTCTTTTATGTAGATAAAAATATTCACTTGTAACATTTATACGTCGATTAAATCACCACATTTCTCGCACAACACACTAATATTCTATAAAACAAATTTTAAGATTTTAACTTCATTGAACATGTTACAGTTACTGTTTTAATAATGCTATACATCACATTACCTTAAATTTGCGCTTGCTACAGACACACATACATACCGCAGATAAACAAATTCCCATTATATAAATGCTAAAATGCTAAATTATGATTAAATACTTCAAATCATTTTGACAGTACTCGAGTTTTCAGTCTGGATGAGTCAAAGTAGTTAAGACTTAATAGTTATGTTTGGCATATTTTCTCCACTTATTGTGGATAAATATCTAGTTCTAATTCCTCATAATTGTTTGGTGTGTTATGTAAATATGTCCCTAAGTTATTAACCATATTATAAATTGATACAAAATTTTAGCGCCAAAGTAAGCCACAATTTTAAAATTTTAAAATTAATTTTAAAAATGATTCAAGTCGACGTATATTTGTTATTAGTATTCTGCGGCAATGCAATTGACGATTATGAGGCATCCTTGGTCCCCTGACATAATCACTCATGATTTTATTTTAATATTTACTTCTCAGCCACTTTAGAATTAAATTTTGAATTTATTTCATCTCTATTAAGTTCTCCGCTGAAAGCAATTTTTTGTGACAATGTCTAATCTGATCAAATTAGTCTTATTTACTTTGTAAGTTGAAAAGAGCCTTGCAAATCAATAAATTTAATGAATATCTATTGATTTCTTAAATATACCAAATATCAATCATATTGGTTGGTTTTCTAAAACATATTAATTTTGGTAATAGGAACTAACACCTAGTTATTTGAAACAAACACAAGTGAAAATTCAAATAAAAGTTCTCATTATATGAATCAAATTAGGTTCTTTCATTGCAATCATTGTTCACTATTAACATTATGCCTTGCATGTGATACTTCTGTTTCACACTTCCTTGATTTGTCCTGAATGAATTTATTCATATAATGAATTCTTTGGCATTCAAACCACTGAAATTCAATAATGTCATGACTTAGATTGAAATTCGTTGATGTTTTCAGATTATCTTTCCAGTGTCATCACATAACAATTAATAATATGGTTAATTAAACACGAACACGTTGTACATAACAACGAATAACTAAACATCATAATATGAATGTCTTAAAAACATAACACATTTAATCATCTCAAATCAATAAACTAAAAATTCTTTCTCTAAATATTGCACAGTGTTAAATAACAAATTACGTTGTTTCATTGTAGTTGTGTATCAAAGTTTCATAGTTCATAAAGCATATAAAAAGGATAAATCTTATTGTTTATGACACCTTGATATCACATAGAAAGGAACGGTTTTGCAGTGTGCGTGCGAAGATCCATAAGACAATATAACTAATATTTATATATTTTTACTAGGGAAGATTAAATACATTTTTATATATGTAGGATACCCGGTTATTTCAATCCACTTCACACATAAAAACATACTGTTCCAAATATTATATTAGGTAGCTTTGTGTAAATGCTTGTCTAATAATAGACAAGTTGTTTATATATCCTATGAAACTATGGATAAACTTACTCTAGATATAAAAAAACTATTCAGGTTTAGGGAATCGATTATCCTACTTCACAATATGTTAAATATAAATTAGATAATTCTCTTTTAATTCAAGTTTGAATGTATCTTAGTTCAACATTTTGCAGCATGTATTTCATACAATAACACACATCTATACTAACCAGACAGAATATTTTTTAACTTAATTTCATGTTAAAATTAATAGAACTTCAGAAATATTTAAGAAATGGTTATTGTAAGTGTTGATATATTTGTAAAATCAACTTAATAAATTGAATTTCGAAAGAAAGTAAATTTGTAAACAACTAAACACATACAGAATGCACAGAACAGTTGCAGATGTGTGGTAGCTATTTAATAATATGTTTGTGCATTTATAGGTATGAATCACATAGAAGTTACATAATTGTTACTATTGTTCATGTTTACTGAATTGTTCTCTATCTTCAAACTGTACATTGTTTAAAAAATTCAATTTGCCAATACATGAATTGAAGCATTCCACCGAATAACGCTGTATGGCACATTTCACTGATTGAGAGAACAACGATAAAACCTGTAGTAGAATTTACTGTACTACAATAGAAAAAACATAAAACCTTATGCAAGCACAGTATCAATCTTTGAGCAACATCCTACCTTATACTGGCCAGCTTGTAGCCCGCAGCCGCAAGGCCGCAGCATGATTTCACTGGTAACTCAGCACATTCCCAAAAGTGCCATACAGCGTTATTCGGTGGAATGCTTTAATTGTTGTCCAATTTACTATGATAATGTAATTTGATATTGTATCATACTGTATGCACGCACAAAGATTTGATACAATTACTTAATGAGTGGGTTTCACAATTTTTAACAATTTCTTGTGGGGGAAAAATATTTATGTGAAATAAGTTCTGAGGATTGTATGTTCAAAACTATGCTTAACACATACGTAAGTAGTAGTATTGAATTTTCAAACCAGATCACAACAAAAGTATTTAACACTATGTAAAACAAAGCAGACAAGAAAACTTTTCGCTAGCAAATATTTATGGGACACAATTTATTTGACACTGTGGAGCAGTTTGGTATTTATTTTTTACACATTCATCTTTCTCATACGTTGAATGTAAAAAACATTAAGGTTAGTATGGCTTCAAGATTTAGCCCTTGTCACATTTTGTCATTGAATGATGCATTCATTGTTTAAACGATTCTGATTTATCCAGATTATATAATTAAATTGAGGAATCTTTAAAATTGTAGGGTAATTGTCAATATTATTATAATAATGATAACAGGAATCTTTACTCTTATCAGCAGGTTAGATTTGGTGTTACCTAATTTAAGTTAGGTCAGGAGTTGCCAAACGGTAACTGGGAGAAAATTAATTTTGTGAGTTTAGATATACTTTTCCAGTATGAAAGTGCAGGATATACCTTGTATTTTAAAATTATGTAATATATATATAGTCTAAATACAACGATGAATGGTTTGAAAATCTAAATATTGATTGACTTATGAATATTTTTTTAACTGTTTTTCTGTAAAGGTAAAATTCCTTATCATACAACTGCATTCCCACACGTCGAAATCACGCTGTACATGGCGTTTGGTAACTTTGATGTGACAAAGAATAATTACATAGATTCAAAACTAACATAAGAATCTCACATAGAATCCTGTGTAACAAAATGATGGCTTCTGTTTATTAGCTTTAGTACAAAATAATGTGACTTTAATTCATGTATCTTTATCTGAAGGCAAAACTGATGTATTGTGGAAAGAATTAATCGAATTCTTGTATACAATTAAATCGAGATTGTCATGGTTCGAAGTAGGAATTAGAAATTCTCTCCAGGAGACCAATAATTATAGATTCTCTACAATAACAAATTATACTGATACTGCCTAGTACAATAATGTACAACTTAAAAAAATCAATCATCACCAAAGGTTACGGAAAGTCTGTATGTTATTCACTAACATTGACACACCATAAAATAAATGTTGAAGTTCACTCTAACGTATGAAGGCATTGGCCACTGTACAACTCACAATTAACGAATTTTTACGCCCACACACACACACACACACATAGACTGTTCATCAAAAGCGACAAATGCACAGTAATGAAAAATAAGCTCTCTGGACTAAATTTCTGAAGTCTCATTTCTCCACATTAGTCCTTGGCACTTCCACATTTCAGGCTATAACCATTCGGATCTTCTGCTCATCATTCTCACAGCACATTGCAAGCAGATCCTCCCATAACTTCGGAAATGAACACTGGTGTTCCTGCTCCAAGGCCACCATCTGTCTTCTCCTGCTCGTTCTGCTCGTATTCGCAGTCGAAGTACTGACTCTGTAAAAGAAAATACATATTGATCAGTCAAAGTACTGATTTTATATCACTTATTGTATTCAGAACAATCTCAATGCTAACTTCATGATTGAAAAAATATGTATTCATAACAGTGAAAGAAGTGACTTTACAAGCCAAGAAAACCGTGTTTGTGAAGTACATATCATCACAACGGACTGACTTTGTAAAAAAGTTCATAGATATCACATTCAAATTCCGGAATTTGTAAAGTACACATTCATCACAGTCAAAGTACTGACTCTGTGAATTTATATCACAATGAAGGCACTGAAATTGTGAGTACATATACATTACAATCAAATGACTTGTTTTGTGTAGATGTTCAAATTCGTCACAGTCAGAATACTAATACTACAGCGCCAGCGGTCCCGGTTTCGAATCCCGGTCTTGGCATGGGTGTTCTTTATAAGGGCACCTTCATCAATTTCATCATATTATCACCCATTCTCATCGTCGCGATTAGCAAAAAGTGGAAGAAGACGAAGCTAAATAACAAAAAATCAAATCAAATCAGAATACTGACTTTGCAAAATATACATAGTTCTCAGAATTGATGTACTGACTTTAGAAAAGTACATATTCAACAAATCCATATATGGATAATGAAAATTCAAGGTTACATTCAAAGTAATAATTCTGTAAGGAAATAAATGTTAGTTAATGATGATGATGACTGCACTTGTAAAAATGCATATTCATCGTAGTGGATAGACTGATACTTTAAAAATAAAATTCGGTTCACCAAAAAATGCATAATCTGAATGTATGCATAAAATATTTGAAGTACGTATGATAAAAAAAAAAAAATCATCATATACGCAGAACAAGTTTCAAAAATAACAAATTGGAGTCTTTTAAACACTTACCATCACGCCATACACAAAACTTTGGATCAAATTACACTTATGTAGTGCTTAAATAGTCTACTTAGATAGTGAAGACAATTTTGTTACTTAAGGTATTTCCAATAATTAATGATAAATGCTAATACTATGTAAATATTTCCATTCAAAACGTTAAACTGAAAATGCCTTAGATGTGATTATTCTTTTCATTTACTTCAATTAGATACAACTGCAAGAATCCTTATGCTGTTCTTCCGCATATGGAGAAAATGTCTTATCTTACCTGACATTCTAGACATCTGCAATTATCGCTCATCTTACACGTTATCCCTCTCTGCGACGCTAGCACTCTGTACAACATCTTCGTGGACATTGGCTTCTGTTTCTTCTTGTCTCTCCGTTCTACAGGGGCGGACTTCGACGCCAGGGGCTCCGCTTGTGCTTCTAGACCTTTCTGCAAGACATTAACAGACATTCATAGCAGTGTGGGAATAAAACTTGTATTTCTGTTGGGTGGGAGGTGCTAGGACATGTCGTCCAATGTTGACTCAATGCTCGCACACTTAATTTATACAACAACAAAAAGAAAACTTTAAAATAAAGATAAACTACACATTCACTTCCTCACACAAAAATCCCGAATATCCACATTTTGTTACCATTTTGCAAGATATTACATATATACATGCCATTTTCTCATTCCACATTCCTGTGCCATGTTCCGACACAGGGAGTAGGAGACTTACCTTGTGATGACTTGTGTCCAGTTAGGTATGCAAGTAGAGGACGTTGCAAGCGATACTTGTAACCTGAACAAGTTTGTTTGTTTCATTTTCTTTATTTTACTTCGCCTTTTGTGTACTTCTGGCAAATTTGCGAAGATTGGAATGAGTGATGAAATTGATGAATGGACACTCACAAACATCCATGCCCAGGCCGGGATTGGAACCCGGGACCCCTGGCGTAGTAGCGCGATGTGCTAACCACTCCGCCACGGGTGGCCGGCGTATCCTGAAGAAATTTGCTTTTTAACCTCGAATTGAAATATTTGTGCCTCAGCATAAGTGTCGTGTTGTTATGGTGGAAGGGGGGGGGGTAAAATTATCCCCGACAGGATACTTGCCGGGGATACTGTGAGGGGAATTTCGGGCAACTCCTCCGCCTCCTGATTCATAATAAGTACTACTTTTGGCACAAAGAGAAAGTAATAGTTATTAGGGGAACTTAATGACAAGTACTTGAAGCATTGTTGCGAAACAGCAGACTCGGTGGCCAAAAGGGTTAACTGGTCGACTTCTGATACCGCCACTGAGGTTCCCAGTCCTGAGCATTGGTTTTCTTTACGAGTTTCCGCTCATGAACTTCATCTCGTCATCATTCATTCTTATCATCGCAATTAGCCAAAACTGGTATAAAGCTCGATTATAACTGTGAGTAGACGAAGACAGGGGCGGTTACCACCCCCTACTTTTCACTTCTAATCAGTGATGTCCCGTAGACTATAAGTTTACGTCTACATGCGTTGTCTACACGTAATCTACGCGTACATTACATTGGGTTGTAGTTTACATAGATTACGTAGACAATTTAAAGTGCATTAAAATTAATTTTCAAGGGTTTCATGAAAGGAAAGTGACATTTTCAACTATATTGGTTCCTAACGAAATGAAAAGAATCCCATTTACAACAAAATTTCTCTTCTCTTCTATTATCAACTATGGAAGAAGATCAATAGTATTCAAAAAACAACAACAGATGGCAGTCGTGAGGCAAAAGTGGTATTTTCCCCATAAAACACTAGAATATTCCTATATTAGGTTTCTTCCTAAGTGAGAAATTGTTCAAATTTGGAAGAAAGAGTAAGAAAAGTTCTCCTCACACATCGGCAACTGATACGCAGTATAATTTTCTTTTAATTCCACGGCAACCTTTGCCAAGTTATCACATTTCGCCATGTTGTTTACATAGATTACGTATTATATGTGTATAAAATAGTCTACGTGTAGAATGTAGACTATCTTTGTTTACGTGTAGACGCACATCACTGCTTCTAATAAAACCTTCACCATGTTACATATTTACGGTTTTAAATAAGAAAAGTAAAGGTCTTATTTTTAAATAATTCATGTATTACTGTTAAAGCATACGTTTATTGTATTACTTAATACTACAGCGCCTTGAATAACGTAGTGTGGAAAACGACCCAAGAAACTGGTTCCCCGAGACGATGACAAGTAGATGGCAGTGCGATCGACACAGCGGCTAATTTTGTTATTAAAGTAATGCGGCTTAGTTAGTTTTTGGAATATATTGTGTAGATTTGTTTTTCTAGAAAGGCGGTAAGTGAATTGATGGTAACAGTTATATTTGTGGAGTGATTTGCAGTCACGAAATGGTATTAATTTACACAGAAAAGTAACATAAATACGTTTTATGTGCAACGCAACACGAGCATCAACATATCGCATGTGAGGCTGGACGTCAAACGTTGGATTGTGTACACAAGTTTATTTTTGTATACTAATGAAATTGAAATAGTGTCATGAAGGGGAAAAAATGTTTCGTGGCGTACATATTATGAAGTCATTTTCCCGAAATGCAGATATTCGAAAGAATTTAATTTCATATTCCATGGAGTTCAAATAGCCGATTACGATGTACCTTGTCATCTCTATCAACAAATTGCTTTACATTCGTGTCGATTGGTAAGTAGAACTTTGGTGTTAAGGACTGTGCATTTTTACTCGTGACTTGGCTGTAAAATGTCTACCTTGTACTTGTGGAGTACAAATGTCTACCTTGTACTTGATGAAAATAAACCGCAAATTAATTAAATTAATTAATTAAAGTAAACGAGTATTGTCTGTGTGAATTTCCATAAAAATAATATTTGTGACAATGACAATATTAATGAACCTTTCAGGATAATGCATACACAATACTAATTCTCGCAGCAATTGTCATGTAACGTGTTACAATCCATACCTATGTTTTCTTCCGTATTGTTAATAAAAAACTCAAGGACAGGTCATGATAGACGGTTCATAATATTCTTTAATATTTTCGCGACTACTGTACCAAATATCATAACAATTTTCTGATGCAAAGAAATGTTACAAAGAAAAGAATCAGGCGTTGCAGCAAAAACCCCATTTACTTCCATTATAAGCAGTCGAGCGCTGTACCCCGGTGTCAACACCAGCGCCTCTAGCGGATTTCATTTTCGAGTGGAACCAGCGAGAGAGAGCAAAACCATGCCGTTTTCCACACTACGTTATTCTAGGCGCTGTACTTAATACCTACATAATGATTTCAAAATAACATTAATCTCTTAGCTTAAATTGCTACGTGATATTCAATGTACGTATTACGTTATGCGGAAGTAAATTTTTTAAAAAAAACCTTTTTGGAAGGACGTTATAGCAATGACAGCAAGAGAGCAAAAGCTATATTAAGCTGTGCTTCAGGAGTCCCTAAATATTCACTTTATTTAATATTCTTGCGTGCCTAATGGACTATAAGCTAGAACTTGTTGAATGATAAAAACCACTTCTGATTTCCTTTCCATGTATTATCTACTTTTCGTACATTCTTTTAATCTTTTCTACATTTTCTGTTATATTTTTATTTTCAATAAATCGATACTTATCCTCTAACAATTTATTTATATTATTTCACCTTGTGCTTCCATCTATGTTTCTTTCCAAAACCCCTTTCTTTCCAGTTGAGTGCGCGAAAAATATTTTTTTTAAAAAAATGAATAATTAAAATTACATTAATTAGGTTAACTATGTAATCAATGACCGTTAATACTTTAGTATATAATTGTATAATACTTGTCCTGTTATAATATATGGGTCTTCTACTGGCCGGGCCCCAATTCAAGTTAATAATAGGGTGGTTGCTAAGGGACATATCAGGGACTACATACAAATCAAGTTATAATAGGACGACGATGAAATAAATTATATTTATTATTTCAACTAAAAGCATAGGTATTTGGACCAAAAAGGGAAAAGCTTCACTAACATATCAAATTAAATTGGTATGGTACAGGCACGTATCTAGAAATATGTTTCGGGGGGGGGGGGTCCGAGCCAAGTGTCTCAGGAATAATAATATTATTAACACTACTACTAATAATAATGTTTATATTAAAATAATTATAAATCAAATTAATACTAATTACAATACATAAATTAAAATTATATTATTATTACACGAATAGGTAAATAGACTGTATAAGAATAAAGATATAAGAGTGAATATTCATTACGTAGCTTACCTGTAGTTAAGATCGGAATAATTACATTAAAAAGTGCCTGGCAATGAAATTAATGTCAAATAGATGAATATTTGAATATTTATCGAATAACAAAAATGATGTTACATGTATTTGGAGAAAAGAAAGTTTCTCATTAAAATTTTATGCATATAATTTGAGTAGTAGCGTACATAAATCTTCTTTGAAATGTCCTTCAAAGCCGTATGATTTCAATATAATCCTTGTCTTCCAATAAGTTCAGAGGAAATTACAACAAATGTTAAACGAGTATATTTTCATAATTAATTTTTGTACTTAATAAGTCTCTCGCGTGTGTGTGTGTGTGGAAGGGGGGTGGGCCGGATCCCCTAAATACGTCCTTCGTGTCCTTCAAAGCCCTATGATTCCAATATAATCCTTGTCTTCCAATAAGTTCAGAGGAAATTATACAACAAATGTTAAACGAGTATATTTTCATTATTTAATTTTCGTACTTAATAAGTCTTTCGGTAAGGGGGGGTCCGGACCCCCTAAATGCGTCCTTCGTGTCCTTCAAAGCCCTATAATTCCAATATAATCCTTGTCTTCCAATAAGTTCAGAGTAAATTATACAACAAATGCTAAACGAATATATTTTTCATTATTTAATTTTAGTACAGTAGAGCGTCGATTATCCGAAGTAATTGGGGGACATGGGTGTTCGGAAAACTGGTTTGTTCGGATAATCGAACTGTACATGTTTATTTGCCAAAAAGAAGTACTGTACAGTAAATTTATTCATAAAAACAGGCATCTCTTTAAGTATGTATTACAAAGTAACGTACAAAGGCAACTTTAGTAGGAATATATAGTATGCGGTACAGTTTATTAAACAAAAATATGTACATATTACATACGCATTTTGCATGAACAATACACACAGTACACAAAATTAACGTTTAAAAAAATCCTTTATTTTGGTCTGTCTAAGCAAGCCTACACGCTTACGAGCAGCTAAGTCACGTACTTTTTTCATTACAGATATCTGAAAGTGAGCGAGTACACAGTTCGGTTAAGCGGTCGTTCGGTTGACCGACGTTCGGATAATCGACGCTCTACTGTACTTGATAAATCTTTCGGGAGCGTTTTGACCCCCTGGACCCCCCCCTAAATACGTCCTTGGTATGGTATTTTTTTTTACAGTGGCTGGATGGCAGCGAGAATTGACTATCTTAGACCATAATTTATCCTGTAAACCGTTTACAGTAGGTTGACTTTTACGTTGTTTCTCCTTTGGAAACGGTATTTATAAATATAAAGCTATGTGAAGGAAGGGAATGTACTAGCTGGGGATAATTACCTTCCCCTTCCTTCCATTTGAGCATTGATCATCAATGATGTAGAGCGTCATTATCCTAATGTCCCGACGCTAAAGTGATCAATCATCAATTTCGACATCCAATCGATCATAGCTGTTTAATGTGTTCCATGTGAAACCTGGAGAATTGTTCTCTTCCTCGATAATAGATGTCACTAGTTTCAGGTTTTTGAGTAAAAGCAAATTATTAGGCTGAAAGATAAGTTATGTAAAAACGAACTAAGTCCTATATTTAAAATTTTAAAGACAGTTTTATCGTTAGATACAGTCCTTCAGAACGATGCAATCGTCATAAATACACATTTTAAACTGTTCTTAATGAAGGGACTTGTGTGATGTTTAGCATATAAAAACAATGCAGGAGTTCTATAATGGACAACAGAATTAAATTCAATGTAATGTCTATTCAATTACGTGTAAGCGATAAGTAAAACAAAAAAAGTATGTGTTTTCAAGGCGAATGAAATAGAATCTACAACAAAATTACACGTATCTACATTGGCTTGGAGTATTAGTAAGGAATATATACAAGTTTTTGGGAATTTTCTTGTGATGTAGTTTGAAAGATCGCATACATTTGAGAAAATTAATTGAATTGTTGCTTTAAGTCCACTTTATGCACAGAAAGGTTAATCAGGACTGGGCCTACAGTTTAAAGTTGGATCCGAACCACTATGTGCCTCCACCGGGTATCGAACCCAGGACCCCGTGATTACAAGGCGACGACACTACCACTGCCATCGGGGAGGCCAAGAGAGATAAAGAAAGAGACAGGACAAGTGCGTGTGTGTGTGTGTGTGTGTGTGTGTGTGTGTGTGTGCGTATGTGTGTTGCGTTTTGATACAAAGTGGAAAACGGTGTTTGAATTATTGTGCCACTTACAGCGTTTACCAATTTTAGTCTTCAATTCATTTAACATTGTTGTCACGTGCCATTTCCAACGACACAAAGAAAAATGCAAGGACCAAATGTTTCCCGAGAGCGACGATAGATGGCAGCACGCTATATAAAGAAGATCAGAGTTCATTGTAGAAACTAGGAGCGGAGAAGAGTGATTATATATATTATAGTAAATGCAAAATACATACAGGAAGAGTATAAAATTATAGAATGAAACAATCAGGAAAGTAAATAAGTGAGCAAATGAATTCAGAAATGTATCTCCTTTTTGATCCTAGTGATCAAAATTTGATTCAATACCTCTGGCGAGGAGAACATCGTCAGCTTTTGTATTTGTCAGTCCCTCGGTGGCGCTGTGTTCAATTAGACGCCCCGAAGCACTTACGGTTGCGCTTCTTATTAGACGCACTGGGCCATAGGCAGCGCTTGCTGTTAGCGATCCTGGACTATTCCCCTTTTGGTCGTTACATAGGAGGTGGCGCTACTGTCAGTTTAGTCGACCCTACTCTTTCTATAAGTATAGCTTGTATCGTTTGCCAAAGAAACGGGGAAAGCGAGCGCATATATGTAATAAATAAGATTACGCTTTAAAAGGAAAAACAATAAATTAGAAGAAAGAAAAGAAGAATAAGCCTTCTCAAAAATTAGAAAGAAAAAAGAAGAAGAAGCCTTTTCCTAAATAAAAAGAAGAAGTATTATCCAAAAAGAAAGAAAAGAAGAATAAGCCTTCTCAAAAATTAGAAAGAAGAAGAAAAGAAGAAGAAGCCTTTTCCTAAATAGAAAGAAGAAGAAGTCTTTTCCAAAAATAGAAAGAAGAAGAAGTCTTTTCCAAAAATAGAAAAGAAGAAGAAGCCTTTTCCCAGAAATTACGAAAAGAAAGAAGAAGAAGATTTCCTTTCATATATGTATAAGAAGAATATAACCGACGTAAATTTGGAATCAGCATATATATATATATATATATATATATATATATATATATTTCAATGTATATACAAGCTTCGCTATATATTTTCTCTGTATTGTGTATAGTTTTCAGACCTGTAGATCCGCATTTGACTATATCCTCTTGGCTAAAAAACGCTTTCTTATTTGGAATTCTCGAATAAAGAACCTATCCCCTGAGATTAAGATATCTGTAGCCGTGGTAAATAACATTTTTGTACGTACCCTCAGGGTCGTAGCATTGTTATTGTTATCAGCCATGTGTATTACTGTAGAAAGTTAAGATATCCAATTAGCAGTGTTTGAAAAATTACTTTTTAAAAGTAACTAAGTTACAGTTACTTAGTTCAAAAAATAAGCGAGAGTTACTCATTTTAAAAAGTAACTCAGTAACAACAGTCACTGGTGCTTCAAAAGTAACTATAAGTTAGTTTTAAAGTTGCTGCTGATTTTTATCTTGTAAACAGCTTACAAACAATCATCAATTGTTACAAAATAAATATATGAGAAGTTACATGTTCCTTATTTACTTTTCTGAGAATATATGCCTTCATATATTTGTATTATTACAGCAAATAAACATAGAACATTTGCTTCAATAAATTTAATTCGAAAGAGAATTTGAATGCTACGGTGCTCTGCATGTGGCGGCATCAATTCACCTTGCACTTGTTTCTCTCTCTTCCATTCCAAGTTCAACAAGATCCATTCTTTCGACAATGACATCTATCCGCGTTCCAAATGAATGCAGACTAAAATAGTGATTTTCACGCGAAAATACAAATTACGAATCGCAATAAAGCGTAGATGTAAATTGAACATACAACCAAGCAAAGCGTTCTTTCCTTAGGCGATTCCACGAAAAACCTTTCACCTTAACATCCAGAGAAGACAGTTGGAAAGGCGTCTGCCAAATTAACTCTTTCCCCACATTACAATTAACAATTTAAGTGTCGTGAAGTAACTTTAAAACTAACTTTTGATAACATTACTTCTGTCGGAAAAAGTAATGCTGGTTACATTTAGAATTCCTCAAATTAAGTAACTAGGAAGTTACTTCCAAACACTGGTAATAAGACAATGAAGAATGAGGGGTGAAATGTATACATTTTGAAGTAAACCTAGACTTACTTCGGCTAACACGTCTTGGTACGACGGAGGGGGTGATTCCGGGGGGTGATCTAAGCGTGGAGGAGACGCATCCTGATATCTCGGAGGCGGTGGCATTGGTGTGGTGGCGTGCGCCGAGTCATTGACCTCGTCCATTGTAGTTTCCGATTCTGCCGGTGGAGGCTCTTGCATCAGTGGCGCTTGGTCAGCGAACTCCACGTCCTCTGTCGAGAGCGGACGGGGAACTTGGAACCCTCCTTTGTTCCTCACGGTGGCGGGAGTTTGAAACTAAACACTTCTCAGCAGAAATGAGTCGGTTTGGGAGTAGTATGGAAGTACTGAGGGACTAAACGGAGGTAGAAAATCCCAAGTGGCGCTTGGCGCTTGGTCAGCGAACTCCACGTCCTCTGTCGAGAGCGGACGGGGAACTTGGAACCCTCCTTTGTTCCTCACGGTGGCGGGAGTTTGAAACTAAACACTTCTCAGCAGAAATGAGTCGGTTTGGGAGTAGTATGGAAGTACTGAGGGACTAAACGGAGGTAGAAAATCCCAAGTAACTACAGTTCGGCTTCATTTGTTCTTGGTGTTATGTTCTTTCCAGGAGCTCCCCACTGCCTTACATCCTGTTAAAGATGGATGGTGTGTCTTGGTATTACCTGAGAAAGAGAACGGAAATGACACTATAAGTACCTTCAGTAGATTGCGTTGGTAAAAATAACAATAGTAAAATTATTAAGTTTCACTAAACAATGCGGTAACGACACAAATTTGCCAGAGTTGGTCAGGATTTGGTCACAAATTGATGCTCATGTACAGTCACTTACACTTCTGGGTTGCAATGGTTCTATTTAAATTCAATGCGAACATTAAACCCAGAAATGTCCATGACTGTAGGATGAATGGTAAGTTGCTCTTGTTACTTTTATTGAAAATTCGTTAAAATTCCTACCGTTACATCCCATCCTGCAAAACAGAATTTGCTCCTGAATTTTTTACCATTACCTGGCTTGCTGCCAAAAATGAATATTATAAATTATAATAATTTTAGGGTATGTTTTAATCGGTATTTAGGGCATGTTTAACATATGTCAGTAATTCCATACCCACTTTCTTTCTGTCACTTACAATAAACAAAGCAAATCAAAATTCGCCGGCATCCTCTCCGTTAATTCGCACACTACTATAAAATATAAAAGCCTAAGAGTCTATTTCAGTTACACACTTATTTTTTTCTTACCGGGTGGCCCAAGAAAGGTACCCGAAATGTAGAATCGTTTTTTATGTGTTCGGCTACCTTTTCTGAGCCACCCTGTACGTACGAAAGTTGTTTCAGTACTGTTAAAATGTTTTTGATATTGTGAAAAGATCTTTCAACTATACTCTAGGAAATTGGTAGGCAATATAAGTTCAATGGAAAGGAATGAATTGTTCTCCACTTCCAAAATATCCGTGAGCTAAAGAAGCGAAAAAAAGAAGTTTTAAAGAATCAAGAAAGGCGTTTTTGTTAAGACTATGCAAATAGGAGCTGTTCCCCATCGTACACATTTAGAATCCGTATGCGCTAGTCACAATCATTGCTGCTAGTGCGCATGCGCTTACTGGACGAGTCCACTGGCAAAAATAGGGGAGATGGCTGCAAGTGGAACGAACACAAAGTTTCACACATGTAATAACGCTGTTGAAATACGTTGAGAGGGAATGTTACTAGCTTTAAACAGCCATCGCAAAACATAAACGCAACAAAGCGAGCGATAATGAACAAAACAGCCGAACTTACTAACGAAACAGCGTTGTTCCGTGTATGTTTCTACCTACTTCCCATACCGCATGTCTCGTCTTCCGCGGTAGTAATTCAGGCTCAAAACAAAACGACGCAAATTGAAAATATCCTTCTTCTTCTTCTTCTTCTTATTTTATTGGCTCACACCGCCTTTAAGCGATTTCTAGCCAAAATTGCCGAATACTGATTTTGTTGTCTTTGATCTTGCTATTCACATTTGTCAAGAAAATATATTCTCCACTGTCACTTTTTTTTAGAATTATAGACCATTCTGTTTCTATGATATAATATGAGATTTATCGTTTATTATGGAGGTTATTAATTTATTTATATTGTGGAGTTATGTTTCCGGACAAAACTATCCAATATCCACACAATCGTAGTTTTAGGTTAAAAAAATAAGTGTTGATATGGATATCGGAAGCGGGATTTTTGAAAACCTCAAAGTCAAAGGAACAAAAAACGTAAACCGTAAAAAATCTTCCATCTACTGGCAATTTATTATTTATTTTTTAATAGTCCCTGAAGTTGTGCTCCCTAAGAGAAATTCGCTCATATTCCGCCAGAGTGCATCCAACAAACAATATTTGTTAGTTTCAATTCCACGTAATGCTCACATAGGATAATCCGGACTTGACCAGTAGTTTAAAGCGGAACAAGAACTACAATGTCTGCACCAGGGGATCGAATCCGAGACCCCTACGAAAATCAGGCTACAGCTATACCAGTACGACATCACGGACGATCACACATCTACAACCAACAATCTCCAAGCTGCGATATAAATCTCTATACAGTTGGCAACACTGTCCACAATCCATGCTCGACCATCCTGTGCGTACAAGCTTGGGCGTAAATGCACAAACTTACCTCGTTCAAAGTTGGAGCCCCTTGAGGTAAAAAAAAAGAAGAGGGTACAACCCAATTGGAACTAGATAAAAACAGTAAACCAACACTCAAGGAAACTACCTACCATTTCCTCGGAATATCCCTTTTCGTCACGTTCCTCTCACTATTCGCCTTGCTCCCCCCTTTGTCTTTCGCCTTTGTTCTTGGGGGGATCCATTAGAAGGCTGGGAAAATCGGGCTTCTCGTTGCCATGGCAACTAATGGTTGTTTCCCGTGGACGCCCTTTGAGATGACAAAGGAGCATCAATGTTGGCCATTGCGAGGTAGAAATGGGGCATGGAGAAGTAGGTCTGTGTAATGGAATCTACCGGGGCAGTTCTTGATTCCCAGGACAACAATTAACGCTGGGTACACTCGACTACAGGCTGTGCAAAAAATATCTGGTCCAAGGTTTGTGAGAGGCTGCATTAAAAATGCGTGTGAAAAATGGAGCGAATAATGTAATCTGTGTTGGACAACAACAATACTTAAGACGTCGAGGGTGGGGAGAAATTTACGAGCGGTGCGTTGGATGGTAGACTCACGATCGAGTTCGAGTCCACCTTATATACAGGGTGTATCTAAATTCCCATTACAGACTTTGAGGGTTTGTAGTGGGGACCAAAACGGTTACGTTTTGCATAGGAACTCATGTCCGGAAACGTTCCCGCTACAAGTAAAACACCACCACAACACACGATGAACACTCCCACTTCTGCTGCTTACTGTACGTTGTTTTGGCATAGCTTCAGCGTCCACTTATAAGAAGGACTCGATGTGCTGACCAATGACTTAAACACAAACACCATACATACGTATCATGTTCTGGTACACACGATGATCATACAACGTCCGTACGGGCGCCTCCTATGCAGGATTATCACACTCTAAGCACTTCAAATTAGGAGGACGGCAAAAGTCTACCCATACGTGCTAACTTCTTATCAGTCGTAGAACATGAACTCAGAATTATCTCAGGGCTTGCTGGGAGTAAAGAAAGGTTATACCAGGTTTATATATATCTATAATGTTTATTATAACAACACAAGGATGTCCGTTAGCACACTTACACACGTGTCTTTACCTGTACCACGCACCTGTATTTACGTGCACCACTTTTGGTCTCGGGAACTGGCCGTAGCCAATCGGTACCCCCGAAGAGCGGGACGCTTGGGTGCTAGGATCAAAGGATACCGCGACATCCCTCAGCGTTAGCGGGAAATTGGCAAGCCAACCGGTGTCTCCTATGCAGAGACGGCAGGTAGAACCTGAGTACATATCAGCCTAAGCGATGGGACCAGGTAGGTAGGTTGCTGCTAGGCTCTTCTTCTTCTTTCTTCTCCCTTCAGGAATGGCTTCTAGTCTTCAGGCTGGGAGGCCAGTTAACCCTGGATGTTTGCCTGTTGACATCAGGGAGCCAACTGAGCTCCGGGCCTCGCTGCGCTGGCTTTATACTCGCGGTGGCGCATGGGTGGTGAAAATTTTAACTACAAGTACGCGTTGCCAACTCATTTTTTACATATAGCAAACTCCGTACTGAAAATTATCATTGTTTGACCTTGAGAAAACACGAGTGGAAAAATCACTAGATGCACCTGTGGTCATGAACTAAAAGTGTGTGCTTCTAGACAATAGAATTAATAACGAGTCGCGCAGAACTCTGCATTACTAACAATGTGTTTAACTGTGTAAAAGACAAATATTAACATTTTAAAGAATAAGTTGGATTTGAACAAAGCGTATGACTCGCAGGGACATTTAGCATGCATTCTTTAACCAAACCTTGTTAACAAAATATAATATGGCGACCACGCAGGGTCGTTACAATCAACACCTGCTAGTCCAACATCCGCCGCTGACATAACCCACGCCAGCAGGTCTTCCTCTGATTCCACCGGGGTCTCGTAAATTAGGCTCTTTATGTGGCCCCATAGGAAATAATCGAGCGGAGTCAAGTCCGGCAAACGTGCAGGCCAAGGATTTGGGCCACCGCGCCGAAAACGCGGGAGAGTTCAATGTGTGTTGTGGTGTTGTTTTGCTTGTAGCGGGCAAACGGTACGTTTCCGGACATGAGTTCCTATGCAAAACTTCACCGTTTTGGTCCTCACTACAAGCCCTCAAAGTTTGTAATGGGAATTTAGATACACCCTGTATAGATAGGCTCATTGGGACTGGATCTACAGTTTAAAGTGAGATCCGAACCACTATGTACCTCCACTCGGGTATCGAACCCAAGACCCTTAATACAATGCGACAACGTTACCACTACACTACCAATGATCCTTGAGGTTCGAATCTACTGGCGTATATGTGTTCCTTAGGGAGAGCTCTTTCAGCAGTTCCATATAATCTTCATTCATCCTTCACGTCGCGATTCTACACAAGTGGCAGAAAACGAGAGCGTTAAGTACCGTGTACTGCGGAACTGTTCAAGGTCAACCTTCAAACCGCTTACATGTTACAAATTCTAGCCTTTCTCTCTACTCCTCCTCCGAATACAGTGGCCTGGCTGCAGTGTTGCCAGCAGCATAGTAGCGATTCTCAAAGAAACATCAGTGCGTATTGCCTAATTTGTATGTTAAAAATCAAATTACCAATTTTATATTACACTGGAACGTTGTATATAATTTGTTGCTGTAGAAACGTATAAAATCTCATGAGCATGATTCTGGTTGCGTCATTTTGGAGCCAAAAAACTATCAAACTTACACATAGCTGGTAATAGTTTTATGAATACACACACAGTAAAGTATATTTTTTTCCTGTTTCTAAGAACATTAAAATTCCTCTCAACAACTACTTCGTTACACAAAACACTTGGCAACACTGAGCAGCAGTGTGTCGAGACGAGAGGAAAGAAGATAAGAACGGTTACAAGTTGTTTATCCTTAGAGGTTGAGGGGGCACAGGCCCGGATCCAGGAGGAGGACAATAGGGGCGATCGCCCCTCCCAACTGCAAAGTTTTTGGATATATGCCTAATATTTTTGAGGACTCAAATATTCTGTCTATTATCACCAAGTATAACAGGCTCGATAATGTTTTTTAGAATTGAAGTTCAATTTATGCTCACGATAGGCTAATCGGAACTGGACCTACAGTTTAAATTTGAATCCGAACCACTTGTAATGTGCCTCAAAAGGGGATAGAACCAGAGTTTTATTTCCCTGAGCTTAATCACTATACTCCTCATATCTGATCGTTTACCGCGGCAATGGCAATGAGGGAAATTATGACAAAGACACAATAATATAAAGCTTTTCCAGTCCTGAACCACTATATTTGCAAAACAATACTCTGGTTTCTAGAACATAAAAGGCAGCTTTACATTACGATATATTCTTACAGTCCAGCCAAGAAAGACAAAACTACCTGGAAAGGTATATTCCAAACGCGAGAGGGTAAGCAGGTAGAAGCACCAGCCAAACTACGCAGTGATATTTCGTTTATATACAGGGTGGCTTAAAAAGTCCTTATGAACATAAACATTAGCCTCGTCACTGTGAAGGACTTTTCATTTAATGGAAGCGTCACACTGTAAATTGTTCGGGAAAACCATTCATAATGCGCAGCTCTTGTGGGTGTATCCGATTAAAATCTTGTGCAATGGCATGCGAACTTCTCTCCCTAGACATCACTTTGATATCGATGCATTACCGATGCGCTAAACAAATTTTAAGGCATATTTCTAACACTTCGAAAAGGAGCAATTTGGTACAAGAATTCAGTCATAACTTTTTACTGGTTAAAGATACGTCGAAAAACCTTCACCATTGCATTTCTCGTGAAATTCTAGCCTGATTTGAAACCCCCTTCGTATTTAAAATTCTGAAGTTGAATTCAAGATGACGGACATCAAGATGGTCGCCTATCGTGCGGGTGGCGTCAATGTGGTTTCCCCCTTGGCCTGATAACGATTGGTCATCACCATTTCCACGTTGCGCGCTGCAGTGGCCTTGTACCGAGGGTATTAAGTGACTTTTTGAGTCACCCTGTAGATTTTCTTGTATTCATTTTCATTCTGAACCCTTCCATAATTTGAAACATATACTTACTTCATTGATGTTTCTACAGAAAACTATTTTCACTGAACTCTTACCTTCCCAAAATGTCATTGCTGTCACTGACCTCCAGGTACCAGACCGGAAACGTGAGCCTTTTTGTATGGGTCAACTTTAAGCCAAAAACTTCGTAGAGAGGGAGATAGTATCATGGCGGCGAACATACCATTACATTTCTAATAGTAACAATTATTTTGAAGATTGCGAGTCATTGCACCACACAAAATTGCAATTTTAAAATTAACTAAGAAATATATAACTCTACATATTATTCTCCACGAGTGAGTACAAATAATTTCTTCACAAAAATGAAAACTTAACAAGCTCTAATTTGTATCTCCGCCATATGTCCAGCCCCAGGATTATGCACGGCTCAAACAAAAGCTCATCGTTTTCAGTCTGTACTGCCGTCATCCCTATTTTGACACTGAAGAAGTCCAGTTGGCGCATGCGTACTTCTGTCCATGGCCCCAGGATTATGCACGACTCAAACAAAAGCTCATCGTTTTCAGTCTGTACTGCCGTCATCCCTATTTTGACACTGAAGAAGTCCAGTTGGCGCATGCGTACTTCTGTCCATGGTTTCGGCTAAGGCAGCCGGACTGTATATAAAACATGTTAAATAAAACTGTATGTTAGAATTGATTCT
Organism: Lepisma saccharinum; assembly: GCF_977018435.1. Taxonomy (NCBI): domain Eukaryota; kingdom Metazoa; phylum Arthropoda; class Insecta; order Zygentoma; family Lepismatidae; genus Lepisma; species Lepisma saccharinum. The sequence goes on from NC_139249.1 coordinate 33,063,037, forward strand.
GTAATTTCTGGATCCGCTACTGTTGGGACCTTCACCCGCCTGCCGCCATCGGATACCACGAGATGGCAGCACAGTAGTTGAATATAACAGCAAACTATAGCCTGGACAAGAAACACTTTCAAAAACACTGCAAGCTACTATATTAAAATAGAAACATGCGGACTATTTTGTGTACATTATTTTAAATTTTACACTGCGGTGTAGAGGGCATTCGAATATAAACCTCTCTTTCACACAGTATATCCTGCATTCTTTCACATTAACAACGTTCCGTCTCCTGGACGGACACAGCAGGGATAATAACATTATTTAATGAAAGTCCATAGTTATTGTTAACAATTTAGCGTTGTGTTATCATGGATATGGAGATTTATTAATGAGATTATTTTATTTTATTCTCTAGATGGCGTTGTCCTGTATTTTGTTGTTGATATGAGATTTGGACCATTTCGGTTGTCGAGAGCGTTGAGTGCTGGACTCGAATTCGAACGACTGACTGTTCCAGTTCGAGTACTAGCAGGTTGCGAGTACTCCTTTACCAATGAAAAGTAATCATTCATCCTGAACTGTCAATTTCAAACGAATCCTCGACTATCAGGGTAAAGTAACTAATATTTCATTTCAGATTGGAGTAAAAAAACCTTCAATGTCCTCGATTCATCAGTCCAATTTAGTATTCAGGTAAGGACAATTGCAACTCAGACGCACTATATAATTGGATCCTCTATCCCACACAGCACAAATTTCCATAGGATAGCCACAATGTCCAGATCAGATCCATGGATATTGTGGATATCCCATGGACGTCCTATGGATATCCAGTCCGCACGAAGGAATCGTGTTTACCATATCTGACCAAGCGAGTCGCGCATGCGCTCAAGACCAGGTGAAAGTTCCTGGAGTTACAAGTCTTTGACGCACTCACCACTCGAGGTTGCATTGAGGAGATAGTTGCGGTGAGCTTGCGCCTGGTAGTGAAGAATAAGCTCAAAATCGGTGCAAACTTTGTTTATCATGGATACGCTTGTGAATACAAAGCATTTTTCGGATGTGAAGACGTGGGTGTATGTGTGTAGGTGAATTCGTGTGCATCCATGGCCGCGCGTGTGTGTGTGTGTGTGTGTGTGAGGGAGAGAGAGAGAGAGAGAGATGAGTACTTAGCGTATGCGTACACGAGGTATTCGATATGCGTAAATCTAGTCCAGGAATATTATTTTCGTATCCAAAGTGTGTGTGATATGTCCAGAATAAGTGAATTACAAGTGAACAGCGAGGTAACGTGTGCAACTACTTTATACATCGCGATAGGAGGAAACGTAGAAACTGCTTGAAAATGAGTACATGTTCTGCATGTTCAAAGCCTGTGTCAAGGCAGGACATACTTTCAACAATACAGTGTAAGGACTGTTTTAACTGGCATCACACCAAATGTGTTCAACTAGAGGAGAATGACGTAGATTTAATTAAATCAACAAATGAAGTATGGTGGTGTATAAAATGTGCGAAATCCAGGTGTGGTAGCATGCTAGAAGAAAGGGCAAATGAACCATCAGGAGAAGTAAAACCGTCTATTACGGATGTGTACGAGCTATTACAGGGTTTGAAAATGGAAGTGGAAAATCTGAGGAAAGAACAAGAAACCACCGAACGCGAATTAGGAAAGTCGCTTGATCTCGCACACGAAAAACTTGACGAAAATGTAGAGTTGGTGAAAAAAAAATCTGAAAGCATCGCAAAGTGTCTGCTTCAAATAGAAGAGTTAAAAGAAGATAATATTTTTCTAAAAAAGAATTTAATTGGTTCACAATTGCAATTAGACGAATTAGAGCAATATGGGAGAAGAAACACACTGGAAATATGTGGTGTCCTGATAACCAGAATGAAAATTTATTTGAAGTTGTAAAAAATGTAGGGCGAGTTTTAGATATTGAAGTAGATGATGAAATGATAGACAACTGTCATAGACTAAAGAAACCTGCTCAACAAAAATCTGCAGCCATCATTGTTAAATTTGTTAGGCGAGTAGATAAGGATAAATTTATGGAAAGAAGAAAGGTAAAAATAAATCTAAATTGTCTTCATTTGGGTTACACTAACAATGATATGTATATTAACCAAAGTCTCACCTCCCTTAGAAGGAAATTATATAGTGAAGCCAGGGCAATTAAACGGGAAAGAAATTATGCCTATGTATGGTTTGATAATTCTACAAATATAAGGTTGAGGAAGAGAGAAGGTGACAAGGATGTATATGTAGTAAGGACAACTGATGACTTACATAACTTGACTATCAAAATGTAAGGGGTTTCAATACAAAAATGTACGAATTTTATGTAAATAGTATAAAAAGTAGATATGATATCATTGTCTTAACAGAAACATGGTTACATGATGGGGTCCTAAGCAGTGAATTATTTCATGATAATTATAGGGTGTTTCGTCATGATAAAACTGGTAATCATAAAGGAGGTGGCGTTCTTATTGCAGTTAAAAATATAATACCATCAGATATTGTTGCACTAGAAAGTAATCTTGATATGTTATGTATTAAAGTCTCTATATTTAACCAATTTTATTATATAATCGGGATCTATATTTCTCCTGCTTCCAAGATTGATATCTACAAATCATTTACAATTTTTTTGAATGCAAAGAAGAGATACAAAATAATCTATTTATAGTTGGAGACTTTAATTTACCGTTGATATCTGACTCTTCATGCAATCTACAAGATATAAACTGTTACAAATCGTTGCAAAACTTTTTTTAAGTTTCTATGACTTACATTCAATAAACAATGTTAAGAATATGAATAACAGAACCTTAGATCTTATACTTACTAATGTGTACAGTAACTTCACAGTATCTAGAGATAAATCCTCTTGTTAAGGAGGATATACATCATCCTGCATTAATTATAAATATGTCTATGGAAATAAATTTCAGGAATATTAAAAATAATATCACGCTCAAAAGGAACTTTTGTAAAGCAAACTTTATGCGCGTGTACGAATTATTACGTGATATAGACTGAACATGTTTATACAAAATAGATAGAGGAAAAGGTCTAAATATGGGCCCCCCTTTTTATGTTGTCATTTTCGGAGGAAAAAATTAATATATCAAGCACCTGCCTTTAAAATGCATATCTATGAAATATATACTTAAATGTAATAGCATGCTAAAGTATAGAAGGTGTCCATATTTTTTTTTTTTAAAAAAAGCAATTTTCAAAAAATGGTAACATGATGTATTTCAAAATTGTGGTCTAAATATGGGTTTCTAGTGGCAATATCACAAAAAGCAATTAAAATTTAAAAAACAGTCATTTATCGTTAAAACATTATAAAATTCATATTTATGAATAATCTGTTGTTTTCAAAATCACGCGGAATGGGAAAAATCGAAATGTAGAAAAACATCCAAATATTTGTTGAAAATGTGATCTCAACATTACACCTCATGTGATAACCCATATTTAGACCATCACGCTATTTTTCTTATTCAATTTATTTTCGCTCTCTGTGGTACATATTTCACAAACAAATGATGGCATTATAAAAGCCCACATTTGTTTTATGTACCGCTAATATCATAACCTATACAAAGCAGATGAGAATTCAGAAAACGCTGAGTTAAAACATACCTGCAAAATGTTTTCGGAGGTCGCAATTCTTTAACAGCGTCCAGGGCCGAAACTAACCACCACGTTCTCTTGCGAATTGGCGCCGCAACCTTTGTTGCGTAACACTTGACAGATAACCAGTTCCAATAGCCTCTGCCAGGCTGCAGCACCCGGAAGCGCTGATAACACCAAGACCCATATTTAAACCTTCGCCCATATTCAGACCTTCTCCTCTAATGTAGAAGAGGCCATAACTTATTTTTATAATGTAATTAATAAGGTATTTGTTGATGAAACTGTCCCATATAAGAAAACTAGTATACACAGCAAATATCCACGATGGTTTACAGTAGAAATTATTAATAAATTAAAACTAAAAGAATACCATAGAAAACGAATGAAAGATAGTGTAAATAGCGAGGTAGAATATAAAAAGCTAAAATATTGATAGAAAAAGCATATAAAATCTACATCAAAGAAATAGAACAAAATATACAAAAAGGATACCAAAGGATTCTGGGAATTTGTGCAAAGTAAAAAGGGCAAAAGAACCAATTATAATTCTACAATGTTCTTTGGAAATAAATTAGTTAGACACGAGTCAAAATATTGTTAATGGCTTTGCGTCCTATTTTAAATCAGTGTATGTAGATAATACTGGTGTTTATAATCCATCAGAATATGCTAAAACGGAAATCCTTTATGAACTATCAATTAGTACAGTGGGATCCATGAGTATTACCACGCAATTTGTCCATCACCATATTCGTAAACTTTATTTGACCCCATAAGAGCTTCAAGAATTAAAAAAAACTCAAAACAAGCTGTTGACATCTTCTGCAGCAGCGTACTACATACGAATCCATCGCTTAAAACACATAGGTTGTAAGAGAAAAATTAATGAAAATAGTCATGGACAATTTGCACGGTAATACTCACGGATCCCACTGTACAATAACATCTAAAGAATATTATGAAGCAATAAAAAAATTAAAACCAAAAAAGTCAACTGGGCCGGATGGAATCCCTCCTTATGTATTGAAAGCATGTGCTGAAATATCAGAAAAGCCTTTGTGTTCAATATTTAGTTTTATTATCAGAAAGCAATACTTCCCTAATCTATGGAAATTAACGCAAGTCTGCCCCATTTTTAATACAGGAGATTCTAGAAAAATAGAGAACTATAGACGTATTGCAATTTTTTGTGCCCCAGCAAAAGTGTTTGGAAATATTATATATATGCGAATATTTAATCATGTAAAGAGTTTTATAAGTGAAAGTCAACATGGATTTTTTACTGGTAGGTCGACATCAACGAATCTAATTAATTTTTGTCCAATATGCACACAATATATTGCATGATCGTTCAAGTATGCATGTAATTTACACTGATTTCTCCAAAGCATTTGATAAAATTAATCATGATGTCTTGTTAAATAAACTTTCAAGCTTTGGGTTGACACAAAAAAATTGTCTCTTATTGACTCGTACTTGAATAATAGGAAACAGTATGTAAAATATAAAAATACTAAGACATACGTATATGTATACTGCACAGTCAGGGGTACGTCAAGGATCCAACTTAGGACCATTATTTTTCATTATTTTCATAAATGATTTACCGTTACATGTTAAACATTCATATTGTTTAATGTATGCTGATGATGTAAAGTTATATAAACAAATTAATGAGCCCCAGAATGTTATGAAACTACAAACAGATTTAAACAGTTTATTTGAGTGGAGTGTTAAAAGTAACCTTGGACTCAATATCAAACAGAGAACATACCACATATTATGAGTCTCGTACATTAATCAGGAAAAACTTAAACAAGTAAAAAGTATTAAAGATCTGGGAGTAATAATTGATTGCAAACTAGCGTTTCATGAACATATAGCTCATGTAATAAATAGTGTGTATAGATCTTTGGGTTTACTAATAAGAAACTGTCTCAATTTTTGCAGTACTACTTCTATCAAGCTTCTTTATAGTGCCTTAGTTAGAAGCAAACTAGAATATGCATCTATTGTTTGGTCGCCACTTTACAAAACCCCATAAAACAAATAGAACAAGTGCAAAAAAGTTTCTGAGATATCTATATTACATGAGGTACAACATGTCTGCATACGCAAACAGAGTTTCCTATGTCTCTTTATTGAAGTAATTCTCATGTATGGCACTCGGCAACAGAAGAGAATTAGGAAAACAGATATTTCTTTATATAATTATAACTGGGTTGTTGGATAATAGAGAGTTTCTTCACCAAATGTGTTTCAATGCTCGCACATGTAATTCAAGAATAAGAAATTTATTGCTATATAATATCCCTAAAACTGAAAAGTACAATCACCATTAATTGCAATGAGTAGTATGTATAATAGAATAAAATCCACACATCGAAATTTTGATTTTAATCTTAACATTTTGAAATATAAAAATGCTATAAACGCCACACTTAACAGAGATACTATCACAAATGGTTGATTGTTTATTGTATTTATTATTTATTGTAGAATATGTTCTATATGTATCCACATAAATATGTGTGTGTGTGTGTGTGTGTATGTATAATGTAAATATATGTATCTGGATAAGCTTATGGATATGTGTCCATTAATTTGTGTATGTACTTATTCCGTTATTGTTTCTATCCTATTATGGTCATATTTATTCTGAACAAATCTAATCTACATATGTATTCATGAGAAACGTGATAATATTGGCTGTGGATATATGGATAATTTATATGTGGTATGTATATATATATTTGTGAGAGCACGTCATTACCCTACGTTATATAAGTATAATTATATTATAGTTATGTCTATGTAATATGTATGCATGCTATTTAATCTCACTTGTATTCATGTTCACATTATTTATGTTATATACATATTTGTATATATGCTTCTGTAATGGGAGATATCCTTTCTCTGTAGAAGGCAAATAAATAAATAAGTCCAATTCTAGTCCAGAATATATACACTTGCACAGAAGGAAATAAAAACATCCAGATAACGTCCGGATCACGTGTACCAAGTCGCACTGATGTCCGAAACATGTCTAAAGGTAATCCATACAATGTCTAAAAATGATCCACAGAATGTACAAAATATATCCAAAATTGATCAACAGAAGTCCAAAACATGTCCTTCCTGTATATCCTATGGATGTCCCCTGGACGGACATATGCATATCCAGAGGGATATCTAATGTGCATCTACTGGAGATACCTCGATATCATTTGGATATTCAGATGTACAATTTTGAGTCTTCGGTAACTGACAAAGCGAAATAAGGTTTTAAGTGCTGTTAAAATACAATACGTTCTTTAGTTTGATACCTGTGCTCGTCTCGACATAGGTGTAGTTTGGGACCTAACTTTGAGCTTTGGGGAGCAGAATTTAACTTTGATCTTAACTTGGGGGAGGGGGGAGCAGAATTAAAAAGTTTCCAAGTCCATAAAAATATCATCCAGGACTAATGTTGATAAATAACAGTTACATTTGCAAAATCATAACAATTCTGTTCCTCTACTCTCTCAGGTTTCAGTGGGTTAACAAAAGTATCATTACATGTTAATTTTCATAAACCTAAACATTTTTGGGGGGGATAGTGTCTCCCTTTTGCCCGCCACGTTACGCCTATGCTCATAGTTATTTATATTTCCAAATAGATTTAAAACATATCAAAGCATTTGTGTTACAACGTGCCAGCACCTAAGTTTCCACTACATGTTTTCACTTTAATACAAGGTGGCGTACAATTCAGTTCCCCAAATCAGTCATCTGTACACCATCTGCTAAACCATTCCCCCCCCCCCCAAAGTGAAATTGCAAGGCAGCCCCAACCTATCAGTGATCACGAAATATCACTATCTGTGAACTATTTCGATCATTATTTCTTCATTCCGTCATTAGTTCCATGGGTCAACTGACTTATGCGCCACCCTGTACTTCCACAATTCGGACATTACACTATATTATACCTTCATACATTGAAATGTAACACATTCCAGCTACTGTTAAAATTCACGAATGAGAAAAAACCTTTTGATAAAGCTTTGTGTTCTTCATAATATTCATGGCAAAGCCTATTTAGTCTATATTATTGTTCCTTAGATATCTAGATTTGCCCAAGGTGTACGGTTTTAGCATTCTAGCTATACGTTGCCCTGAAGTATACTAATGTCCAAAATTAAATCAACAAACGGAAATTCTTTCCCGTGTGTCCATTTGACCACATAATACGATCAAGTAATATTTATAATGTCATAGACAACTGGTTTAAGATAGAAAATAAACTAACTTTAATGTGCCAGGATTCAGGATTCACCCCTCCAAGGCCAATGGTGCATCCCCCCAAAAATAATGTCATTCGTTTCCCCCAAATCATATCATTCGCGCCCTTAAACCATACCGTAATCCCCACAAAATATTTAATTACGACAGCGTGTCTACCGAAAATAACTTTTTCCTTAGCTTTACTGAACATTATAATTGATCTACCCCTCCTCCATAAACAGGGGTGCCATCACTCAAGACCACCCCTAAAATAGTTCATCATAGTCGAGAAAATCGCGTGGATCCCACTTTAAACTGTAGGTTCAGTCCCAATTAGCCTTAGAGTAAATAAAGTGGACTTAAAAAACCAAATCAATCAATCGAGAATATCGCTTGTCTTGTAATGCAGATTTAGTATAAAAACTTCATATTCATATCATTAAAGCGCCAAACACACATCGTAGCAACAAATTATTGCAAGCGAAGCGAGCAAGAAATATTTACATCCATTTTTTTCAGGCTTTGAAGAATATTAATTTAATGGGGTGTCAATACTTTCTTAAGATCCCGAGATATTTAGTCTTTTCCTTTTCCAGCTTTTCCTTTGGCACATTCGGGGTCGAAAACGTGTGGATGCCTCATCGCTAAATACTATCTCCAAAATATAATGTTCGAACTCTAGCTCCACTACAGAAATCCCTTGACAATCTAAGATTTAATACCTTATCAAGAGCTATCTATCTCCCCCTTTAAATTTCATACTCAATCCTACCACCAAAATTTCCATGCCAAGTCTAACTTACTGTTAATATCGAAGAGTAGATATTGCCTCCTCCAAAAAATTAATTCTCAGTCTCCACACCAGAATTTCCGCAACAGTCTAAGACAATAGTAATACACAAGCAGTAGCGTACGCAGGATTTCATCAAGGGGGGTGTTATTTCGAAAACTTTCTACAAATTCACATTACCATTGTTTTATTATACTTTAGTTAATTAATAATAATAAAATAATTAATAATTATTATAATTAATTAGTTTAATTACTACTAATAATTACTACTAATGCAGTTGCTATTTATGAAAGAAATAGAACAAAATTACATTTCTTGTGTTTCTTTGTTACGAAATAATGGTCTAGTCAACGGTTATTTGTATATGATAAGTGACACATTTTAAGTGTGAAGAAAATCCATAAAAAAAGCAAATATATTAAATTTATTGAAATAATCGAAATATGAAACTTATTCAAGGAGCCGCGCTGGTCTAGTCTGACAACTTCGTGGAATATCCGGGTTCGATTCCCGGAATTGGTTGGAATTTATCCAGCCTTGTATCCGCACCCAGCCTCATAGAAATGGGTGGGTACATGAGAGCAACCCTGTGGGATGAAGGCTGCCGGAGCATGGTGCTGATCACATCACCTGCAAAATAGTTCGAGATCGAGAATCTTTGGGGCCCACCACACCACTACTTGTGCCTTCATGGCACGGTGCTACATGCACGGGGGAATTTACATTACCTTTACCTATGGAACTCGCCCAGGATGATGATGAAGCGCGAGAATACATGTTGTTAAATTCCACTGAGTCTATGTTTTCGTTGAAAAGTAAGTTTATAGACATTCCAACACATTTATCACTTCTAGGTGATTCACAAAGCACTTCTTCAACATTATTTAATGATGTGGATGTAGACTCAGCATCACTTGAGAGTTCACAAGGGAATGTGAAATCAGTAAAGGAAGAACGTTTGCAATAAGGTCGGCACACTGCGACGAAGCAAGGAATTTTCACAATTCTCGCGAGAGTCAATGCGCGACTTTTTGCAAAAAAAAATAATGCAAAATTGAACTTTGCGGCCGCTTAGATTGTGTTTGGAATGTTGTGTTTTTCATCATGCTGCATGGGAATAATAATTCAAATTATTATTATTATTATTATTATTACTGTCGCAGATCTTTGTCTGTGATAAATTAGCCATTTTAATTTTTTTCTACAGCATTTTCCATAATATTTTAAAAGCTCAAGGGGGGGTTTAAACCCGGTAACCCCCCCTTGCGTACGCCACTGTACACAAGAATTGGATATCCCCTCAATTTAATGCTCAACCCCCCCCTCTAACTAAAGTACTCGCCATAATCTAAGACCTAGAGTTGGATACTGTCTCCCCCAAAGTTTAATTCAGAATCCCCCTCAGAACCCACGTGTCAAATAAGGCCTAATATATAGGAGTTCGATACCCCCTCCCTTCGATAATGCCCTAAACACTTTCATTTCTTCATCTAATGGATTAAATATGGTGCATTTAAGGTGTAAAATTTTTACATATATTTTGAAAAAGATATAAATGTTGAATTTTATATTATTTGAAGGGGAAAAATCCCCCCAAAAAATCTCGATGGCGCAACCCGCGCCATAAAACCTCCCTGTGGGCAACCCTGCCAGGATGTATCAACAAAAACAATCACGATAGCAACAGGTTAAATTTGGCAAATTTATCAACAAAAAGAATCACACGAGGAAAGGATTTCTGTTTGTTGCTTTAATTTTAGACACTAGTGTAGATAAACAGCACCTCGAAAGATCATTTATTTAATAATTACTTCCGGGTCATAGCCTAATTCCACCCTACTACTACACTATCTTCAACTTCCGAGTTCCCTCTATTTTTAGGGCAGTTCCATTTAGTGTGTCATGGAATTGCAAAAATGTCTAACAGATGGCAGTGTCTATACCTTCTTCATACATATTACCAAATCCAGGGTTTCATCTAAACTAGAACTATATCATTTCATGACACCAATGTCTTGGAATTCTTCCCTTGTTAAAACTATGTGTGGAGTATATGAGTATGGCTATATAATACGAATTTGAAAAAAATGTTGTAGAGTACATGATATGGCTGTATTATACGAATTTGAAAAGAAATTTGAAATGTGCTATTTTACACAGAAGTAAATTACAGATCATATGGGTTACTTGATACTAACTGTTAGAGGTTCGAAAATTGTAAAGATGCTCACGTGGGGATTTTGTTCTTTCATTGCCAGTTGGGGGAGAATTTGTAGCGATTTATTGCAAGTGAATTCGCAACATCCTACAACTTCCAACTTTACGTTGAAAAAAATGCTCTGCTCAAAATACGCTATACATAATCGCTCATTATTTAATTCCCAAGATTTATGACAGATGGCTCCACTAATTATTTGCGAGTTATCGAGTCGTAAAATCACGCCACCTGGATCACCCGAAGGAACAACGGAAGTGAAAGTGAGCAGACCTGTGTGTGTAGAGCGGCCAGTCGTGTATTGCGTTCGTTACCAGCAACAACTTTTTTTTTCTCTCGCGCTCCACGTTGCAGAATGCTTCTGCAAAAATGAAGTTTGAACTTTTGACGCTTTGACTTACAATTTGTAACGCGCGATGAATTGGCGAGTTTGTTCGTGGAATATAGACCGAGAGCCTTTGTTGTAAAATAGGCTACTACTATTTCTTAAATTTGGTACCAGTTGATAAATGGACGCGTGGATTGGAAAAGGCCATTTGACAGTCAGCATTGGGGAGTAATATTGGGAATCGACAAAATGGACTACATGTGATTCCAACCAAGACGTGCACGCATTCACGGGGATTTGTCTGCCAATCAGTGAAGGAAGTCGTATCCTTTCCCAGGACTAAGAAAGCGATCACGCACAAAACAAGGTAGGCAGAAGTGAATTCTTTGTAGTATTTTGTGGTGAATAGCAGTGAGACAAAAAAAATACGAACCAGATATTTTTCCTTACGCGACGACGAACTATGCAAGTTTCGTACTGAGTGCGTCAAGTTGCAGAAATAAGGCTTGTTAAACAATTGGTAAATGTTCGCAAAATTGCAAATCTTAAAAAACCCATCGTCGTAAAACATTGGTTCACCACGTGGTTGTGATGTGCGACGTTCAATTTAAATGTGTGGACACTAAAAGAGTTTAAAATGACAAATTTAAAATGTGCCTGCGTAAAACTACTTCTTGTTTAATGTTCTGCAACGCGTTTGCCTTTTTGGAAGAAAGTATTCGTTGACATTTTTGCTAAATACGTCGCAAGTCATACTTGGAGTAATCGCGACGAAGACTTCGCCATCGTTATTTCCTCCCCCACCTCCTTTTTCATCATTCTGGGATTGGGTTAATTTGCTGGCAAAAATTGTACGAGGCATAACAAATTATTTAATTTGAGAATGAGCATCTAGAGAGAGCCTCTCTTCTACGTTCAAAAAGGTTCTTGTAAAGTCATTGCACATTTCTTTAATGTGAATCTATTGTCACAATAATAGAAGGTTTATTGTAAAGGTGTAAGAACCATTTTTGGTTAAGCCAATATAATTGAAAGGTGATTAAAACTTGTGCAGAAACGTGAGTTAAATATAAATTGTAGATTATTGGCATAAACTTAACGCAGTGTCCTTTTGATATCATTGTTGTTGAACAATTGAATAAGACTGTTATTTCTAAAATGCAAGCGTTTTTGATACACGTGATGAAAAATTATTGTTCAAATGTATTGTAATTAATATGAGTTAACAATCGCACAAGTTTTACGTAAAGTTGGGAATATTGCCCTAATCAAATTAGGAGCTTGTTAATGACGCTATATATATAATCTTGTTGCTGCAACTGTAAAAAGGGGGTTACGTTCTAAATTGTTGTTGTTGATCTTTTGGAATGCATGAATAAATTACGTTATTAATTGTTAAACTTTGACTTTTGCCTATTTGACGTAATTTGCGTTCGTTACCTTCCTGATTCACCCATGATCTTCGACGACATTTATGCACTATAAATGGAAGTGTTGGTAGTTAGTGTTTTTTTTTGTAATTTATGGTAAAGGAATAATTGATACTAAGTAGTAAGTTATTTGCTCTGGTGCGTTACGCATTTTTGGAAAAATTCGTAGTGTTACTACTTACTTTCTTTTTCAGGACTGAGTTTTTTTGCAAACGTCGTCGTGTTTGCCTTGTCTCTCCCAACCTTTATTTGAATTGCTGACAAGGATTGTGAAGTTCAGAGTAACTTTGAGGTGTTACGAACAACGTAACATAAACCTCTACCCACGTGATTTTGTGACTGGTCCCAAGGTGCTTAAAATTTCAGATCCCTGCCTTTGAGGTAACGTTATAACAATTACGCCCCAGTTTAACTAAAAAAATAAAATAAAAACACCTTGCAAAATTGGACGTTACAAGTGTTAGATAAGGGAATATTTTTCCATCTACATTGAAGGGTGCAAAATGATGTAAAGTGCCGACCCACCCATAACTTTTAATTCAATCAATCAATCATCGGAATTTATCTTTTATCCTTCAATGTTGATTGAAAACGAAATGAATTGTTCCCATGAAACTCCGACGCAAAGTAACGAATTATTGAAATCTTGAAATTGTTTGATGCATTAAAACCTACCTGAAAATGTTACATTTTGTGCGAGGTCTGAGTGATTCGTTCAAGCAAACAGAAGCCACAATGATTCGTTTGAGAGAATAGAAGTCAGCATGATTCCTTGAAGAGAATAGAAACCTCCATGACCCCTTCAAATGAATATGAGTCGAAATGATCCGAAGTCTCAATGAATGATTCGTCCAAGAGATTGGAGGCACAATGATTCGTTCAAGCGGATAGAAATTACAGTACATGATTCTTACAAGCTAATGGGAGTCTCAATGATTCATTTAATGGAGGCAGAGTTTAAAAAATTCGTCTAATTGATTCAATTCCACAAAAGGCTAAATAATGCCTTCCTTTGTGCTACAAGTTTCTTATTACAAGGGTTGGATAAAAAGTAATGGCAACACTGCTGTCCCGTGAAAGGGGCGAGTCACAGCGCCACAACCGTTTCGTGGTTGATAAAGGAATGTCAGACGAGGAAGTATAGTGAGTGGGGTGCGATTGTATGTTATTCAGTCAAAAACAGCAGTGCTCTGAAGCAGAGGTCGAGAGTGCAAGCGCCCTAACAATATGTTTAGGCAAGAAGAACAACGTCTCTTAGGCAGACGGTCAACGCAGCCTACTACTGCACCTTCTTGCAACACCACCTTCGTCTCGCATTAAGAAGGAAGCGAAGGCACGTTCTGGCACGGTGTCCCATCATCCTGCTTGACAATGCAAAGTGTCACACTGCGAACACTGTGACGGCGCTCCTGCATAACTGGTAGTGGGAGGTACTGGAACATCCGCCGTATTCACCAGTATGAGACCGTGTGATTACGACCTTTTTGCCAAAATGAAGGAACCACTGGGCGGGAAGCACTACGACACGCGCGAAGCCATTATACGTGCTATAGGGCGGTCACTGCGGGACGTCGACAGAGATGGACGCGCTGACGGTGTACGACGCCTTCCATACGTGTGGCAGAAGGTCGTAGAGATGGGGGGAGGCGATTACATTGAAGGAATGTAACACGTGCTCCTCTGCCAATACAGTCAAGTAGCAATTATACCAGTGTTGCCATTACTTTTTATCCAACCCTTGTATTTGAAAATTGAAAAAGGAAACACTATCCACTCGAAGTTTTGTTTCGGGTAAATAATGGTCCAGTTCAGCTTATAACAAAACTATGTGACAATACAACCCTTATCCGCTTTATGTACAGAGGAGCGTGTTGGTTATTTAAGATCCTACAAGCAAAACACTGCTTAAAATCCTCTTGCAAAACAAAACATCACAAATCACATATTTTATTGAGTAAAATACTTCACCGCCGGGCATACCTCGTAAAAAATGACATCAGCATGCAAATATCCATTTGTATCAACCAGACCCTCCCCTCCCCCCATACATTATGATTTCCCTTGACGACAATGAATTGTCTTTATGCGACCCTCCGTGACATTTTTCCGGCACGTGGAGCGAATAAATGCCACATGCTTCTACAGCCCATTACATCCAACGAGCCATGCACAGAAGCAAAGGTCTTGAATTAAAGTTTTTCAATTGGAACTTTCAAAACCAGATTGGTTAGTACAAAAAAGATTCACCTAAACTAAAATGTCGAAATAAGCATGCCACTAAAATACGTAAATAAGACACACACACACAAGTAAACAAAAAAAGTATATTTTCATCAAATCTAAGCAGGAATGTAGGTCGTAAAATGTATAGAAGTACTGACGCAATTGGTTAAAACAATGTATTCTTGGTTATTGCCTTCGTAGGGTATTTTCAAGGTAAAATAGGCGAAACTAGTGGTTAAACTATTATCTTGGTATTCGGTTAAATATCGGAAAGTATATGTTGTATATCAAAAGTTGTTTCATTAGGATTTCTCGTAAACTCTCAATATTAAGCTCGAACTATATGGTTAATACTAGAGGGTGTATAGACCACATATTCTCTGCACGAGCATGGGTGTGCGGCTAGTTGTATCTTTCTCTGTCTTGCTGTCATCGTCTCTCCTCTCATTCCCCTCTCTCTTAGTCTGTCTGTTTCTCTATATCTCCGTGTATGTTTCTCCACCCTTCATCACCTTACCTCATCATCCTCATCTCTTTTTCATTCATCCATCCACAGCCGTAGCTAAAGATAACTGCGCACGAAGCGACCACCGAATTCCCCCTTCCCCTGTGTTTGGGACATACAGGATATTATTACCTTAATCAGTCCCGTGCTGATTAGCTTAATTGTTAATATCATCAGCATAGAAAAAACAATTAAAATAATGCAAATCTGCTTTAAACAGAACACAATACTTATGGCTTGACAGTAATCAGCCTCATATTCACTTCATCAAAACCCCCCTGGACATGCTTTTCACTCATCACTTTGTACCTTGTATCATATATACCGCGTTTGTTAGAACCTGTCCTGTTTCCCGCGTTAGCAACGCTCGACAGTTTCGGTGCCAATGAGAAACGAGGAAAAAATCGTCTGCTGGGCAGCGAAGAGCGAATGGAAGCCAGAAGAGAGGCGCTTACGTAGACACTGTTGATACGTTGCGTATTTTAATTGGTTGCCTGGCTTTGACTTTCTCCAGCACGGAGAAAAGCCAGCGACCAGCTAGCGCGGGAACCGGGACAGGTTGTAACGAACGCGGTATAGTAATAAACAAATCGTAAGAAATATCTGAATAAATCGTACACAAAATCTGAACAAATTGTATACAATATTTCTTTCTAAGCACTTCTTGGTGTGGCTTCTAAGGAAATGGGTACCGACCTCCGGGGTCCCGGGTTCGAATCCTGGCAAAGGCATGGGAGTTCTTTGAGAGCGTCCCTTCATCTATTTCATCATATCATCACTCATCCTATCTTCGCGATTAGTCAAAAGTGGCAGGAAAGCGGAAAAAATAATCAAAATCAATAAATCTAAGGAAGTGCTTGCATTGCGACTGAAGCAAGTAAGTCATTCTTAGATTCTTTCATTCCTTAATAATAATTTAATAGGGCGGCAAAAACTTTCACGGGGCGCCCCTCGCGTGCTCACGACGTGTACTGTCATCCAAACCTTTCTTCTTGGCTCGTTCCGAATCCTTTTTTACTTGGCGCCTGGAGAGACCCTAATACAGGATGTTCCATTTACAACGTAACAACTTTTGAACCAGAAGTGGAACACATGTAATCCTTATACCAAATTGAAGCCTTGTTCATGCACATATTTTTAAACCGGGTAACAATGATTGGATTTCATTAGAGTCCACGGAGTGTTGCCAGATGTAACGGAAAGTGTAAATGATTTTTTTTACAAAGCATGAAAAATGGCACATAACACACACGTACGGACATGCCGTCGATAAATTTCAGTTTGGTTAGGTGGATTAGCTCGGCATCTATGGCAGTGAAAAAAGAAATGTTCATTTCTACCGATAGTCAATCGGATGAGGCGTCTTTAAAGGGGAACTAGGAATATCGTTGTTTTTAGAAATTAAGACTGTGCATTGGCAACACTGCTGGTGTTTCAGTGCCACAAAAGGTGTGTTTCGAAACTGTATACATCATGCAATTACTGAAGACAACAAAAAGACACTTGGAAATTTTCATGAAAATAGTGTTAGTCAATGGTGAAGAAACGCCACTCCCAATCAGAATTCACTCCAGTTACTTTGATGAGTTGCCCATTAATATCTGCCACAGCAATTACAATATAAAGGAACAGCTCGAAGCTGAAATAAATAGTTCTGAAAATGGCTTTAAATTATGTCATCTAAATATTCAAGGTTTACTCAACTCCGTAGACGAATTTAAAGAAATGATATCGAACTTAAACTTTGACCTGATAGCCATTACAGAAAACTGGTTAAAACCGAATATTAGTAATAATATAGTAGAGATCGAAAATTACACATTAGTTCGACAAGATAGATTAAACAAATCTAGAGGTGGTGTGTGCTTATACATATCTAAATCGCTTAAATAGAAACTTTTAGACGGGTTCGTTAATAATGATATCGGCGTAGAGTACCTTGTAATCGAATTAACTATCGATAGGAAAAAGATTGGAATTTTGGTAGCATATAAACCCCCTAATGTCAGCTATACTCACATCAGCTATGTAGCTGATATCCTCCAACACCTACTCTTAAATTACGATTACTTCATTGCGTTAGGCGACTGGAATATCAACATGTTAAGAAATAACGAAAGCAGCACTCGACTCCTTCAGAGTATAATGAAGGAAGTTCACGGGGAACAATTAATTACCAAACCAACCAGAGTGACAGCGACGTCAAGCGAGTTACCTGGAATTACAGATCACCATATAACATACTCCATATTTGACCTGTACGCACCAAAACAATTTTAAAAAAAATATCAAAATTAGAAATTTCAAAGACCATGGACATGGACAAGTTTTGTAAAGACGCGGAAAATGTGGAATGGTGTAAAATCGAAAGAGACGACTCCGTAGATGCAGCGGTGGAGGACTTGAATGATATCATTATCAGATTAATAGATAAGCACGCCCCCCAGCGAAAAATTCGTGTAACCAAACCTCCTGCCCCCTGGATTTCAAATCATGTAAGGGAATTCTGGAAGTTGGATATCGACTTCTTTCTGGAAGCGACTTCTTTCATCTGAGATACGTAAATACAGGAGACCCAGACGCTCTCCTATCGTACAAATACTTTAGAAACAGAGCCAAAAAAAAGCAGTCAGAAACGCAAAATTTAAGCACTATAACGAAACGGTAAATATGAATGTAAAAAATGCTAAAAATTTATGGTCTAACCTCAGAAGCCAGGGAGTAATAAATAAAAAGAGTAATGCGCTCTCCTCAGATACATTTCGGCCGAATGCGGTAAACGAGTTCTTTGTTAAGCCGAGTGCACCCTCAGATAACAATGCAGCGGTGATTGATAAAACCAACACGTATCTTGAGCAACCCAACAATGACACGTTCCTTTTTCCCCAGTAAGTAGCGAACAAGTACGTAAATTTTTTAAAAAAATGAAATCAAAAGCGTGCGGTTATGATGGCATAAACCTAACTGTTTTACAATATTGCATCCCGTTTTGCTTAGAAGCTCTTACGCACATTATTAATCTTTCCCTTTAGAAAGGTTGGTTCCCTCAAGAGTGGGAAAAATGCGAAGTGACACCTATACCTAAAGAATCAAACCCCAAAGAAATAAAAGATCTACGACCTATTATCATTCTATCCACAATGTCCTAAATACTTGAAAAAGTAATTTATAAACAAATACTTCCACATTTTCAAGGTTTCCTACCACACTTTCAATCTGGTTTCAGAAAAATGCATAGTACTTGCACTGCGCTGGTAGATATCGTAGACAATGTAAGTAAAGGAATAGATGAAAATGAAGTTACACTTTTAGTCTTGTTAGACTATTCAAGAGCGTTCGACTCGATCAATCATGAATTGTTATTGGCCAAACTGTATCACTATGGCGTTACCGGAAACGCGTTAAATTGGTTTCGATCATATCTCGGCAACAGGAAACAACGTGTGAAATATCGGAAACCGGAAGTCACGTACTCTAAATGGTTAGTTGTTCAACAAGGCGTCCCTCAAGGAAGTATACATGATTTACGTAGCTGATTTCGACCGCGCTGTCCAATATTGCCACTACCATCAGTATGCTGACGATTCGCAAATCTGTATTCAGTGTAATACAGAAAACTACGATAATGCGATGACCAAACTTCAATTCGATCTTGATGCTATAACAAATTGGTCACGGAGAAACTCTCTTCAATTAAATCCATCAAAATCTTGCTTCATGACCATAGGAACTCATGGTACCCTTAAGAAACTTCACAAAAACGCACCTTCTCCTCCAACTCTTGGCAGTATACCGCTAAGCGAAGTGGATACAAGCAAACACTTGGGGATTGTGTTCGATAGACACTTAAATTGGGAGGCACACGTCGAATTTATTGTGAAAAACTGTATGGGGAAACTTAAATATTTGTATCATTTAAAACATACTCTAGACGCTAATGTTAAAGATCGTCTTATGCAAGCACTCGTTTTATCCACATTAGACTATCTCCCAGGGCCTAAATTATAAACTTAAAAAAATTCACAATTGTTGTATACGTTTCATATTTAACCTAAACAGAAAGGAACATGTATCCCCCTATTTAAAGAAACTTTCTTGGCTAAACATTAACAATAGAAGAAAATACTTAACACTCACCTTGATGCACAAAATACTTAAGAGTGGCTCCCCAAAATACTTATCCGATAAGATCTGTTCTCGTAGAACTTTGGCCGAACATAATATCCGCAAGAAGTACAATCTAAAAATCCCCAAACATAAAACCGCCACATATAACAAGTCCTTCATTGTTACAGGGATCAGGGAATGGAACAAACTGCCTGCACCATTGACTAACATTATTTTCCATCAAAGTTTTAAGAAAAATCTGAAGAACTTACTATTGTCCCAACAATTTCATTAACCTTCACATGTTAACAATTGCACCTGCACTTATACATCATATAATGCATACCTAACCTAACCCCCCCCCGCAAACACATTGAACTACCGAAGACTTATTACTTATCTTTACTCCATAGTATATATACTAATCTATTCAATGTATTATTTTATCATTGTATAATATTTGTATTATCTTTATTGTATTATCATGATCATTATGTGTTTTTTTTCTTTTAGATTTTATTCATTTATTGTATCTTTGACAAGGGTTGGTTGTAAGAACGACCCATGAGGCCGAAACACGCCTGCTTAAATAAAGACCATTCTATTCTATTCTATTCTACTCTATTCTACATGCACCTGGCAACCATGCGATTACAATCCCCCCTCTTGGAAAGAAACGGAGGAAAGGCCAGTCGTGTTTCATTCCTGATGTACCACATGGTTGTCAGGTGCATGTAACACTATTTTCATGAAATTTCCAAGTTTCTTTTTTGTTGTTTTCAGTAATTGCATTATGTATACAGTTTCCAAACACACAGTTTGTGGCACTGAAACACCAGCAGTGTTGCCAATGCACAGTCTTAATTTCTAAAAACAACGATTTTCCTAGTTCCCCTTTAAAGACGCCTCATCCGATTGACTATCGGTAGAAATGAACATTTTTTTTTCACTGCCATAGATGCCGAACTAATCCACCTAACCAAACTGAAATTTACCGACGGCATTTCCGTACGTGTGTGTTATGTGCCATTTTTCATGCTTTGTAAAAAATATCATTTACACTTTCCGTTGCATCTGGCAACACTGCGTGGACTCGAATGAAATCCAATCATTATTCCCCGGTTTAAAAACATATGCATGAACAAGGCTTCACTTTGGTATAAGGATTATATGTGTACCACTTCCGGTTCAAAAGTTGTACTATCCCAAACTCTGTGTTGCGTTGTAAATGGAACATCCAGTAGTTACAGCTCTGCTAATATCTTCTTATTTCTTTCCCCTCATATCTTTCTATACTCTTCTCGTTTCTTTCTCTCCATCTTCTAACGATTTCTTTCTCTCTTTCCTATTTTCTCTCTCAAAATCTCTTTCTTCATATGCTCATTCCCTTTTCTCCTCATTTCTTTCTCTCCAGATTCCTTTCTATCCTCTCCTCATCCCCATTCCTGGATGGGGATGAGGAGAGGATACTGGGATGTTGCAAATTATAAAGGAGAGGTTGGTGGACGGTAGCAGGCAAGACATCTTAGCAGAATGTGGGGAGAAGGTAACGCTCGCCGCCGCACAACCGCCAGGGGTGTGGGTGGAATGGGGGAGAAAACGATACATTGATACGTGTACATACCAGCAAAGAAGTGGATTCGCCTGGTTCCTGCTAGGGGAGTGGAGGCAATACAAACTCAAGGGGCCGGACGGTCGTGCCATCTGCACGTTATGCGGCGAAGAGGCGGCGAGGGTTCACATCCTGCATGAGCGTGTTTGGTCGGCGCCCCTCAGACAACGCAAATGGGGGGACAGTGCAAGGGACAGCATTGAGCAGACAATTCAGGCTGTATCGAGGGAGAAGAGGGGTAATGTAACGAATGCAAGCATCAAAGCCCTGGGCTCATATTTACATGCAGTTTGGAGGGAGCGCAGGAAAATGCTACAAGGGGTCAGTGAAAGTGAAGGATACGGAACAGTGGGTCAGGCATAGGCCGGGCGTGTAGTGCAGTGTTGTGAAGGTAGTGATAATGAACAATCTCAAATGTTAGAAGAGGGCCTCATTGCCTTTTATACATGCAACTAACTAACTAACTCTCCAGCCTTCTTAAACCCGAAGGTTCATGGCTGCAGCAACACAGGCCTTCCATCTGTCCCTACCCTGAGCAAGATCTATATACTCTTTTCCATCCCTATCGATTTCCTTTAGGTCCATCTCAACGTTGTTCCTCCATCTTCGTCTTGGCCATCCTACAGGTCTCTTACCATCTGGTTTCCCAACAAGAATCCTGTAAACTCCTCTTTCCTCTCCCATTCGTGCCACATGGCCTGCCCACCTAAGTCTTCTTGATTTAATTATTCTAATAATATCTGGACATGAATACAAATTATGTAGTTCTAAATTATGTAACCTTCTCCACTCACCTGTCTTCTCATCCCTTTTAGGTCCAAAGATTTTCCTAAGGATCTTATTTTCAAATACTCTCAATTTATGTTCCTCTTTCAATGTAAGGGACCAAGTTTCGCATCTATATAATAACACAGGCAAAATTACTGTCTTGTATAATTTAACTTTTAGTTTCTTAGATATTAAACGAGAAGACAAAAGTTTATGAAGAGAAAAGTAACATGCAATTCCTGAATTAAGCCTGCTTTTTATTTCCTCTTTAATATCATGTTCATTTGTTAATATTATTCCTAAGTACTTGAAACTGGTTCAAACGAGTTGTTATCAATAATTAGATTTTGATTATTACCTAACACTTGGTTTCGACCTGTAAGCATATATTTAGTTTTCTCTTTGTTAACTTCCAAACCTATCTCTGTAGCTGCTTTGGAAAATTTAGCATTATTCTTAATTGTATTTATACCATCCTCTAATAAGTCTACATCATCTGCATATGCTAACAACTGAGTCACACCGTTTAATTTTAGTCCTTCGTTAGTTTCTTTTACCTTCCTAACAGCATATTCTAAGGCAAAATTAAAGAGCAATGGAGATAATGCATCTCCTTGTTTTAACCCATCATGTTGTAAATTTGTCAGACACATTAATACATGTACACATATATATTTTTTTTCTAAATGTTTCTAAATATATGATCACTGGGGTGTATGTTTAAGGCGGGATGTTTATGTAACAATATTGTAGGATACACACAGCCCAAGGGATTGTGTCAATATCAATAAATATCATATCATACCCCCTAGATACCACATAGATAACAAGGAGGGTCACTTGTGCACTATGAACAATAGAAAAATTACAATTTCATCCTTTCTACTTAAATTTTACCCAGCTTACATAACATCCCCATTTATTTTTATTTGTGTTATATTTTACTATTTTATTGCTCTCTAATTCTATTTTTCTGCATCTTCCTCTGCTTTTTAATTTCTTTTTCTTCTTCCTTACTGGCTCTGTGGCGGAGCCAGTACAGGGGGTAGAGGCGATATCACCTCTTTCGAGAATTTTTTTAATTAATTACCATCTTTATACACATCGGACTGGACCTACAGTTTAAAGTGGGATCCGAACCAGTATGTGTCCACTAGTTCACTCCTAGTTTCACTAGTCCACATAGATAACTATAGATATATAGATATTGCTCTTTTAGACCAAATATGTATTTTTTATTGTATTTAGGTGTTCACTAAATGCAACTGCTCTCCTAGAAAATATTCCCTGCCTCCATTATTTATTACTGTCTCTGTCACTGACTCAATTTCTTGTTCATTGATTTTTTATACTTTCTCCTTTCTTGATTTCTATCCAAACCCCTTCTTCAATATATGTCACTCTTAAAGCGCGTTCTTCTTTTCTTCTTCTAGTGCCTCCCAGATGGCGCAGTGGTATCGTCGCCGCCTTGTAATCAAGGGATCCAGGGTTCGATACCAGGTGGAGGTACATAGTGGTCCGGATCCCACTTTAAACTGTAGGTCCAGTCCCGATTAGCCTTACAGTGCATAACGCGGACTTATAACACCAACTCAATCTATTCTTCTAGTGTGCTCTGTGCCTGTGTGTTGAGATTCTGATGATTGGATTTTGTTTGTTGCTTCTTTCCTTCGCATTTTTAAAGGATCTTTGTATGTTGTCGCATTTACCGAAGGAATCAGTAGCGGCGATGGGGTGCCAAAACCGAAGTGGGCAAGGACAATTTACTTTTCCTTGGTAGGTAAGGCTTATTGCGAGGGCAAAAGTGGCACAAACGTGGGGGCAAGTTCCCCCCACCCCCCACTCTAACCACTCCACTTCTTGCCACTTTTTCTCCCGCACTATCATAAACCTTATCTTCCAAGGGAAAGTACTGTCCATGACCCCCCCCCCAAGTTTTGGCACATTACCCCCCCTCCAATTTTGGAACTCAATCGCCGCCACTGGTAGAAATTATATTCAACCTAAGTAACATTGAAAGCGAAGACAACAGCATCGTTTTCCTTCAATCGCGTGATTAACATAGATAACTTGCTATCTGTAAACAGTTTCAAGAAGTAAACAAAACATAATGAGAGGTTTCCTGTGTACCTGGCATATATGTTGTCTAATCTAAACGAATCCATGACATGTATTAAACATCTTTATTGCACACCGAGCAACATGCAGAGCGCCAGTCTCCCAAAACCAGACTCGAAGTCCTCCAGCGAACAACTTGTTGTAATATTGATCGCACCGCTGAGGTCGAGGAAGTAGTTCGACTGTGTCAACACTCGGTGTAAAAAAAAGTCAATTCATCGCACGTTGGTAAAAAAAACGCCCCTCAAGGCGCGAAGGAGATGACGTAACAGAATTTATACCGCTCTGCAAACATTCGTACCCCCAATAACTTGTCGTCAAGATTAAAAATTGTGTCGTCAAGAGTGGAAACGTTTAACGTATTTACCGAGTTAACTTCCGCCACTTTCGAGTCAAATGAGTGTCTTAATTTAAGAATGTCTCTAGCATTTTAAAGCCTTCACTTGCTTCTAATAGCTTATTAATATTGCAACGGTCTATGCGATTACGAACAACGCGTCTAGTTGTCATTAAAATGTGTTACTTCTTTTAGATGCACTTTAATTTTGTCTGTTAAGCGACAAGGAAACACTTGCATCCATCAGAAATGCACTAAATTCTTTGTATAATAATGTCTAGTGCATTAATTCAACAGTGGCATATTTATACTTCATTCTGTAGGAATTTCTTAGTGATGCAAATCGTTATGTAACTTGTAATCCGTAAACTGAACGATTGCATTGCAACTGTTCATTACAACATAAGTAATAATTGGATAGTAATTTTCAAATTAATTTTTAAAACAAGTGACTGTTGCCATTATGCTTTTTTCGTTTCAGCGCATTGTGTTGGGAATGAATACACAACTAATTCTTAAATAGTTTCATTTATACATCTAGACTGATGTTTTTGTAACCATATTGTACGGTAATAGAAAGTATAAATGTACACTGTTGTGAAACAAAGATTGATAAATAGTACTATAACCGACATGGCCTTCAAAATCAAACGTTTGTATTCTTACATACGACAATTTCGAAATGATTTGACAAAAATCTATGCGATATACGTTGTTAACTCTTTCAGCCAACGAAGATTGAGATTTTTTGACTGAACGGTGGCAAAAATGACTTAAATAGTAGATTTGACATTAGGTTCTACTGCATTTGGCTGGAATTGTTAAGGATACAATCTGGCTGTTTCGAACTCAGTACTGAATCACGTGGGGAATATTTTAGCTGCAATGTTGTTAATTTTATTTCCGTATGTTTACCCGCACACAATCACACTCAACCCCTCACATGCATAAAGTTGCAGGAGAGCAAAGATAGTCCTGTGTGGAGTAATATTGTTACCAAAACGACATAAAGCTTGTTTCACTTTCATTTTTTCTTTATTTCCCCTGCTTATTGATCCATCAGACACGAACTTCACTCACCACACCCTTAAAGGGATGTATCCATACACAGCCGCCGCAATTCTCCCTCGGCGAAAAAAGGGGGGAACAGGGTAACATATAACAAGACTTTTTTACGAATGCCGTCACGCTTGGACGTTACACTATGTAAAGCACTCACCGTTGGAACGTGGAGTCATCAGCGAATCGCCTCCCGCAGACGAAAACGACACACTGAAGCACACAACAAGTAAAACGTTTGAAAACACTACGCTACGGACTTCGTGCTCATCCTTTCAGCCATCTTGGACTGGACAGTGCTGACGCCTGGCGGATATTACCGTAAACAGGAGGGCCTTGCATGATTATTACACGTCCTAATGGGGCTGTGGGAGTATATATAGAGCACAAAAACCATTACACGTGGCAAATAACAGGTTAATACTTAATTCTTATTACAGAACTCATTTCTCTTTATTTCTTTCGTGAGTTAAGAGTGAGAAAATGTCGAGATAAAGTAAAATTGTTAAAGAACCAATAAGTATTCCCGTGTGTTCATCTAGTGGCCTTGGGTGTAACATAAAGCGGTCGCGCGGGAAGTAGACAATTACAGTTGTGGTATAATGGGGCTCATATCGCTCTCAGACTTATTACTCAATTAATACATACTCATAGAGGACAGTTGACTTTGTAGTGTCACGTGTGAAAGTAGGACAAGTAAAATCAGCGATTGTGTGGTTATGGATTTAGGGGCGTAGTGTTTAATAAGATACTTCCAGTCAAATACATGTAGAAATAGCTTACTTGTTCGCGTATGACAATGCTCCCTTACGAAAATGGAATAATGCACTTTATAAGAAGCGCAATGGAAATTTATATGAGCTAACATCAGTGACAATGTTATAGGAAATCATTGCCGTGTATCTAATTTGCAATTTGAGCATCTCCTATGCGTCTCAGGTAGGAAATAAGAACCGAGTATTGGGCAGAAAGGAAAGTGGAAGTGTAGTGAAGCAGCTTGTGGTATAGTAGCAAATAGACTAACACACAGATTACTCTATAAAGACTTCAATAGGAGATGGCTAGTGGCAGGGACAAATTTCGTAAATTACCCACCTCCACAAAATCATATTTATTACAATTTACAAATTAATGGTACTTTTGTTAACCTTCTGGGGCCTGAGGAGCAAAATAATGACTTTTTTTTGTAATTTCTTAAATGTAACAGTTTTTTGGGGGAAGGGAAACGAAATTGGTAAAAGTTCGGTATATCGGAGACACATTTCTTGATTTTTACACAAGAATGTTTTTACGGAAATGAATTTCTGCAAGCTTTCCAACATTCGTCGAAGTATTTTCTTTCATCGTGGGATATATCTGACCGGGAAATCAAGAGAAATAACTCACCGACGCACAATTGCCATTGCTTTCGCTACGTGAACTGAGTGCTGCGTACGTTTGACGACGTAAGCCCCTGTGAGTGTTTCCAACCCCTTTTTTTCACTATGCTTGCCTAACCAAACCTAACCTTATCGGAAATGGTTCGTGGGGCTACCCGTAAATTTTATCCGTCAGCTACCCGGGCTATCCGTCAGCTACCCGTGCATATTGTAAAATTTTCACATGTGACGAACACAATAGTAGGTATTTTTCGGTGAAGAAGGTTGGAAACACTGCATAGCCACAACGTGAGTCAAAATGTGCCCGCCATAACGTGTGTTACGGAAGCGAAGAAAGGAAAAAAAATCACTCTGTATATGAACAATTGTCTTTGTTTTCATGTAAAAA
This sequence comes from Lepisma saccharinum, assembly GCF_977018435.1. Classification (NCBI taxonomy): domain Eukaryota; kingdom Metazoa; phylum Arthropoda; class Insecta; order Zygentoma; family Lepismatidae; genus Lepisma; species Lepisma saccharinum. The sequence continues at coordinate 33,090,208 of NC_139249.1, forward strand.
GCATAATGGCACCTTGAACTATGTTCCGCAATACACAATTGGTAAGTACGAACCATGCGAAACACAAAATATCCGATTTTTATGTGTCTCCTATATACCGAACTTTTACCACGAAGTTTGCCCCAAGTTCAATTATGACCTCTTCCACCCGAAAGTTAGGTTACACGTTACGTCAGACCAAAACCACAGAATGGTTCTACAGAAATATTAAGGTGCACTTGCTGTGCCCCCTCAACAATGTGTGTGTTTCACCTACGCCACAGACCGTTGCATTGTGGCTTCGAGCAGCCATGATTGAGCACAGTTCTTATAAGCATACTCATCCTGACGTCACATGAAACCAACCTACAGAACCAAACTTCGTTCCCAACTCTCGTGGAATTTTTGCGAGAAAGCAAACTATAATTTATTTTTTCCTTCCTACTCGTTATCACAGAGGCACATAAATAATAAAAAACAACCTTTACGCATAATATATCGTCATGTAATAATAACCACGCCAAATTACATAAAAGAGATTGTCATCTTCTTCCCAGATAACTAATTGCACAATAAGGAAATTAAGATCTTATTTTGATTAAAATGAATGGAAGAGATATTCATACTTATATTTACAAGCAGTCATTAGAAAAGGAAGTTATCCGTGCTGGTGCATACGTTTAATGTTACACGTTCCATTTATATGTCAACGATGTTATCCTAAGTTTTATAAAGTTAGGAACTATAGAATTTAACTCGATTATCAATTCATGTCCAGGGTGCAATATGTAAGGTAGATCAATTAGCGATATTCAACGAACACGATTATATGACGTCATCGCGTGGAAGCATTAGGTTCACTTAAGAATAACAGTATTAACATTTTAACAGTTTTAAGTTATTCATTTAGCACTTTCAGGTGGGAAAACTTTAATTGGAAACCATGGTGCCCAGAACGGTCACTTATGTGCACACATACGTGAGAGAAAAACAACTTAAATCGCACGATAATTCCCTTACACAGAAAAGTGCCGACGAGCTGTGTTCACCTTGCACTGTCTTTGTACAAGGATCGTTCAAGGTTGACCGGGATTTTCGTACGTAAAAAATTGATGAATAGCCGGATCATGATGAAACGTGCGGGTGACGTAATGTATTCCTTCGCGAGTAACTAGCGCCCGGCATTACGTATTTCGCGCATGCGCAGCAGTTGCAGCGAACATGGCGGCAAGCAGTGTGTCTGTGGCTGTGGAGCAGCGGTGTGTAATCAAATTTCTCGTGAAGGAGAAAGTGAAACGAGCTGAGATTTTCGGACGATTGCAAGCACAGTATGGTGAACAAACGATGTCGCGGACAAGAGTGTACGAATGGTGTGAGCAGTTTCGCGAAGGACGGGAGCTGGTGACAAATGAAGCGCATGGACACATTCGCCAGACTGCAGTCACACCAGTGACTTCTGGGACATGAAGGGCGTTATCCATGTGGATTTTCTGGACAAAGGGAGCACGATTAATGCCCAGTATTACTCCACATCGTTGAGTGGTGCTGTACGAAAGTCCATTCGCAAGAAAAGACCTGGGATGTTGTCTGGCAATGTCATTCTTCTCCATGACAATGCCCGCCCTCACACGGCCAATGTGACAACAACAACTCTGGCCGACATGCGCTGGGAAGTTCTGCCCATCCCCCCTACAGTCCGGATTTAGCCCCCAGTGATTATCATTTGTTTGCACCCCTTAAAGACCATCTGGGAGGGAAGAAATTCACGACAGACGAAGCACTGCGGAGCGATGTCCTCCAGTGGCTACGACAACAACCAAGTTCTTTCTACGCCAAAGGAATTCGGGAGCTGCCAGAACGATGGCAATGGTGCCTCGGCGCGCACGGAGAATACTTTGAAAAACTGACATAGTTTGGTGTTTCTTCTGCTACCTATTTCCTCTGCAGAAATAAAAGTCCCGGTCAACCTTGAACGACCCTTGTACATGCACTTTATAAAATTGCTTACTTAAAAAAATGCATATTTTTCTCATGTATATTACTTTTATGGCACCATTTTTTGGGTCTAATATTCTTTCAAATTTTCTTAATAATGTGTATTAAGAAAACAAGTCGCATTAGGGTCATAGCCAGTAAACAAAGGGTTTATTGGGGGGGAAATTACAACGCTCCCACCTTTCCACTCGCTCCCCTGAAGAAGAAAATGGCGCCAAATTACTTACGTTTTTATAAAGCTATGTATCCCAGAACCTCGGAATATCTTTGATTCGATTACTCATATTATCAGGCTTTTCTTATGTGCAAGTTTCCATGTCTCGTACAGAATATTTTTACGAATGTTGTAGCAAAATTAAAAATTTGAACTCTATTTTGAAAACAATCCCTCCGTAACATAGCAAAGAAAATCTTTAAGCTACAGTCGCACCAAGAAAAGAAAAACCGTGGCCAACTTGCGAAGTAAAGTAGCCAGTAATTTGTTTACTCCTGTCGCAGTTACCGCAGATGAAAATGATACCTCCACTTGTGCCGGAATGCTCCGTGTTGGCATATGGATATCTTCTTTCGCTAGCTTCGTTCAACAACATAAAATATGCTTTTGCTGTGAATTGGTTTTACCCTTGGCGCTGAATAAAGGTGACGACATGTGTTGAACAACGCAACATATTTTGGCAACGCAGGGGCAAAATTACATGGCAAGCAGCTGATTCCATCACCCACGCTGCTTTTTTAGGTTTGAAACTTCGGCGACAGTGCCAGAGCAGTACTCTGCTGTTTGTGTTAGCTTTGTACCATTCCCATAAGGTGGGAGTAAGAAGCAGTCTAGCGTAGGCAGTGCTGACTATAGTATAATCTAGAATCTTTATGACACCTAAAAACACTAGCTTTTACAGCGTCAGAGTGGTAAGCGACGTCTCAATATGAAGGAAAAACCCATCACAGTTCACATCATACCTTTTAAGTGTTCTATGTGACCTTCTTTAGTTAAACTAACACCTTGAAGTTGACAAAAGAATTCGTACCATACTCGTTCTCACTGGCTCCAGAGCAGTTAATGGCCTCCCCGATGGCGCGGTGGTATAGTCGTCGCCTTGTAATCAAGGGGTACCGGGTTCGATACCCGGTGGAGACACATAGTGGTTCGAATCCCACTTAAAGGCCCTTATAGACGGGGCAAGTAGTGGCGGCCAGAACTGGCTGCAAGTACTGGCCACTCCCTCACTTGGAAAATTTGCTTATACACGGGGTAAGTACCTGCTGCAAGTAAAAGAGTCCGTACTGGCAGCCAATCACCTTGAAGAGTTTGTAGAACAACATCAGTGGATCTGTAACTGTTGGACAGAACGTAGTTATACACAGTCCGTCCAGTGGGAAAGGTGACTAATGAGACATGAAAGACAAGACGTTGTGGAATGGTAGTTTACGATAACGTTTATTCAAAATAGACACCTTGTGAGTCAATACATACACTGAAGCGGTTGTAGAACTTTGTGAAGCAGTCTTGGGACTCCTGTTTCGGAATTGCCTCCAAAATCGCGGTCGAAGCCTTTGGGATGTCTGGAATGGTGTCGAAACGTCTTCCTTTCAACGCCAATTTCAGTTTTGGAAATAGCCAGAAGTCGCATGAAGCTAAATCTGAAGAATATGGGGGATGATTGAGCTCCACTATCCCTTTTTTGGCCAAAAACTGGCGTGCCAACCTGCTCTTGTGCACGGGTGCATTGTCGTGCAACAGAGACCATGAGCCCTGTTCCCGATATTCAGGTCGAACTCTACGAATCCTGGCCAATAGACGATGCAAAATACCCACGTAAGACTCAGCGTTCACAGTGTGACCGTCTGGAGTGAATTCCTTGTGGATGATGCCTTTGGAATCGAAGAAAACCGTGAGCAGGGATTTGATTCGGCTCTTCTGCATGCGCACTTTCTTCGGTTTTGGAGAGCCTGGACCCTGGACCATCACGAAATCTTGCATACCACTTAAACACGTTCTTACGGCTCAATACCGTAAACATTTTGAATCATTTGAAACGTCTCTGTTGCACTTTTACCCAACTTGAAACAGAATTTAATGTTGGCACATTGCTCCGTTTCCGACCGACGTTCAGCAGGTACTGTCAGTCACAAGATCCGTATGCGTCGACAGTCGACGCTAGTGCTTTGCAAATTTGCCGGAAGAAAGTCGAAATGTGTCGCTACGTAGTATATATACTTCTCCATAGATGGCACTGGTGGTTCCGTGGCAAAAAAATCAGTCACCTTTCCTACTGGACGGACTGTGTATCATGTCAGATTTCGATGAAGAGTTCAGTGAAGCTTTCAACGAAGTTGTTGAAGAATGTGTAGTGGTTCTAAGTGAAGAACTTCAAGAAATTTTGCACAGAAGTAGAGTGTGGGTAAAAAACTGGGTCGGTAGGAGAGATCAGCTTGGGGCATCTGAAACCCTTTTTCGCGAACTAGCAACTGAAGATCCCCTTGAATATAGTAGGCATTTACGGATGAGTGCAGAAAAATTTGAAGAGCTTCTGCAAATGATTGGACCTATCATTTCAAAACTAAATACAGCCATGCGCCAATCTATACCTCCCCGACAAAAGCTTAAAGTTACTCTGCGATATCTAGCAAGTGGTGACAGTTTGCAATCATTATCTTTATTGTTTCGTATACCTGCTACTACAATTTCAAGATATCCACCTGAATTTCTTAAAGCTATTGTGACATCTTTGAAAAGCTTCATGCAGGTAAGCCATTAAAAATTTACAAATTAATTAGGAATTAATTTTTATGATAAATAATTTTTATATATAAAACTTATTCTAAAGGACCGTCCATAAATTAAATCACGCTATTTTTTATCCCCCTCATCTTTTGTAACGGTTGCGCTCAAGAAAAAGTATTTTTCTGGAAAAAAGCGTATTTGTACTATATAAAGTGCAAAAATAGAACATTATTTTCTTTATTGAGTGATGTCACGAATTTGTAGAATCCCTCCCTCCCTTGTCACACTCTGTCACGCAGTAGCGAATACCTACCTCCCCATTGACGTGTGACGTAATATATGAACGGCCCGGCCCCTAACTTATGTTGATATTTTAAGGAAGGAAGAAAACACACATTTTTAATGTAACTACAATATGTATTGTAACTAATATTATCGAAACATCGTAATAGTAATGTAGTATTACAAAAAAAGGCAAAACGTTATTTGAAACAATTGAGTATAAACTTTGCTTCCTTCCTCGAGGAGACTCTCAGAAACCTCTGTCATGTCCTCATCTGTTAAATCACCATAAGATGAACTAGCTCCTGAAAGCATGGGGGATTTGTCTATGTAGACATAGGCGACTGTGGCGAAATGCTTTTGAGCCGTTCTTGCGTTATGAGTCTTTGAAATTTCTCCTGAAGAAGAATGAAACTGCGGACCGGCTGTTGCCTCATTTGACCAGCCAAATGCTGTGCAAACAGATCATACTCATCCAAAGACTTACTTGAGGAAGAAAAGGAGCTATTTGGACGATTCTCTGCAATTTTTTGCAATTTCGTAATTGCTTGCTCCACTTTTGCTAACTTGCCAACTCGACGTTTCCTTTGCACAGACTGTGGTGGGACAAAAGTGGCGTTTTTACTAATATCTCCAGCAGATTCGTTGGTCTGTGTCACATTAATTGCATTTTCCGGGGACATTAACTGTTCCTCCTCTGCTACAGTGTCTTCATCACCAACAGTTTTGGGGCCTCCCCGATGGCGCAGTGGTAGCGTCGTCGCCTTGTTATCAAGGGGTCCCGGGTTCGATACCCGGTGGAGGCACTTGGCACAGTGGTTCGGATCCCACTTTAAACTGTAGGTCCAGTCCCGATTAGCCTTACTGTGCATAAAGTGGACTTGAAACACCAAATCAACCAACCAACCAACAGTTTGGTCCAGCACGTCTATTTGCCTGCAATAATTACGATTATTTTAGTTTTTATAGTAGTGTGTGTGTGTGTGTGTGAAAGAGAGAGAAATACTCATCTTGTATTACAGTGGATTTTGTCGTTTTAGGTTCCAAGTACTGCTGCTGATTGGATAAATGTTCAAAGAAGTTTTGAAGTGAAATGCAATTTTCCTTCGTGTTGTGGTGCAATTGACGGAAAACACATTTCTATCAAACGGCCACCTGGAAGTTGTTCTGAGTTTGTTTAACTACAAAGGGGTATACAGCATAGGCAGAACGCTGGATTTGTATATAGATGTTGGAACCAACGGCAGAGCAAATGATGCCAGCATATTTCGGTTATCTTCCTTGAAAGCAGCAATGGATAAAAATGAGCTTAATTGGCCTAACGACTATGTAATCATCGGAGACGATGCCTTTCCACTCCGTTCAGATTTCTTGAAACCCTTTTCTCGGAGAAAACTTACAATGGCAGAGCGCATTTACAATTATCGCTTATCACCCGCACGTAGGGTCGTGGAAAATGCCTTTGGCATTTTGACTGAACGATTCCGAGTATTTGGAAAGGTTCAACCTAGACCTGATGACTGTGGATTTGATTGTTCAGTGTGCGTGCACACTTCACAATTGGCCCCGTACCACATCCACGCAACTTACTTTGAAAGAGGGAGTGTCGATATTGACGATACAGAAACGGGAGTTATTCAGCCTGGCGCCTGGCGGTCTACCAGCACAATGTTACCATCCTTGAACACGGGTCGCTCAACAAACACTTGTTCAAAGAAAGCATCTGGTAAGAGGAACAACCTTGCCGCCTATTTCATGGGACCTGGGCGTGTACCTTGGCAAATGAAATCTATTGGTGCTGATTAGTTTCTGCCAAGAACAATACATGTTTGTTTTCTGTGGCATTTCCTAGTAAACAGTTTTACTTCTATGTAACTGTTCAATGTTTATTAAATTTAAGTTTATTTAATTTTTAACAACATATTATTAATTGACAATTGTATAGAGCTTAATAAACCTTACCTTAAGATTTGAAGTTGAAGTTCTTGTTATTGCCACCTCTCTTTAAAACGAATCAGCCACATTAAACCATGATAATTTGTGTTCGTGCAAGTCATCAGTACCCTTTCAGCTTGATTTAGATTCAAAAACTTTAAGAAATTGTTGCCTGTACGTTGTTTTGATTGTTTTAATTTTATATCTCAAGAAAGTAACATCTGGTACCACAACATTCTGCTTTAAAAGTTCTTCCCTCAACTTGTTCATTGCAGTTTCCCGTGTTGGTCTGTCCATGTAGTCCAAATGCCGTACGTTCCATAAGAGTTCGTAGTTGTCAAAAATCTCCAAAAAAGTAATAATCTCGTCACAACTCCACTTTATTGTTTTCTTCTTCTCAGAGCCTTTCACAGACATCTTTAAACAACACCGGACAACTTTTAGTGACTGATCCCGACTGGCAACTACTGCTGTACTGGCGGCAAGTGCATGTTTTGACAGGTAAGTCCTGGCCGCCAGTAGTCACGTGACCGGCCACGTGGCCCGCTACTTGCTGCTCACGCGCCAGTAAAAACAAACATGTTTGAGTTTTCTGACCGCTTGAGTGGCAAGTGCCCCTATACACGAGGTAAGTAGGCGGTAAGTTGCTGGTAGCCAGTACTTGCTTTCTTAACTGGCCGCCACTACTTATATATAAGGGCCTTTAGACTGTACGTCCAGTCCCGATTAGCCTTACTGTGCATAAAGTGGACTTAAAACATCAAATCAACCAACCCAGAGCAGTTAAGATGCGATTTGATTTTTCTGCTTCTCCAGATTTGTGGATAACAGCTGGTACACAGGATGCTTGATGCATCCCCAGAATAAGATCCGGTGACTCAGGAGGCCAACGGTAGGTCACCAACTTTGAATGAGCTGAAAGATCGCATGAAAACTGTTGTGGACTCAGTGAGAACGGACATGTTGGATCGATTATGACGCGAACTCCTCTTCTCTCATTTTCATGTTTTTCGTATAACTAAAGGAGGTCACACAAAGCACTTTTAAAGCATGATACAAATTGTGATGAATTTTCCATCAGATTGGCGTGTAATTTACAACTCTGACATTGAAACACCAAATATATTAATTTTTTCGCCTTATTGGGCCTCTCCGATGAAAATGTGGCTTGGCGGAGTGGTTACCACAGTAATGCCAGGGGTCCCGGGTTTGAATCCCAGTTCGGACATTGATTCCTTTAAAAAAAAAGTGGCGTAGTGGTAACGTCGTTACTTTGTAATCAAGGGGCCCCGCGATCGATGCCAGGAGTAGCACATAATGGTTCGGATTCCACTTTAAACTGTAGTGTCTTCCTGTACAAAAAGTGGAGTGAAAAAATAAACTCAAATCCTTTGTGTTTTCGCCTTATTTTCCATGACAAAGCGTGTGTTGGGGGAGGAGTCTGTCTCGACCACTTAACCATGGTTACATCCAGGCGCCGCCCTTGTGTGCGACTAACCGAGGCGCTTCCCTTGAGTAGCGCCAAAACTTTATTTCTGATTACATAAGCGTGGTGGCTATTTGCTTTTAAAAGAGTTGGTTTTGTTGGTTGATGTAGAGTTTTAAGTCCACTTTATGCACAATAAGGCTAATCGCGACTGGACCTACAGTTTAAAGTGGAATCCAAACCACTATGTGCCTCTACCGGATATCGAATCCGGGACCCCTTGATTACAAGGCGACGACGCTACCACTGCGCCATCGAGGAGGCCAGTTGGTTTTGTGTAGACAAAAATTAATTGAAGTTACTCTTGCATGACGTAATAAATATATTGAAAAAACATGTAGCAATTTGAACTAAGACATTCCTGTTATTATGATATCCTGCAGGTATTAAAGGTTCCTTTAACAGTAACACTTAAATCGTTTTAAAAAAAAAAGCTTATTATTTTTCATAAATATATAACATGTTGTTTCTTTTATAGAAGGAAGGTGGATAATAAGAGGACCAGGGTAGATATATTGGGGGGAGTGGCAGGTGGGTAGTAGGTGGCGCCAAAAATCCAACTCACCAGCGTGAAAATTTTATCTTGGGCCACCCTTGGTTACATCTACATTTTTTCGTTGATACAAGCACTTGCAAGGAATAAAAACTATAACGACAAGAACATGCCACACAAGAAAGTGCAAAGTAATTTCATAAATGGGAAAAGAAAAGTTAAACACAATAAATTCTAAAACTACACAAACACATACATACATACACGCTGGGCTCATTCCGGTAAAATATTGCAGCTTAGTTTCATAAATGACAAATAGATGGCGGGTTTCAGTGTCTATTTCTGCAGTTGGTATGTATTGATATACATACCCATTTGAATTGACGGGTTATTGTTTGCTAGAAATACTTTCCTTGGCTCTTAAAAACAGATATTGATGACTCATTCCGAGTTTCGAGAGGCAGTTTGTTCCACGGACGGGCAGTGGACACCGCGAAGGATTTTGCGTAGAAATTCATTGTGAAGGGGAATGGACAGCTGTTAAGCTATGTGTCACAAAGGATGAATAATTTTGAACCATCCTCTATATAATGAGTTTTGTTAGTTTAGTCTCTTGTATTGGATTTAGGACTATTTAGGGCCTTATTTTGTAACTTTAGGGTAAACCTAATTTCCTAAATTTTCCATAAAATTCGAGATGTGATTATAAGCTTTCCTTGTGGCGCAACCCAAGTAACTTCTGAAACCTACCTTGGATAATTTCAGCCCCACCGTCCTCATTCCAGGATAATTCTCTTTTTTATGTGCATCCTCTACTCGGGAAGATAGCTTTAGAGCTTTGAATATCTGGGGCAAAGGCGTCCGCTCCGGAAAACGCTATGCGTCTCAATTCAAGTAATTTACTGCGGGTCTAGTTACAGAAACGGGGAATTATTGCCCAGCTAGCAGTTCGCCCGAGCGCCGCGAGATGGCAGCACCGATTGGACGATCCGAAACCCGCTTGTCGGAGGGATGCCAAGTCTGGCGAAGCTCTCCCTAAATCGATTCTAGGACGCAAACAGAACAACTGTGGATCCCCAACGAGGAAGGTAAGTGGTATTGCAATTTGTGATATGTTTATTTTCTACAACTTGTTATTTCTCGGTTTTACTTGTGTGTTTTACCATTATCTCTTCAAAGAAAAAACTGTTGTACTAAGTTGGAATCTATTTACGTGCGTACTTGATTCGTAAGACTTCAACGCCGTAATCATTACGCTCCGGGTTCGACTCCAAGCAAATACGCTGAAATTAACTTTAACCGAAGAGATGTCCCAGTGATCTGATTGGTTGATTTCTTTAACTACCGTTACTTTCTCCATCGCATTACAGGGACACTTAAAGTACGCATAAAGTATGGGAGAAGGAAGTCGTCTTCTTCCTCAATGGTACCATCCCAGCAATAACCTGGAGTAACTGAGGAAAGCTACATAAAATACAGTATGCCTGGCTGTGGGAAAATTCGGAGGCACTTGACGCGAAATTATGCAGCTTCGGGTTCCATTCGCCAATAGATTTTGAGTCCATGTAAAGCACATTTGGTCTGCGTGGTGGTAAGAATGTGGAAATTGTAAATTGTTACTACTACATTGTAGTAGGATAGGTAAAGGAATACTACATTGGATATAGTGCTGTTTAATTAAGGAAATATGTCGATCCGTACCGTGGGCGGTATTGACACTGTATTTATCTCATTTTACGTCGCGTTTCTGTTTATTTAAGATAATCGCAACGATAAGAATGAGTGAAGATTACATGGATAATGATTACAGGACACTCGTAAAGAAACCGCCATGCCGACGTCAGGAGTCTAACCTACATCAAAAGCGCTCGACCACAGAGGCAATTACACTATTCACTATTCCATTACTTGTTCTCCACGGAAAACTTTGTGTGTGTACTGAAAGGGGTGGGAGATTTCTTGCAACTTTTTCTCTTCAATTGTGATAGTTGGATTTTTGTCAAATTCATTTTTCATTCAAATTTTGATTTATTATTTTGAGTGCATGGACGAAATGTTATTTTTCACCTGTTACAATTATTAACAATAACAAATATTCATGGCATGTCCAGGTTTCAAACCCAAATCCTTTATAGTCTAGGTCGCCCGCCAATTCTTCCTTCCTTTTACCAAACGCGTTGAATTATTGCTTCACGACTTCAAAGCTTCCGGGTTCGAATCGTGGTCAATGTTTTCACCATTACGATAAGTGCAACAGAATCTCCGTGAACAATCCGCCAAACGTTTTGATTGGAAACCCATTCAGGAAATTAAAATAATAACATGTTTTGAATATAATGCGGGAATGAGTAAACTATATTTACTCAAATATTCTCGCAATAGTTCGGGATTTAGGTAAGCATATTCTGAAGCAAGCATAGGTTAGAAAATGATTTTGCTTTCCTTAGACAGGCTCTTGATCATCCCAGCTGTTTGTCATCCCTGTTGGGCGTTGACAACAGTGTTTTATCATTTTTTTTTAGATTTTTGCGAATGCAGGTCCCTCTACAATCTTACATTTTAATTTTTCCCAAGGCGCTTTTTGTACCCCTTGTTTTAACTTTTTAAAGTCAGAATTTTAGATAAGGGGATATTTCCCCACATACCTTGAAGGATGCAAAATGGCCTAAACTGCCGACGTAACCAAAACATTTAATTCAATCAATCAGTTCTTGTATTTTAAAGTGCAAAGTTCTGGTGTAAGAGAGAGGAAGAGAGAAAGATTCATTGGAATAATGTACTGAAAACACGTGGGTATATTACAGGCATTCTAAAGACTGCAGCTTGGATCAGAATAGAACACCTCAGCTTCTGTGTGCTTGTGTGTACGCGTGCTGTAGATTGGTCGTTTCAGGGAACTTTGATACAATACACACTTTTACACCGGGAAAAAAATCGACATTCCTTGCGTCGCCGGAAAGAATTAATCCAAAATCCATCAGAAAATCAGTAAATAATAGTTTGGTATAATTTTCGAATTGATTCTGGAAAGTTTCTCAAATCGAGGGAAATTTTCATCAACACTGTGTAAAAAGTGTGTGAATTATTTCGCATCAAGCATTCCAGGTGGCAGCACATATGCAAAAGTGTGTAAACCCGGCTCATCATAAAATTTCAATTTATGTACCGGGACACATATACAATCGAAGTAACCAAATAAGAGTGTTATCAAAATAAGATGCCCTGTCAGTTGTGTGATATGTTTATATGACACTGATTATGAATAAATTCCGTTAAGTCCTTGTACATTAATTCCTAAATCAGTTACAAGTCACGAGATATGAGTAAGAAGAATATTAATTGTTGTCTTGCCACTTGCAACTTGATGATGTTCTAGGGATATCCCAAAGCTCTCAACTTGTCATGGATAGATTCTAGCAAGATTCAGGGTCTCCTTTCTTTTTCACTTATTTCTAGGGTGAACGAAAGACCTTTCCATGCACTGACTTCTAATTAGAATAGAAGAACTCTTTTTGGTACCAGTTTCATAGATCGGAGACACATTAAAATAGCATATTTTGTGTTTTGCATGGTTCGTACAAATAAATTGTGTATTGCGGAACATAGTTCAAGGTGCCATTATGCTTTTTACACGAAAACAAAAGCAATTTCTCACATTCTGAGTGCTTTTTCGTTATTCCTTTCTTCGCTTCCGGAACACACAATATGGCGGGCACATCTTGACTCACGTTGTGGGTATGCAGTGTTTCAACCTTATTCACCAAAAAATACCTACTATCGTGTTCGTCACAGGTGGAAATTATACATTATGCACGGGTAGCTGACGGATAGTCCGGGTAGCTGACGGATAGCCCCACGAACCATTCACGGATAGCCCCACAAACCATTCACGGATAGCCCCACAAACCATTCACAGATAGCCCCACGAACCATTATGCACAGTAGCGGACCGACAGCCCCACGAACCATACACGGATAGCCCCACGAACCATTTCCGATAAGGTTAGGTTAGGTTTGGTTACGTTAGGCAAGCACAGTAAAAAAAGGGGGTGTTGAAACACTGACAGGGGCTTACGTCATCAAACGTACGCAGCATCCGGTTGTCGTAGGGCAAGCAAATGAAAGCAATGGCAATTGTGCGTCGGTGAGATATTTCTCTTGAAAAATACATGATTTCCCGGTCAAATATATTCCACGATGAAAGAAAATACCTCGACGAACATTGTAAACCTTGGAGAAACTCATTTCTGTAAGTAGTTTCTGTGTAAAATTGAAGAAATGTGTCTCCGATGTATGAAACTGGTACCCTCTTTTCACAATGTATAGTTCTCTACGAGATTATCCGAATACACAACCTTGCCTCAAGTTTACATTCAGCCCGGATAGCACTTGGTTTATTGTACCTATAAATTGTCTTTGCATTTATTTCTACTAGGTGCACTTACTACCCTATTCTTTGAATTCAGGGAAGACGCTTGCATTCCTATTGTTTGCATTTATTTTCCCTGGTCTGTATTTTCAGCAGCAACAATTCCTCCTTCTTCACTTATTTCTAGAGGCTATATAACCTCCAATTCCTTATATACAGGGTGTCTACAAAAGGTCTGACAATTTTGTATCGTGGTAAAGCACACCAGAGTGCAGATACAACGAATCTAATTGAATGTGTGTACAGATAAACTCAAAAAGTTTGTATCCTTTGTTGGTACACTAGTACATACGTATGTACATAGTTTGTCGCATGGAGAATATCAAGACGAAAGGCGATTTATTGTCAGGTTCCAGTCAGCATTCCAATATCCGCAGTGGCTATAGCTTTTTTATACTGGCCTTCAGTTTATCTATGTCACTCCCTCGTTTCGTATAAACAGTGTCCTTCACATCTCCCCAGAGAAAAGAAAAATGACGCTCAACATCATCGTTGCTTGTGATTGACGTTCGGGACTCTTCACAATAGAACTCTTCTTTCTCAGAACTTCCTTTTCCATGCTATGGTACTGTCTCTTTTATGGTAATCTTTCTGGTAATGTGTTCAAGTTTCCCTGAGCTTGAGGCACCGAAAGCGTTTTAATAAACCAGCACACAGTTTGCTCTCTACTGCGAAGTCGCCATTTTTTTCAACTACGGAACTGCAAGCCAGCCACTAACACGTTCCCTACCTAGAGAGGCAGAAATACAACTTTCTGAGTTCATCTATCCATCCATTCTACATGTTTCTTTCTATTTAGATTATGTTCTGTTTTGTTCACAGCTAAAATGTGTCAGACCTTTTGTAGACACCCTGCACATGTATAAAACTTTCATTTCACATGCCATGAGATACGTTTCAACAAGTATACTTCCTGTCCTTTCCATGCGCTTATTTTCTACCTTGAATGTAGGATTATCTTTCCCTTGCACTTATTTCTAGCAGAAATAAAAAACCCGCTTTCCCATGCACTTAGTTCTTGCAGGACTAGGAAACTTCCTTTCCGTTGCACTTATTTGTGTTAGGAATGAAAGGCCTCCTTTTCCATGCGCTTAGTTGTAGCGGAATGGAAGGCCTAGATTTCCATGCACTTACTTCTTGCATGAATGGAAGACCTCCTTTTCTATGCATTTAGTTCTTTCAGGAATTGAAGACCTCGTTCCCCTTGCACTTATTTCCGTTAGGAATGGAAGACCTCTTTTCACATTCAGTTATTACTAGTAGGAATGAAAGACCTTCCTTTCCATGCACTTATTTCTTGCGGGAATGGAAGGCCTCCTTTCCCTTGCACTTATTTATGGTTGAAACAGAGAAGCCTTCTTTTCCATGCACTTCTTGCTAACAGGAATGGAAGACCTGCTTTCATTGGACTTATTTATTGCATGAATGGAAGACCTCTTGCCCTTGTACTAAATTATTTATTATGCTGGAGTCGAAAAAGCTTCCTTACAGCATTTTATACATGATATCAAGAACCGAAAACCTCTTACAATTATTTCTGGCACTTACCTAGGTACTTTAACAGCAATATTTGACTTCATTTACCCTGCACTTACTTTAACCGAGCTAACCAGCCTTCGTATATTTTGTACTTATCTTTTGGTCGTCACACTTAACTCCCTTCTCTTTTCATGCACTTTGAGGGACATTTACCCCGATACCCGTCTCACTCATTCTGAGGAGATGCCTGAACATTGAATTTACATCTCATAGGCATCCTCACTGGGATGTTGAATATTGAAGCAATTTTTCCCCCCGGTTTTTTAGTGTGCTGTTTCGATGTACAAATGTTGTTACAGTCGTGGACAGAATGTTAACGACGCTACGCATGCGCAGTTGTTTCAGAGCCAGGAACGCACAGAGATCATCCTGGAACATAAACCAAACCTGGCGTCGAATAAAAGCCCGCCTTCGAAACGACGACAGAGCCATTCCGGAAAGTTTACGGCCTAACTGTACGCTGGGAATCGAAAACGTCGACGACCGAATGGAGTCGTTTCTGAAATGACGGCTGGATTCTCTTTGTGTTATAAAACGTTTTCTATTACAGCAGGCATTACACGATCGTTACAGCTCTTTCATATCAAAACTTCAGCGTTCTAAATTTTTAAAGATGAAATTAATGCCTGTTCTTCAGATTGAGAATGAATTGGTATTTCGAATCATTCCTGCAAGTACTAATTAATCCGTCCATAGCTCGATGGTGAAGTGGTAACGCTGTCACCTCGAAATCAATGGGTCCCGTGTTCGATCCCAGTTGGAGCCACATAGTGGTTCGAATCCCACTTTAAACTGTAGTCCCAGTCCCGAGTAGCCTAACTCCCGATGGCGGTGGTTTGATTTTGATTTGATTTAGTTTATTTTACTTCGCGTTTTGTGCCTCTTGGCTAATTTGCGAAGATGGGGATGAGTGATGAAATGATGAAATTGATGAATGGACATTCACAAACAACCAAGCCCGACCGGGATTCCAACATGGGACCCTTGGCGTCGCAGCGCGATGTGCTAACCACTCGACCACAGGGTCGGGCACCGATGGCGGTGGAAATACATACTGTTTCAGATCCCACACTCTCACTTAATCGGGCCCTCTCCGATGATGTAGTGATAACGTATTTGCCTTGTAATCAAGGGGTCCCGGGTTCGATACAAGGTAGAGTGACATAGTGGTTCGGATCCCACTTTGAACTGTACGTCTAGTCCCGATTAGCCTTTCTGCGCATAACGTGGATTTAAAAACCAAACTCAGAAACTCTGCGCGAGTCAAATGCTACGTCGATATCTCCAAAAATTTTAATTTTGTATTTTGATTCTTACATTTGCTATTCTACATATACAGGATGATTGAATGATGAATTCAACAAATTAATGAACACGCATAATGAAACGTCACACTTTGCTTAAGATTCGAAACTAGAACCCTTGGCTTACTAGTGAACCATGAACACTACTCGGTGGAGAAATAAATGTATAAAGTGTACTCAGAAAGAACAAATAAGTCTCCTGTCTAAACGGATAAGTCTGTCGATCTCAGACACTATGATTATAGAGAGACACGTTTCGTTTCATTCGAAACTTTTGTAATGAAGCATAGTGCTACAACTTGATTAGAGAATTCAATCTGCCAATAGCACAGAACTGCAATAAGCAAAATTGCACATCTACAGAGAGTCCATGCAATATAACCATTTAACCTAAAACCATAATTTCATGCTAAGTATTGGGTCAAATAAACACGTCTGGAAGTTTGATTTCAAAATAATTATCTTATCGAGTTTAAAATCCCTTTGTATCGTTACGTGCATCTCCAACTTTAGCAATCCCAGTGAGTTTCAGCCGGAATCTCGCATACGGCCGGACAACGTTCCGGTATTCCTTTCGTTACAGCACGTACACGTTACGTACAGCACTCTCGCCCAGTGATGTGCCGTAGACTATAAGTTTACGTCTACATGCGTTGTCTACACGTAATCTACGCGTAGATTACATTGGGTTGTAGTTTACATAGACTATGTAGACAATCTAAAGTGCATTAAAATTAATTTTCAAGGGTTTCATGAAAGGAAAGTGACATTTTCAACTATATTGGTTCCTAACGAAATGAAAAGAACCCTATTTACAACAAAATTTATCTTCTCTTCTATTATCAACTATGGAAGAAGATAAATTGTATGCAGAAAACAACAGATGGCAGTCGTGAGGCAAAAGTGATCTTTTCCCCATAAAACACTAGAATATTTCCTATGTTAGGTTTCTTCCCTAGGTGAGAAATTGTTCGAATTTGGAAGAAAGAGCATGAAAATTTCTACTCGCACAGCAACTGATACACAGTATAATTTTATTTTAATTCCACAGCGTCCTTTGCTAAGTTATCACCTTTCGCCATGTTGTTTACACAGATTACGTAATCTACGTATATAAAAAAGTCTACGTGTAGAATGTAGACTATTGTTGTTTACACGTAGACGCACATCACTGCTCTCGCCACAAGAACAGTATATTATAACATAGCCTATAACTATTATATCCAATTCACTCTTGACTGATCACGAAAGTACCATAAATATTACGCTTGCATTTTTCATTCATAGATGGCAGCACCAAATGATAAGTGTTGTTGGTTGTAAATGTGAAGTAAATCTACAAATTCTATGATTATTTTGTACTTTTGTTTACTGAGTAATTTAATCCCAGAAGATATAAAAACATAGTAAAGTGTCGTTAACGATTTGATAATAACAATAAGTCCAGTTTCTCCCAAAAATTGCAAGCGAAGTTCTGATGCATAGAACTCTTCTGTAACCCACCCGACAAACTTTTTGTAATTAAAAATTTACATTTTTAACTAAGGATGCGAACATTGGAACGGAAGTCATGTATGTTACAAAGGAGGGTATTGATGACAAACTTGTCTAGACAATGAACGTTCTCTTGTAGGTTGAAAAGGCTTTGTGGATATTCTGCGGAACCAACCCTACAAAGCTGAATTACAATCTTTGCATGGTTTCGAACTTTTGTACCGGGGAAACAATACCAGGTTCTATTCTACCAAAAGCTTTGTAACTTATATTAATGAGCTAGCGAACCATAGCATAAAGGCGAAATGAACAAAAAAGAGATGGAAAAGTATATGTTTGCTTATTCTTGTTAGCACACTAAAGATTTATTCCTGATCTTTTCCTGCAAGCCAATATCACATGAACGGATCAATTAAAGGATACATGAGGAATTACTCCGAGTTCGATTCAAATGAACGCATCGATTTGAAGGAAGAATCAGAAATCTCTCAGTTTTATTCAAATGAACAAACTAATTTGACGGAAGAATCACAAATCCCTCAGTTGGATTAAAATGAACGATTTGATTTGACGCAAGAATCCAGAATTGCCCTTTGTTTAAAATAGACGGATAAATTTGAAGGAAGAATCAGGAATCGCTTAGAGATTGATTCAAATGAACGGTTCAATCGACAAAAGATTCGATAATCTCTTAAGAGTTCATATGAAGGGACTAATTGACTGAAAGATCAAGAAACGCTCAGTTTGATTCAATTTAATGGGTAACTTAACAGAAATACGTATTTTAAAAATCACAAATTTCATTATGTACCAATGAACAAAGATTATTTGACAGATTATACTAGAGTATCAAGCTCCTCAATTACCAACTGTGATAAAATATTGGCGTGTAACCGTGCTCCTTCAATAAGTAAAGTATACTTACCAAAGTTATTGCAGTGCACTTAAAATAATTCATAAGTACGCCTGCTTTGTAAGAACCTTTGTACTAGAAAGTATTTTCCATTACATTTCATAAAATATTGTTTTTTCCTGTGAGTATTTGTTATAGCGCATTTTAACTTAAATGTACTTCAACAATAAACTTTCTATGCAATCTAAGCGCCATCTGTTGTCCTCTGCCCGAAACAAGACTTTGCATTCAAGGCTCCCAGCATGCAGCATTAGGCCTAATTACTACGTCACAGCTGAACCTTCAGAGAGCTCTCCCCTGTAACGTATGCAACCCAAAGCACTCTACAGCAAATTGGGTTGCTTACGATTCCAGGCAACATGCTAATCTCTCGGCTTATTTCAAATTCAGAGAAGAAAATTGTCCTGCGGTTTGGTTTAAAAGGGAATATAATGCAAGTTATTTATTTCTAAATGTACGCTGACGTTACCATTACAGATAGATGCAAAATCGATGAGTTGGTTCTTATTAAACACCAAATTTGATCTAATCTCAGTAGCTTCTGTAAGAAGGTAGGTTTTCGGAGATTTGGGACCAGAGTTTCCTTATATTTGCTCTGAGACAAATACGCCTTTCAAGGTCAAGTTGAGAGCGCATTTGCCGGCATTTAGACTCTCAGAGGTACGCTGACCTTGGCACTGGACGCGTCAGTGCTTCAGTATCCAGATAGCTGGTGTACAGTTTGCACTTGTTTGTGAAGTGTTAAGTTGTTAACAAGTGTTAACGATTTTTTATGTACGACTCTTCATCATTACGAATTCTTGTAGAGAAGTTAGAAGGAGATATGAGGTAGGTTCTCGAAAACGTGTGAACAAATTTAGGATAAAAGAGTCTGTTCTTTATAAGAAACGAAGGGTGGAACGGTATGTGCTTACTGAAGATAAACTAGACGTTGGAGCATGATTGGATTGGAACATACTCCTCAAAAATCCCTCCAGCGCCTCGCACAAGAAACAGATATTTGCATGACGTCTGCGTGGTGAGCTACTAAGCTTTTAAAACTGAAGCCATACATTAGAAGAATTGAAAGAAAGTATCAGGAGAGAAATTGAAGCGATTTCAGATGAGAAACTTGTACGTGTTAGTGAAAATTTCCTTAAAAATGCCGTAAATGTGTGCAAGCAGAAGGACAACATTTCCAACACCTCTTGTAACAAGGTACGTGCTCATTTTAATTGTAAATGTCCATCAGAGGCGTCTGCTGAGCATGTGTCAATTGTGGGAAATGAATGATTACTTTCTATCACTTCAGATCCAAGAACTGTAATATAGAAAGAATTATATATCTCAGCAGACGTTTATGTAATTGTACGCGCTTATTTCATTACATAGCTAGCGATTCCGTTACGGGGATGTTGCGTACCGTTTCCCGGCAGAAGCGCTGTCTCTGCTCAGCGCACAAGCCGCCGCTCCACGGCCAACTCGACCGTGAAATTCACTTTGATATGTTTCGTTCGTATCTCGGCTACTTGACCACAGGTTTAAGCATGTCAAAAGATAGTAAATTGCCATATTTTAACAATTTTTAACAGTTTAATTGATCATAAACATCATCTTTTCAAGTGCATACTGCAATACATCTGATGTACGCGTACGTTACATTTAAGGAGCTTTAAAATGATACCAACGCATAATTTTTTTTTTATATTCTCGGTAAGGAGATAAATATTTTCGAGCCATATATCACAGCATCTCAAAATGATGGGCATGGAATCACCAAATCGGAAGCATATTTTTCCAAGAGCATGACTCCCGATAGCTATCGTATCAATAATAATAAGAAGAAGAGCTTATTGAACGGTTAAGCTGAAAAGAGTTGGAGTGGGTAGGGGGCATCATGTAACATCAACCGTGAAGATGCTCCAATAAAACGGTTGCCTTTCGTAACAATAAAATAGGTCAGTTATCAAGAACATCTGAATGGAAGCTCTCTTGTTGTATGTTTACAAATTTTTCGACTTGGAAGGAAAATTTCACTTTATGTAGAATACATATATTTGGCTTTAGACTCATTCAAGGAGATTTAACAATCCATTGTGTACTTGACTTGATATCGCTTAAATAGGTCTTTGCTAGCATGAGACCAAATTAACCTTATACAAATATATATCTTACCGCCTTGACAAAAACAGACTTCTAATTGCCTGATTCGAAATACACGTTCGTTTGTATTTTTATCTTTTACCCTTTTGTACTCAGTAATAAGTTATTACTAATAACTTAATATTTTTTGTTTAAATTCTACTTATTCTTCAATTTTACTTCAATTTCAATTCTACTTCAATATTCTTCAATTTTCAATTGTACTTAAAGTAGTGTTTTTGTAAATTCACGCTTGTCGCTTTTTGTTCCTTTATGAACAATTCATTCTCTTTTTAAGGTATGTTTATATGAACACTCAAATTATCTTGCTAAGAACTTCAGAATGCAAATACTCTTTTCTTGTACCATAAAGCTATGAAACCAAATTAACGTCCTTCCTACCAGCATCCAAGCGCAGAATGTTCTGATCCTCCAATCACCAAACTTTACATCGATCTAATAACTTAATGAGAATTCCAAAAATATAACAATGTCTGATAGAAACCAATGATAATGATCTACGTACCTAGATGATACCATTAAGAATTGGGTAAGAACAAACAAGAACCTACAAAAAGTCTTCAAAATGACAAAATATGCAAACTGAACAAGGTTGCTTTAAAAACAGCGGAAGGAAACGCCACACGAGAAACAAGTTTTCAGAATGAATTACTCTCTTCGTTATAATTGAAATTTTCATCTTCATTTAAAAACACTTCAATGTATTTCCATTGCGTAAACTACATCAGTTAAAGAGTTTGAACTGTCTTCCTTTGAATAAATGTCTGTAGGCTAACGGGACTAAATATACAGTTAAAAGTGGGATACAAAAAAGTGTGCAATACCTCCACCAGGTGCTTTCTTTGATGGTATCTTGATTGAACAGGAAATACATATGTATTTACAGCATGGATATGGGATAGTAATAGGACAAACATGCTGAATTATTGTAAATATATAGTATGTTGAGAAGAGGTGATAAAGTAGCTACATCCAAGCTGTGTTGCAACCGTCAATTCTGAGGATATACGAGGTGTGACACAAAACAAAACGGGATTGGTTGCATAAGTGAAAAACAAAAAGGAGTTGGCAACAACAGTTTTGGTGACGTCATGCGACACCTCTAGTCTAGCTGTGCTGCAAGTTTGGACGTACTTGGTCTCGCCAGTGATCGAAGATTGAGTGTTCGTGCAGTGGCTGAGTTAGTTAACTTTGGTAGGGAAGCTGTTCGACGCATTTTAACAGAGGAAACTTCGTGAAAAATTAGGAAAGAAAGGCCCCAGATTTTGCATCAAGACAACGCACCTGCTCACATTCTGTCAAGCAGCTTCTGACCAGCAAAAACATTACTGTGATGGAGCATCCTCCTTATTCCCCAGACTTAGCCCCGTGTGACTTTTTTATTTCTGGCATTAAGGGAACCCATTTTTTTCAGTTGAAGACGTTAATGCAAAAACGTAAATGCTCCTGAAGGACCTTACTGAAACAGACTTTCAAAAATGTTACCAACAATGGCAGCATCGAATGCAGACGTGTGTGAATGCCGAAGGGGACTACTTTGAAGGTGATAACATCGCGGAGAACTAATTCTGCAAGTAGACTGAACCTATATGTACAATCCTGTTTCTTTTCTGTCACACCTCATATTATGTACTATTTAAAAAATGTAAAATAAATATTCATGACAACTTAAAGAAATATAAAATAAACCAAATTCCAAGACAACACAAATAAAGTATTCTAAACAAGTGAAAAACCTAACAAAAAATTTCCTTACCAAGTACTTTTATAAAGTGATAAAATCTGGTGTATGCAGGAGAAAATAAAAGTTTAATATGGACGCCATCTACCAATCACCAGAAGCACAAAAAATGTTGATTCTTAAAGAGCAAAGGAACCCATGCAACACCGAACGGTAACCTAGTTATTTGGTATAATATCCGAATCATTACATTTCTTAGCGGGGGATCTCTTTCAGATCTGCCAGGCAGTAGAATCCATTCTCAAGTTCAGAACAATCTGAAATCCGACCATTGTTCTCCCATTGCTGGCGAGCATTGGGCTAAGTTTAATCCATTTCTGAACTTTCAGGTTTAATCCTCTTAACAGAAAGTTTTCCAAACCATTACTTGAGACTATTACGAATTCCACCGCTAGCTGACGCCACCATCTCTAATGTATCGCTTTCCACCCTCGCAGTGTTTAAACTGAGGAAGTTTGTTGGTCGCTGGATGCGTTTATCAAACAAATCCCGAGTTTCGCTA
This sequence comes from Lepisma saccharinum, assembly GCF_977018435.1. NCBI lineage: Eukaryota > Metazoa > Arthropoda > Insecta > Zygentoma > Lepismatidae > Lepisma > Lepisma saccharinum. The sequence continues at coordinate 33,113,164 of NC_139249.1, forward strand.
AACAAATTTACTACCTCTGTCGGTCTCACTCGGTAGAATAGAAGCGAGTGGTTAATCTGCCAATGGCTATTTCATTTTGTGTTCATCGCGTGCTCAGGAGCTCTGAGATGAGGTTCTAAAAGGGAGATATTTCAGAACTCTCTCAGAAAATGTCATGAAGGGACGAGATATCCCTTATCCCTGGATATCTCATCATTGATTATGTCAGCCTAACAGCTGTTTTAAGGAAATAACATATCAGGGGCGTATTTACGACGAAATTTTGTGGTTATCATTTCTTTAGCGTCCACAACAAGGTTATGATTTAGGGGGTTTGGGGGGGATTACAGCCCCCACTGTTTTGAAATAGATACAAGATAAGGCGTTTGAAATGCGGTAAAAGTATTAGAAATATATGACATAACTCAGGGCGTCCCCGATGGCGCAGTGGAAACGTCGTCGCCTTGTAATCAAGGGGTCCTGGGTTCGATATGCGTTGGAGGTACAAGTGATTCGGATTCCACTTTAAAGTGTAAGTCCAGTCCCGATTAGCATTCGTATGCCTAATGTGGACTTAAACCAAAACTAAAACTTGATCTGTTACAAGATGCATTATTTAAATTATGAAGTTTTTTGATAGAATTGTTGGCAATACTGTTAACCTCAATCCCCTCACATGCTGTATATAAATCCTTGCCTGTCCATAACATGCCTCACTAAAATTAAAGTTTATTTATATATTCTAACGCAACACGCAAATGCCCAATAACACCGTTCTACATTGATATAATTTTAAATTGACAATAATGTTATTACAAGATTTATACATGTTTTGTCATAAATAAGGGCAAAATGTGTCAAGCTTAAGTTAAATGTAAATGCATATTACATAATAAATCATGAATTATAAGAACAAGAATATGATACAAGATAAGCTAAATTGAAGGAGGAAATATAAAATTTCAAGCTAACGTGTACAAACGTAGTATCTTTGCATAAAGAGCTCCAATGATTACAGTGTATTCACTTCACTCCTAAATATTTCAGAGCTAAAACGCACACAAAATATGTTGAAATTCTCGAGAAAGGACACAAACCGTATTTTAAGCCAAATTCCCTTATGCCGCCATTTCGAATACATAAAAAATGTCAGCGCACATACATAAACACTTCCATGCAACAACTAATATTCTTTGGAGTTATCGCGTTTGGAAAAATCAAGAGGATGTGACCGATGTGTGATCGGAAGTTTAATATTTGGTCCAAAGTCACTCTAAAGTCATTAATGGTATTCTTTCTTTGTACTTTCACGTTTGAAATGCTAAATGAATATTGAATAGGACACTTTGAACTGTATGTTCAAGTGCGGAGCAGGGTTCATTATTATTAAATTCAAGGATACTTCATTGAGAGTAGAACACGGGGCAATCGAGCTAGATGATAGAAGTGTTTACAGGATCCTCATTGTCGCCTCGCGGTTGAGTCACTTGAAACACCCCCCCCCCCCCGCCTCTGGATTACAGAAATATTCCAACTCTGTTATTCTTTCTTTTGTTTATGTATTCCTTTCTTCCTTTCTCTTTAAATTTATTTTTCGCCTTCCTTATTTTGTGTTGGAACCTATTACATATTGCGTATTCTGTCTTGTTGATTTTCTTGTATTACTGCCTTCCATTTTTCTGTTCTTAATCTCCTTTAATCTCTTTTTGTTTATTTTATATCTCTCTCCCTCCATCTCGCCAGTTCCTTTTCTCTTTCTTTTTCTCCAGAGTTCATTTTCCTTTATTCCAACTCTCTTTCCCCATTTTCTCTCTTCTTCTCCTCCCTGTCGAGCTTCTCTCATTTCATTTTGTATCTCTTCCTCTTTCTATACTTTATCCTCTTATGCCTCTTCCCCTCTCTCTCTCTTTCTTTCTAGTATCGTTTCTCGTTCTCTGTTCATTGACTTCCATTCCTTCTTTTCTCTCATTTCATTTCAATCCTTATCTCTCCCTCTCTCTGTTTTGTTTCTTTTCTCTTTCTCCCGAGCCCATTGTATTTATTATACCTGCCGCAAAATTAGTTTGGTATTGAGAGCTGAAGGAACACGCGTTACCATGTTGTCATATCATGCGGTACTGTACGGTACGCAGTGCAGCCGTCGGACGCTGTGTCGAGGAAAACGTGTTATGAAAAGGAACAACAATGATGAAATGTGTTATTGTTTTCTCTCTTCATTTCCATTTCCCTTACAACATTAACGAAATTAACGAAAGAAGCATTGTTTACAGGTTACCTTTTCAATCCATTCTGAAAATATAACTTGCAATAACCAATTCTTTCCGAAGTCGCCGTTAAAGTCTGCCCATCTTTCAATTATACCGCAACTGAAGTGCACGAGAGTCCAGTCTGACTTTCATGCGGGAGAACCGCGGTGGTTTGTGTACCTTTTTCAAATATCCCGAGCGGATCCGGGGTCGATTCAGCCCAAGTGAGTACCTGGGGCAAACCTGGGGTAAAGGCAGTTGGTGAACCACATCACCTCCATAATATGGCCTAGGTCGAGGTCGAGAACGTGTGGATCCCTACCTCCACATCCCCATATGCCTCCACACTTTACTTTATTTTGCGTACATTATTTTTTTTTTGTATGAGAATCGCAGAGATTTTATGACTGTCCTTAAAGATATTTCCCCACCTTGAAAAAGTCCAGAATCTTTCAACGAAACGCGCAGTTTCCCTACAGTGGGATGAACTTTCCTTCTATAGTAAGAGTAAAATGGCAACGAATAGCGTCTTGCTGAAAGGTATCTAAATTTGTCAAGCGTTTATTGATATTCCTCTTCTTTCCTTGGGTTTCCAATTTTGAAGCCTCACATTGATTTATTTCCACCACATTATATTTTCTTTCCCTATGGTAACAACAGTGTTCTTAGACACGCCGACAGCAGCAGCAGTCCTGTCCAGAACTTTATTTACAGAAATGATTGTACCCCATTGTTTTTCTCTTGCTCAAAATATTTGCGCACAGAACAAACCATCTCCTGCGTTTGGCCTTTGAGAGGAATTCCTTTACCGAAAGCTTTCTTTCTTTTAGTGCATGGCCTCTTTGGTACATTGTCATCTTGAGTATTGTCTCCTGTGTTTGACATTCTTCACACAAACCCACGACACACACAAGCAGAACACAGAAAATTATCTACAAGCAAGTAACACACTATATACAAAAAAGAATAAGCTAAATTCAGTAAACACTACACAAACGAACCGCTTAAAATATCACAGCAACACAACGCAACAAACAAACAACACGTCCTCTCCCAACAGCATGAAAACTGATCGCAGGAAGAATCGCCCGATAAGCGGCAACACCGAGATAAACGTTTTCTGTTGCTAGGTAACCAGGGCTTGGGTGAAGCACTGGAAAAATTTTGATTGGCTCGCATGCCAGCAACCCACCCTCCCGCAGTGACGTAGACCCGCTTTCTCCACGTGCTTCACAAGCCTCAATACCAAACTAATTTCGCGGCAGGTATACTATCTAGCTTCTTTTCTTTTCTATTTCCTTTTATTTTCTTTCTTTCGTTCTATCCTGTTTCTCTCAAGTGATCTTTCTCTATCTAGCTCATGGGCCTCCCCGATGGCGCAGTGGTAGCGTCGTCGTCTTGTAATCAAGGGGTCCCGGGTTCGATACCCGGTGGAGGCACAAGTGGTTCGGATCCCACTTTAAACTGTAGGTCCAGTCCCGATTAGCCTTACTGTGCATAAAGTGGACTTAAAACAACATATCAATCAAATCTATCCAGCTCATTGTCTATATTTCTCTCTCTCTCTCCATTGTTCTTTATTTATTCCAACATTTTTGCGATGACCCGTAAACACGTTATGCTGCGCAATATTACTCCGGTCAGTGCAGAAAATTACAAAGCAATGCAAGAAGTTATTTATAGTCAACGAGCAATAAAGCAAGCATATGCTATGCAATGTTTTCTTAATGAATATCAATATGCTGAAATAAAGGAATCTCAGGTTCGATAACGGGAGGATCCCACTTTAAACTGTAGATCCAGTCCCGACAAAGCTAGTTGATCATAACGAGGACTTAAATAAAACCCTATGTATTAAGCGCCGGTCCCTGTGGCGGAGTGGTTAGCACATCGCGCTACGACGCCAGGGGTCCCGGGTTTGAATCCTGGTCTGAGCATGGATATTTGTAAGTGTCCATTCATAATATCATCACTCATCCCCATCTTCGCCAAAAGTGGCACCAGAAGCGAAGTAAAATAAAGCAAATCAAATCACCAAACCTATGTATTAAGCAAGCATGTAAATGCATATTCGACAATAATCACTTGGTATTTTCTACTAACTCCCACCAGTGTACTCATTTAACAGGTAGTGTTATTAACGAAGCCCACGTCAACAAGATCTAGGTTCTCGATTTGCGTGTAATTTCCCATTCAATTGATTAATCATCTAGGATTGCACATGTACTAGGTACATGGTGTCATGTAGTGGTATGTTTCCTGTTATTGCGTTCCTCATTATATATTAATTGAGTTCTTGTGAATCTCATTTCTTATGTATTACGCTCACTGTTCTAAAAGGGCAGAGGCCAAAACATATCTTTGTCATATTCTTTTGTAAGTTCGTTTTCTCTATGTCAAATCTTTATTTTTATTAATGTTATATAAGGGTCTGAAAGTTAAAATGGTGTATAAACCATAGTTGGTGAAACGTTTTTTTTATTTTTATTGTAATGACAGTCAGATCACACTGAACTGCAAGTATTAACTGTATCTCAAATTACATGATCTCGAACAGGAAGGGAACATAAATACATGCAACTAAATATATGTATAATGTACTACGACTTTGTACAAACTAATATTACATTTTATGTAGTTTTTTTGTGATTTAGCGTCGCTTTTCTGACACTTCTGGCTTATCGCAACGATGAGGATGAGCGATGAAACCAGGGAACTTCGAAGCCAAGTTCAAAAGTCGACCACTAAACGCTCTCGCCTGCAAGCCAAATCTTTCATGTTATTATGGATTGTTTCAACTAAAATTTTTACTTAATTTACCATTAAATTTTCTGTCTGTAAAAACTGTTTTATTTCGTATTCATTTCCACTATTTTTCTCAACACTTTCTCTGTTTTTCTTTGTCCCTTTTAAATGCTCCTTTCCGATGTATGTGTTTTTCAGATTTTTCTTGAAGTTTCCTCTTTGTTCTATTTACAAATTTTTCATGACTCATTCTGCTTTGCAGGCCTCCTTATTGGCATTATCTTGCTTTCTATACCTTTGCCCAAATAAATAGATAAAGAACAGTTATAACTAACTAACTCTCTAGCCTTCTTAAACCCGAAGTTTCATGGCTGCAGCAACACAGGCCTTCCATCTTTCCCTATCTTGAGCAAGATCTATATAGCCTACTCTTTTCCATCCCTACCAATTTCCGTCAGGTCCATCTCAACGTTATCCCTCCATCTTCGTCATGGCCTTACTACAGGTCTCTTACCATCAGGTTTCCCAACAAGAATCCTGTAAACTCCTCTTTCCTCTCTCATTCGTGCCACATGGCCTGCCCACCTAAATCTTCTTGATTTAATTATTCTAATAATATCTGGACATGAATACAAATTATGTAAGCTTCTCCACTCACCTGTCTCCTCATCCCTTTTAGGTCCAAATATTTTCCAAAGGATCTTATTTTCAAATACTCTCAATTTATGTTCCTCTTACAATGTAAGGGACCAAGTTTCACATTCATATAATACTAAAGGCAAAATTACTGTCTTGTATTTTTTAACTTTTACTTTATTAGATATTATACGAGAAGATAAAAGTTTATGAAGAGAAAAGTAACACGCATTCCTGAATTAAGCTTGCTTTTTCTTTCCTCTTTAATATAATATATATTTGTTAGTATTACTCCTAAGTACTTGAATTTAGAAACTGGTTCAAACGAGTTGTTATCAATAATTGGATTTTTATTAATATGAACACTTGGTTTCGGCCTGTAAGCATATATTTAGTTTTCTCTTTGCTAACTTCCAAACCTATCTCTTTAGTTGCTTTGAAAAATATTTTAGCATTATTCTTAATTGTATTTATATCATCCCCTAATAAGTCTACATTATCTGCATATGCTAACAACTGAGTCACACCATTTAATTTTAGTCCTTCCTTAGTTTCTTTTACCTTCCTAACAGCATATTCTAAGGCAAAATAAAAGAGCAATGGAGATAATGCATCTCCTTGTTTTAACCCATCATGAATTGTAAATTTGTCAGACACATTCAAACCCACACGAATTTTACTTTCTGTTTCACTGGTGCATACTTTTATTATATTAAGAAACTTCTTAGGTATTCGAAACTCGACTAATATATTATATAATTTATATATTTTGACTGAATCATATGCTTTTTTGAAATCATGTGTCCATCAGCTATTCAAGGAACCGTTATCATCAAATCTAATTTACTGTAATTGTATCTCTAATCGATTTATAGTAGTATTTTAGGTAAATAACCTTTTTTTAAATCCATTGATATGAATGAATGGGGCCTCCCCGATGGCGCAGTGGTAGCGTCCTCGCCTTGTAATCAAGGGGTCCCGGGTTCGATACCCGGTGGAGGCACAAGTGGTTCGGATCCCACTTTAAACTGTAGGTCCAGTCCCGATTAGCCTTACTGTGCATAAAGTGGACTTAAAACAACAATTCAATTCAATTCAATTCGATATGAATGAATGAATGAATTAGGTTGTTTTAGGTCGCATTTCTTCAACTTTCGGTTAATCGTGACGATGGTGATAAGATGTAATGGAGGAAGAGTTGATCACAAACGCAAAAAAATGCATACAGAAGGTTATCTTGGCTGCAAGTGCAGGCGCCAGAACCTTGTTAGTTTGCAAAATTCAGTGCACAATGTACTACGTGAAAGAGAGCTTGGCATATATAATTCACTTGATATTGATATCTGAATTAACAGATTCTGTAATCATATTAGATTGTAATGTCAATCCAGCTTTTGTCTTTGCAATTTCAGTAAAATCAATTGAAACAATGAAACAGAGATTGTTTGATTGAATTGTTGTTTTAAGCCAACTTTATGCACAGAAAGACTAATCGGGACTGGACCTACAGTTTAAAGTGGGATCCGAACCACTGTGCCATGTGCCTCCACCGGGTATCAAACCCGGGACCCCTTGATTACAATGCGACGAGCTACCATTGCGCCATCGAGGAGGCCCTACACGTTACGCCTTCGTACTATATAGCATATCTCCTCTTTATAAGTTATAGATCTTAACGGACTGTTAGGCCTCCCCGATGGCGCAGTGGTAGCGTCGTCGTCATGTAATCAAGGGGTCCCGGGTTCGATACCCGGTGGAGGCACAAGGGGTTCGGATCCCACTTTAAACTGTAGGTCCAGTCCCGATTAGCCTTACGTGCATAAAGTGGACTTAAACACCAAATCAATCAAATCAATCATTAACGAACTCTTAATGATGATAATTTATACACTAATATATGGTCATTTGAATACAATTTCCTTGCACAAGACGTTATATCGTTTGCATATATGTGTAGTTTTCGTAATTTCTTGAATAGGTAACTGATTTTTCTTACAATTATTACCTTACCTTCATTTAGATCGCAATAGTGTTGGTTGTTCTCGTGTTTCGAATCCCACGGGATTCGGGTATTTAATATTCCATTATACAGGGTGACCCAAAAAAGGTAACCGAAATGTAAAACCGTTACCTTCTTTTTTGGCCACCCTGTATTAGAACCTGATTTCAGTTCGTTAAATTTTATCCTTTTATCTATAGGGTTTTCCGAGTGCTTCGATTGTTGAACGGACAAATGCAGAACATTATTGCAGAATTAAGTTTCTATATATAGGTACATCAAATTACATATTTGTACCTTTAGTCACTTCTGAGTTTCGTAAGTAAAGCGCCTCCCTCGCCAAAGACGCACGAAAATGTAAACATCAGGTGAGTAGCCGGGATCTTGAATTAAAGTACTAGTACCATTAACATGTGAAGCTTTTATACCCTCTTTTGCATTATATTACGTTACATATCTCTTATTTTGTGTCATTTTTCGAGTTACACTGAGCTAGGTAACCTGGCAGGAAATAGTAGGGAATGTGTTAACCTCAGCACAAAGCATTTGCCAGTTATGGCAGAGAAAAGTAGGGCGAGAGAAGAAAAGTGGGAGGAGCTTAGCCTGAGCGGAAAGCAAGTTGCATCTTGATCGAGAGAGTCGTTTTGGGGATGCTGAAGAAGGAGAGAGGAGTGGCTTTGATTGATTGATTTTAGTGTTTTAAGTCCACTTTAAGCATAGTAAGGCTAATCGGAACTGGACCTACAGTTTAAAGTGGGATCCGAACCACTTGTGCCTCCACTGGGTATCGAACCCGGGACCCCTTGAGAGAGGAGTGGCGCTTGAAGTTGTAGAGAGAGAGAGAGAGAGAGAGAGAGAGAGAGAGAGAGAGAGAGAGAGAGAGAGAGAGAGAGAGACAACAGGGTTTTGATTTGAAAGTCAGTCGAGCTGGATTATGAAAAGTGAACGTGAGCTTTAAATACTTGTTTGTGAGGGAATTGCTGAGAAGTTAAGAGACAATTTAAGACATATATAACGCTTATGTGCGTACAGGAAATTAGAAGACAAAATATGTTTTAATTTTAAAATAAATTTATCATTACTCAAGGAATACACATTGTATAAGATATAGATAGAATCTCGCAGAAATATATATTCAGAGTAGATGAAGAAAATAATTGGTAGCTACATGGATATTAACATAGATGACAAGTAACATGACTTACTAGGTTTACAAAGCCCATTTTGCCAGGTAAGCTCCTTGCTACCGGGCCAATTTTAAGCAAAATGCAGAGTTTCATTTAGATGACTGTAGATCGGAGGCTAATTGCCCTAGACATACGAATGATATATCGTTATACGCGGAATGAACCATAGATTCGGACTACATACAATTTATGCACATTGAGTGTATACATGGATGCGGGGGGAGGGGAGGAACCGGAAAATTCCAAAATTTCTGAAGAAAAATGCCCCTTCCCCCCTCCGCCCCTGGACAACAAAGTACAGGACATTGTCAAAATACACATGGAAATGATCGCAGGCATATTTGGAACAAAAAAATAATTGCATTATTATCATACGAGTAATAGAACACAATTTGTACCACCCAAAAGACATGTCTATGCGCCACTGACTCAGTTTCAAAGGATGCCGCCATTTTCCCGGCATCCCCCCACCCCCTTTTTATGGGGGAAAGAGTCTTTACGGTGCAGTATATGTATAAACAATAATATAAAAGAATTTCTAGCGAAAAATAGCGACATTATGACGTAAAAACTACGACGTTGTCGAGGTATCTATTTATAGATAGCTGGTAAACAAAAGGTTAAGTTACTACCTTGTAATTCAAGAGGAAAAACAAACCCTGACAAGTGTTGTTGGAAGCAATTATATCAAGAAATAATTGATTGATTGATTTAGTTTATTTTGCTTTGCTTTTCTGCCACTTTTGGCTAATAGCGAAGATGAGATGGATGAGAGAAGAATCATAAAAATATATGTACGACTCAACACGAACCCCACGGAGGATCAGCCTATACGCCTTGCAATCAAGGGGTGCTGGGTTCGATACCCGGTTGGCGCACATTGCACTGTGGTTCATATCCTACTTTAAACTGTAGTTCCAGTCCCGATTAGCCTATCTGTGCATAAAGTGAACTTAAAACAACAATTCAAACAAATTCAAATAAACAAAAGTAGGATTATACTGTCCGTGAATCCAGACGCCATAGCCTCGCTAGTCTGCATAACGTGGTCAAGGGTCTATTACTTGAAAGGGAGGTTGTCATTTGAGTGTCTTTGGGAAAAACTAACCCCATGTCAAGAAATAACTTACGTTATTAGTAATATTATTTTAAAAACATTCACAACCAATATATACTCAGTTTATGTATCGTATCAATCCATAGGATTATCTTTATTTTAATTTTAACTATATCTAAACTTCATTCCACCTAAGTTAATTCACTGTAGAATGATACGGTATCTTCATTGAGATGCTTTTAAATATTTTTGATTGCCAGTTCTCTGCGCGCAGTACATTCCAGTTATAAATTTATAAAATAAATTATTGACTCAAGTCAGAACGGGTTTTGTTCCACAATGACACATATAAAGGATAAAAAACAATCGCAGGATCATATTTTAAGTTTCGTCGCTGCCCTTTTGATAGTCTGTGATTTGTGGCCAAAAAGGTAGCACTTAATGGATTTAAGAATGTCGCTTTTATGAGAGAACTGAAAAAGTGACATTTAGTGGCGTATAATCTTGGTTGGCAACACTGGCAGTCCAGAAGTTTGTCAGCAGATGCAAGAAACATCCGCCCAAGTACTGGCCATACAGCCACTCCATAGATTCATTTACTGAATAAGCTGAATTCTTCTATTTAAAACCGTCCTCTTTGTGCAACAGCATTCTTATGTATTGATTTTCCTTCTAACAGGGGGGTGCAGCCAATGTTTCCTTGAGGTCCGCAGCCCACCAGTCCCCACCTTAGCATCACCAAGATTTCGCCAAAGTTAATATTGACCTGCCTTACTGACAGTTGAGCATCTCAAGGATATTTAGTTGCTGATTTGCTTTATTTTACTTCGCTTTTTGTGCCACTTTTGGCTAATTTGCGAAGATGGGGATGAATGATGATGATATGATGAAATTGATGAATGAACACTCACAAACATCCATGCCAAAGCCAGGATTCGAACCAGTGATGTGCGTCTACGCGTAAATAACGATAGTCTACATTCTACACGTAGACTATTTTATACACGTAGATTACGTAATCTATTTTAACAACATGGCAAAAGGTGATAACTTAGCAAAGGGCGCCGTGGAATTAAAATAAAATTATACTACGTATCAGTTGCTGATGTGTGAAGAGAGCCTTTTATACTCTTTTTCCCAACAACAATTTCTCACCTAGGAAGAAACCTAATGTAAGAAATATTCTAGTGTTTTATGGGAAAAAGACCACTCTTGCCTCACGACTGCCATCTGTTGTCTTTTTTGCATACTATTTATCTTCTTCCATAGTTGATGATAGAAGAGAAGAGGAATTTTGTTGTAAGTAGGATTCTTTTCATTTCGTTCGGAACCAATATAGTTAGAAATGTCACTTTCCTTTCATGAAACCCTTGAAAATTGATTTTAATGCACTTTAGATTGTCTACGTAGTCTATGTAAACTACAACCCAATGTAATCTACGCGTAGATTACGTATAGACAACGCATGTAGACGTAAACTTATAGTCTACGGCACATCACTGATTCGAACCCAGGACCCCTGGCGTCTTAGCACGATGTGCTAACCACTCCGCCACGGGGTCGGCTCAGGGATATTTAGGAATGAAGAAAATAATCCGAACTGACCCATCCATCGTCTACAAGGTGCTTGTAATACCTCCAGAGCACTCACTATTGTCGATTTGCCCAGCCGCTCGGTAACCCAGCACCTTCTGGTCACCATGGTAACGCCACTCGCAGCATCCCAGCCTAGGCATTCAACTCTCAAATGCGCCACCATTGTAGGGTCTCCCTCCCTCCCCCCTTTCGGTTCAAAGCGTGGGTCGAGGAAGAGAAGAGGGATCATTTCATATGAAAGGAGGCATCCCTGGAGGGCGAGGAATGAAGTGGCGCTAATATTTAGGTCTCGATGCAGTATTGTATCACAGGAGATGTCACCAGGCGGATGACAATAGAGGAAGCCCTTTTCAGTTTCTCGAAAGCGGCGAAATGCCGTTCGAACGTTCTTGCTCTCTGCGAATTCCCTGTTGAAATTTGAAACCGTGCTTTCTGCAACATAGGAATAAGCAAAACTGTTCCCTGCAGACGAATACAAATTAGGGCTGTTACCAGAGCAAACATTTCACTGATGATAATGAGAGTATTGACCTAAAATTTATCAATTCCAACAATTGTTTGTGTACCAATGCTATCACTTTGAATCGGCATAATTCTAACATTGTTGTGAGATTCGTGAAAATGCAGACCACTTAGATTTGAAAATATCACGGAATTGGAGCGCATACAACATGGATTTTTACATCCACCATCTTGAAACGCTTTGACTGATTTTGCTCTAATGCAATGACGACTGACTTAGTTCAAATGCAATGCCAACTGATTTAGTTAAAATGAAATGCCGACTGATTTCGTTCAAATGCAATGCCGACTGATTCCGTTCAAATGTAATACCGACAGATTCCGTTCAAATGTAATACCAACTGATTTCGTTCAAATGCAATGCCGACTGATTTAGTTCAAATGTAATACCGACTGATTTAGTTTAAATGCAATGCCGACTGATTCCGTTCAAATGTAATACAGACTGATTTCGTTCAAATGAAATGCCGATTGATTTAGTTCAAATGTAACACCAACTGATTTCGTTCAAATGCAATGCCGACTGATTTAGTTCAAATGCAATGCCAACTGATTTAGTTAAAATGAAATGCCGACTGATTTCGTTCAAATGCAATGCCGACTGATTCCGTTCAAATGTAATACCGACAGATTGCATTCAAATGCAATACCGACTGTTTTAGTTCAAATGTAATACCGACTGATTTCATTCAAATGCAATACCGACTGTTTTAGTTCAAATACAATGCAGACTGATTTCGTTCAACTGTAATACCGACTGATTTAGTTTAAATGCAATGCCGACTGATTCCGTTCAAATGTAATACAGACTGATTTCGTTCAAATGCAATACCGACTGATTTAGTTCAAATGCAATACCGACTGATTCCGTTCAAATGTAATACAGACTGATTTCGTTCAAATGCAATACCGACTGATTTATTTCAAATGCAATGCCAACTGATTTAGTTAAAATGAAATGCCGACTGATTTCGTTCAAATGCAATACCGACTGTTTTAGTTCAAATACAATGCAGACTGATTTCGTTCAACTGTAATACCGACTGATTTAGTTTAAATGCAATGCCGACTGATTCCGTTCAAATGTAATACAGACTGATTTCGTTCAAATGCAATACCGACTGATTTAGTTCAAATGCAATACCGACTGATTCCGTTCAAATGTAATACAGACTGATTTCGTTCAAATGCAATACCGACTGATTTATTTCAAATGCAATGCCAACTGATTTAGTTAAAATGAAATGCCGACTGATTTCGTTCAAATGCAATGCCGACTGATTCCGTTCAAATGTAATACCGACAGATTTCTTTCAAATGCAATACCGACTGTTTTAGTTCAAATGCAATGCCAACTGATTTAGTTAAAATGAAATGCCGACTGATTTCGTTCAAATGCAATGCCGACTGATTCCGTTCAAATGTAATACCGACAGATTTCATTCAAATGCAATACCGACTGTTTTAGTTCAAATGCAATGCCAACTGATTTAGTTAAAATGAAATGCCGACTGATTTCGTTCAAATGCAATGCCGACTGATTCCGTTCAAATGTAATACCGACAGATTTCATTCAAATGCAATACCGACTGTTTTAGTTCAAATGTAATACCGACTGATTTCATTCAAATGCAATACCGACTGTTTTAGTTCAAATACAATGCAGACTGATTTCGTTCAACTGTAATACCGACTGATTTAGCTTAAATGCAATGCCGACTGATTCCGTTCAAATGCAATGCCAACTGATTTAGTTAAAATGAAATGCCGACAGATTTCGTTCAAATGTAATACCGACTGATTTAGTTTAAATGCAATGCCGACTGATTTCGTTCAAATGTAATACCGACTGATTTCATTCAAATGCAATACCGACTGTTTTAGTTCAAATACAATGCAGACTGATTTCGTTCAACTGTAATATCGTCGTACGTATTTCACTCAAATGCATCCGGGAACCGATATGCCAAGTTGCTTTGTTTATATATGAATTTCAGTTTACAAACTTTAAGGCAAGGTAAAGTAAAGTTCATCATGCAGGATACACCGTGTCATGAAGGTACATACAGGGAGATTTGGAGACATCGATATATTTGAGTCTAGGTTAACCCCAGACATAACCCCACATAACCAGAAAATTCCAGTCTTACATCGCCCACCCCGAAAATCGAACCCGGGTCTCCCGTGTGACAGTCAGACGCCCTACGTACCAACTAGACCACATCAGCTCCCCTTACAAACTTTACTGACCATAAAATTCACTGCACCAAGCACTACATTACAAAATTCATATTAAGAAGTTATGGCTATGAGTATTTTGTAAAATGTCTGAAATTTTCTTTTGTTAATCTACGAAATGCAGTCTAGACGAATACTATTAGAATTTGAAACTCTCCGAGATAAGTAAAATTGAATCCTCCACAATCTTGCAACAGAAGACATTTTGAACAGCGCACATATTCGTGATCTTCAATCACTTTCCACAACATCTTTTGAAAGCACATTAATCTAATCAGAAACTACAGTGTCATATTGAAACGTTTTTTAGGGAGGTATAATACCCATTGGTTCAACACTTTTCTAGAAATAAACATCAGATTCGTGGAGGACTGTATAATGCTACCAAAAATAAATCACAAGACCAACCCTTTAACATACATATGTCTCTTATCTGGACCTAAAAGGGATGAGGAGACACGTGAGTAGAGAAGGTTGCATAATTTAGAACTGCATACTATGTATTCATGCCCAGATATTATTAGAATTAAATCAAGAGTTCTCAGGTGGGCAGGCCATGGGGCACGAATGGGAGAGGAAAGAAGAGTTCACAGGATTCTTGTTGGGAAATCTGATGGTAAGAGACCTGTAGGAAGGCCAAGACGAAGATGGAGGGATAACGTCGATGGACCTAAAGGAAATCAGTAAGGCTGGAAAAGATTGGATTGATCTTGCCCAGGATAGGGACAGATCAATGGCTTGGCTTGTGTTGCTGCAGCCATAAACCTTCGGGTTTAAGAAGGCTACAGAGTTAGTTACTTTCCTGTGCACACCACTGCAACAATGACTACAATTGGATGTTTGGCAGATCCAAATAGCTACAAAGTGACCAGTAATAATGATGTGATGGCCTCCTTGGATATATTGCCTCCTCCTCTTCCATCAGGCAAAATAGCGCGGTTACAATTGGATGACTGTCATCCATAATCAATTGTGCATTGTGCACACTGATGCATCCTTGTCCCTGGGTAATTGAGTGATTTATTGAACGGCCATTTCTGTGTGCAGCGAGGCCATGCTTCACTACAAAACAGAGATTACAAACTAACCCCATCTGTAGTTACCATACTACTAGGCTGAAAACTGAGATCCTTATATAACGACCCAATGCCATATTTAGCGTAAGATTCCTGGAGCAAACGCGGCAAGGAACTTAATGGAATTAAAAAAAATGTTGTTTTATACAGAGTGTCCGGGAAAGAGTTAGTGAAAAATAAAGTATCAACGTTTACATTATGGGAAGATAAATTCATAAATTCTAGCTGACCCAAGCGATATTCTAAATAGATGGAAGAACTACTTTAATGACCTTTTAAATGTCCATGTAGGAGATAAATCAGAAGTAAATGAAGTACACACAGCAGAACCTTTAGTTCCAGAACCTAACTTGACTGAAGTTAAAGATGCTATTAAAAGGCTAAAGAATAGCAAAGCACCTGGCATTGATTTAATACCAGCTGAGTTAATTAAATATGATGGAAATTAATTAATATGTCAAATTCATAAATTAATTTGTTTAATATGGAATAAAGAAGAAATCCCTCAACAGTGGAAAGAATCCATAATTGTTCCTGTGTTTAAAAAAGGTGATAAAATGAACTGCAATAATTACCGTGGAATTTCTCTACTCTCAACAACATACAAAATATTGTCTAACATTCTTTTAACAAGACTAACCCCATATGATAATGAAATTATAGGTGATTATCAATGTGGATTTAAACGTAACAGATCAACTACAGATCAAATTTTTCACATCAGACAGACACTTGAAAAAAGTGGGAATATAATCAAAATGACCATCAGCTATTCATTGATTTCAGAAAAGCATATGATTCAGTCAAAAGAGATAAATTGTATAATATATTAGTAGAGTTTGGAATACCTATGAAGCTTGTTAGTATGATAAAAGTATGCACCAGTGAAACAGAAAGTAAAATTCGTGTGGGTATTAATATGTCTGACAAATGTACAATTCATGATGGGTTAAAACAAGGAGATGCATTATTTCCATTGCTCTTTAATTTTGCCTTAGAATATGCTGTTAGGAAGGTAAAAGAAACTAAAGAAGGACTAAAATTAAATGGTGTGACTCAGTTGTTAGCATATGCAGATGATGTAGACTTACTGGGGGATGATGTGAATACAATTAAGAATAATGCTAAAATATTTTTCAAAACTGCTAAAGAGATAGGTTTGGAAGTTAACAAAGAGAAAACTAAATATATGCTTACAGGCCGAAACCAAGTGTTAGGTAATAATCAAAATCTAATTATTGATAACAACTCGTTTGAACCAGTTTCCAAATTCAAATACTTAGGAGTAATTTTAACAAATGAAAATTATTTTAAAGAGGAAATAAAATGTAGGCTTAATTCAGGAAATGCATGTTACTTCTCTCTTCATAAACTTTTGTCTTCTCGTTTAATATCTAAGAAACTAAAGGTTAAAATATACAAAACAGTAATTTTGCCTTTAGTATTATATGAATGTGAAACTTGGTCTCTTACATTGAAAGAGGAACATAAATTAAGAGTATTTAAAAATAGAATCCTCGGAAAAATATTTGGACCTAAAAGGGGATGAGGAGACAGGTGAGTGGAGAAGGTTACATCATTTAGAACTACATAACTTGTATTCATGTCCAGATATTATTAGAATGATTAAATCAAGAAGACTTAGGTGGGCAGGCCATGTAGTACGAATGGGAGAGGAAAAAAGAGTTTACAGGATTCTTGTTGGGAAACCTGATGGTAACAGACCTGTAGTAAAGCCAATACGAAGATGGAGGGACAACGTTGAGATGGATCTAAAGGAAATTGGTAGGGATGGAAAAGATTATATAGATCTTGCTCAATATAGGGACAGATGGAAGGCCTGTGTTGCTGCAGCCATGAACCTTCGTGTTTAAGAAGGCTAGAGAGTTAGTTAGTTAGTTAAATTCAGAACGATTACGTTTGATGCAAACCTGGAGAACGCACATGCTCGTGGCAAGAGGTAGGAACAAAAATGTGAATTCCTACCTCAAGAGAGAGAGAGAGAGTGTGTATCTCACAGGAGGAGACATGGTACGTTTTGTGGCTGAAAAAAGTCGGTAAAGCGAGTGCATTATCACCATCCGTGAGAACATATTACACTTTCAGGAAACTGACAGTTAGGTAAAAATCGGACCTCCGTGGCAGGGGTCCCGGGTTCGAATCCCAGCCTGAGCATGGCTGTTGCTTGTGACTGTCCTTTCATCACTTTGATCATTTCATCACTCATCCTCATCTTCGCGATTAGCCAAAAGTGGCAGAAAAGCGAAGTAAAATTAACCAAATCAATCGAAGTTCGGTAAAAAAGTTCATTGCAAGTCCAATTTGTGATCAGACAAGTTGCAACGTCCACCCACGCAGTGCTCAGCACCAAGGCGCAGGAGTACTGGTACTGGCTGCGTTCAACACGCTAAACACTGCAGTTGGAGGGTCGGCAAAAGTTACCCATATGTGCTAACTGATTCAGTCGTAGTACAAGGACTCAGAAATATCGCAGGGCTTGCTAGGTGCAAAGAAAGACTAAACCAGGTTTATACATATATATGCAACAGTTTATTATAATCGTATCACAAAGATATCCTTTAGCACACTTACTCAAGTGTCTTTAACTTTACCCTTACCACTCACTTGCATCAACAAATTGAACAGTATAAATGACAATAAAAATGGCTAACAATCTCATGTCATAAACCTTCACACTGTACTCAGAATTTGAACTCCAGGCCTTTCTACCTAGTACTTACTGATTTCAAAGAGTGCTTCTCGCTGAGCTAATTTACAATTTTTTTTTCATTTCACATTCCACTTTTCAGGTTTTTAACCTTTAATTCTCCTGTCACAATATTTGATAACATTTACCAAAAACCACGACCACGCAAGGTCTAACCATGAGCCAAGTTCCTCCACGTAGAGGTGGACCCGTTAACATTCACAGAATACAGCGACCACGTAGGGTCAAATAAAAATAAGCGAAAGTAATAACCGTAGAGGTGGATCCGTTAACACATTTTAAACATTTAGCATGCATTATTCATCCATACCTTCCCAACAAACACAATACTGCGACTTCGCAGGGCTGTTAAATGTGGCGACCTCGCAGGGTCGTTACATACGCCCCTTCCTCGGGCAAAAATTTTGGTAGAAATTTAAAACTTACAATTTCTGAAAAATTTTTTACTGGAAATATTAAAGATCAACCAGGTAAGAGTCTCTGTCTCTTCTACACTAAAGTCACTTGGTCCTCTTCTTCCCCTACTACTTCTCTTCTTCGCTCCTGAGAACATCTGTAAAGGCGAAGGTTGTCGAAGTTGACTCTGTCGACTGGGTTCTTGGTCGTCGGTATGGAGCACCTCTTCTATATGTTGGATATGGCTATCGAAATCCACATCAAAAATCAGAATATCGTCTATGTACACTGTCAGATAACTTTCAGTTTCAGGTCCAAAAACTGTATGCATAACTGACACAAAGGTAGACACAGCATTAGATAAGCCGTAAGGCATCTTCAAGAATTCGTACTGGCGACCTTTGTACGAAAAAGCAGTGTATTTTCGGCATTCTGGTTTCAAAGGAATCTGTAAATAGCCTGAAGCTAGATCTAAACTCGAAAAATACTGGGCTTGTTTAAATCTCTGCAATGACTCATCAATAGGTGGCACTGAGCTTTTAGGAACAATCATAATAGCATTTAATAGTCGAAAATCCAGGCACGGTCTTACACTACCATCGGGCTTATCCACCACTAGTAATGGATTTAGATATGGTGATACCGATGGTTGAATAATGTTCCAGCTTTTCCACAAGCTGAGTTCTTTTTCTAGAGCGTCCCTTTTCGAGAGCGGCACTGGATATGGCGGGCGATGAACTGGTTCGTTACTTTTTAAAAGGATCTCACATTCTGCACTTTCCATGGTACCGGGCTTCTCTGAGAACACTGCTATATATTGATTCAGCACTTGCAGCAACTCCTGTTTCTGGGAATCATTCAGAATGTCTATAGTTTCGACCTTCTCCTTGAGGTCTGTCGGTTTATACATCCACTCTTCGTCTCTTTCTTGGACCTTTTTGATGTACCGCACAATTTCAACATCCAGTGGATTCCCTACATCTTGATCCGGAGTTTTTCCAAAATACAATTTTACCGAGTTTCTTCTGAAATTTATCTCGGCCTCCTCCTGCTTCAAGAATGGCATGCCCAAAAGAAGATCTGTACCAAAACCTCTCAATATAAAAACTTCAGTACTGAAAACCATACCTTCAATCTCCAGTTCCACACGTCTGCTGCCAAAGACACGCTTCCTATGGCTCCCAGAAAAATCCACCAATCTTATCTCTGGAACCTTCTGCACTTGAATACCTGGAATTTGTTCCTTTAACTTAGTCCAAACTTCATAACTTAAAATAGAGCATTCGCTCCCAGTATCTATTACACAAGTCACTGGTATATCTATTAACTTTGCAGCCACTGCTGGTGATTTATATCTAATCCTCGATTCCCTTGCGGATTTCAGTTCACTCTGTAATTTTACTTCTTCTGTTTCAGTTAGTTGAAAGTTAACCTTTAGTTCTTGGATAGTTGTATCAGGTCGCTCCTCCGAGGCCCCTTGCCTAAATGGGAACGAAGCACCTAGACAAGGATCTAGTTTGTTTGGCAGGATTGAGACCTTTGATTATGCAAGAAGTCCCGGGTTGTTTCTAGGGCTCCCTCCTGCTCAGAGGTCATAACTTCTCTGGAGGGTGACTGTCTTCCCCTTGGTCCCGATTCTCTAGGTGAGGATCGCCTAGGAGAATTGGGACTACTGCGTCCCTGATTGTTCCTCCTCCAATCGGGAAATCTGCGATCTGGCCCTCGATTTGGTCGAAAAGGTTCCCATCGACCATTCTGGTTACGGTTCAGTCCTCTGTTACCTCCAAATCTATTAAAATTCCGAGTGCTCCAAGAGTTTTCAGGTTTAGTGTCACCCTTGGTCTCAATGCTTCGCACTTTGAAATTCTTATGGGGAAGTTCTTTACCTTTGAAGTCCCCTTTATTTCTCCAGTAGTCGGGATCATCATATATTTCAAAGTCCTTGAGGAAACTGGTCAATTCGTCAACTGTTCTGGGAGAGTGCGCAAGGCAGAGATTTCGAGTTCTATAAGGTAACTGACCTATGATTAAATTCAGCACCTCGCTCTCGCTGAAGTTGTCACTTAGATTCCTATAGGCGGCGTAAATGCTCCAAGCGAAGCTCTCCATATTTTCATGTACTGGACGGGAATATCTTCTATTTCTTACTGCTGTTAATTGTCTCTGCTTAGCCTTCTCGGAGGCAAACTCTTCTTTAAACTTTATGCAGAAATCAGCATAGCTAACAAAACTGTCTATGTTACCTGCCAGCCAATGTTCAGCTTTACCTGTGAATACTCTAGGTAGCAATTCGAGTCTGTAATTGTCAGGCACTTGCATGAGCTCGAAGCTTACATTGAGCTCACGAAGATATTTCTCAGCTGACTGAGCTTCGATATCACCCTTGAACTTGGGGATGTGTGCGATGTCAGACATTCTAGGCATCTTAAATTCGGTTCTTCGCCGAGGAGATGTCCCGTCGGAACTATCTGCTTCTCTAGGCCGCTTACGCTTATCCGATTGAATGGTTCCCATATAGAAAGGATTCTGCACCACTCTAGGAGGTTCATAAGAGGCTGCTTCAGGATTTAGACTTCTATTTCGTTCAATGGAATCTGGGAGAACATCAGAAGGCACTCCCGGTTGTAGCTGCAACCGTTCAATTTTATCTTGCAGTTCGCCTACTCTTCTGACCATAGACCCAGTCTGCTCCTGTATTTCTTGCCGAAGAGATACCTCCAATTTCTGTGTCTCTCCGCGAAGAGAGTTCACCTTTTCGCCGGTTGCTTTAGCCATCGTTTCTGCAGCTACTTTCTGTTCTTGGACAGCCTTCTCCATAACTACAGTCTGCTCACTCAGAGTCTTTACTGCTGAACTTATGGTTTCTATAGATGCTTCTATCTGCTTAACTCTCTCTGGTTCTTCACTTCCATTTTCCGTCGTAGACTGAGCTACCAATTGCAGACAGACCTCTAAATTTTTCTTCATTTGTTCCTGCTCTTGCTCCATTTCACCACGCCAGACAGCTAAAGGTTCTAATTGTTCTTCCACTACTTTCACTACTTCCAGCTGACAAGAAATCCTAATTTTATCTAATTCCTCCCTAAGACTTTCTAACTGGTCTGTCTTATGTTGGGAGAACAGTGTTCGCATCTCTGTTCTGCTTCTTTCAGCTTCTTGCTGTCTCCTCTCTTCTTGACCTTGAACTAAGGCATGGAGAGTCTCTAATTCTCTTTCTCTCTTCTCTTCTGCTTCTCGTTTTTCCATTTCTCTCTTCTCTTCTAGAGACTCTATTAGCGACCTAAATTCTTGTGTCTCTAGTTTTCTTTTAGCTTCTTCTTCTGCTTTCTCTTTCTTTCTAGCTTTCTCTAATTGAGCCATATCTTTCTTTCTCTGCTTCTCCTCCTCCGCTTTTTCTTTCTTTCTCTCTTCTTTATCTCTCATCAGCCATTCTAATAACCAATGGTCTGATGGGGTCGTACTAGGAGCACTTGGTTCTTGTCCTAAAACCATCAAGGGTACCGATGAGCAAGTCTTGCATCTGGACTCTGCAGTGGAGACTGAGGTCTCTTCTTGCCCCTCACATTTCCAATGAAACTTCTGTAGACATTGGCAACACTGGAAAGACTCCCTCTCTCCTCCGGTATCCTCACAGCATCCGAACCCAGTTTCTTCATCTACGGTTTTCCTCCCTCTGCTTCTTAAGCTCATACTTGACGCATCCCTTTCCATTTTGGCACACCGTCTATGGTTTCTTCCACTACCGACACTATATCTTCACCTTCGTGAATTCTTTGGAAGAACACCAACACTGACACTTATGAGCCCTTTCTAGTCCTTGTAGCTAAAAGGCTCCCACTGGCTTGCTGGTTTCAGTCTTTACAATCTCTCGGGCCCCACGTTAAGACGCCAAAACTTTATGCAACGTCCACCCACGCAGTGCTCAGCACCAAGGCGCAGGAGTACTGGTACTGGCTGCGTTCAACACGCTAAACACTGCAGTTGGAGGGTCGGCAAAAGTTACCCATATGTGCTAACTGATTCAGTCGTAGTACAAGGACTCAGAAATATCGCAGGGCTTGCTAGGTGCAAAGAAAGACTAAACCAGGTTTATACATATATATGCAACAGTTTATTATAATCGTATCACAAAGATATCCTTTAGCACACTTACTCAAGTGTCTTTAACTTTACCCTTACCACTCACTTGCATCAACAAATTGAACAGTATAAATGACAATAAAAATGGCTAACAATCTCATGTCATAAACCTTCACACTGTACTCAGAATTTGAACTCCAGGCCTTTCTGCCTAGTACTTACTGATTTCAAAGAGTGCTTCTCGCTGAGCTAATTTACAATTTTTTTTTCATTTCACATTCCACTTTTCAGGTTTTTAACCTTTAATTCTCCTGTCACAATATTTGATAACATTTACCAAAAACCACGACCACGCAAGGTCTAACCATGAGCCAAGTTCCTCCACGTAGAGGTGGACCCGTTAACATTCACAGAATACAGCGACCACGTAGGGTCAAATAAAAATAAGCGAAAGTAATAACCGTAGAGGTGGATCCGTTAACACATTTTAAACATTTAGCATGCATTATTCATCCATACCTTCCCAACAAACACAATACTGCGACTTCGCAGGGCTGTTAAATGTGGCGACCTCGCAGGGTCGTTACAAAGTTAATCTGGATTCTGGACTGGACCTACAATTTAGGTGAATCACTGTGTAATGTGCTTCCATTGTGGATCGAACGGGGGACGGAAGAACAGGCAGTGTTGAATCACAAAGAGGAAAGGCGTAAACAACCTTCCCCTGTAAAATACCGATTGGATTGAGACTTCCTTTGCAGGAACTGGTAATAAGACCGTCTTGATGTTTTCTTTCCGTGTAAAGTTCGAGATTATAACTGCAGTAGTATCTGATGTATGATATTTTCTCTTTTATTACAGTAAAACTTGGTTAATCCGGACTAATGGGGGGGATAAGTTGACCGGTTTTACGAAAGTCAGGATTAACTGAAATAACCTAAAAGAACAGTAGAAAGTGCATTAAAACTCCGTTTATAGTAAAAACACATGTTTGAGTCATTCCATGCCAAATCAACACAGATATGTGCAATTTTTAACCTGACCATCTCCGATTTTCATGAAATTTGGGGAGTTGAAACTATACATAGAACTTAGTAACTATGAACATTTTTAGTCTCGTGCGTCTTGTAATTGTTAAATTATTCAAGGTCAAAGATTGCAGAAATTGACTTTTTTGAGCCCGCTTAGCTATACTAAATGTGCTGTAACTCCGTCACTATTTTGCCTAGGAAGCTCAAATAAAGCTTATTGTACAGGGAATTGAATAAGCTTTCCAGTGATATATAACAAGCCTACCTTTGGATAAAAATATAATTTTGTCACGTGACCTTGACTTTTGACCTTGAATATCTCAAAACATGTCATCACCAAAAATCGTGAAAAAAATATATTTGGTCCCTCATATCATACTCTAAAACATACAAAAATCATTCTGGGACTGCAATGGGATCAGAAGATACAAAATAATATGTGTAACTATGTGACTGATAAAAGCCCCATTACGTGAACTATGAAGAGTCAAATGTCCCTTAACACCCCCCTACAAAATGTGAAGGAGTTATCCTGGTCATGAAAGAAATAGGTTAGGCACAGGGAGATCCCTAGCTGTGTGTGTCAAGCGCAAGTCTGGCACATTGTTGACCGCCATATTGAATTCAACGCAAAAAATTCAAAGGAAAGGGGGTGATGTGATATATCAAATGAGGCTAGAATTTCACGAGAAATGAACTGAGGAAGGTTTATCCTACATATATTTAACCCAGCAAAAATTTATTACTGCATGCTTGTAACCATTTTCTCCTTTTCGAGGTGTTAAAAACAAAGCATTGGAATGCTCCTAACGTG
The DNA here is from genome assembly GCF_977018435.1 of Lepisma saccharinum. Lineage (NCBI taxonomy): Eukaryota > Metazoa > Arthropoda > Insecta > Zygentoma > Lepismatidae > Lepisma > Lepisma saccharinum. The sequence goes on from NC_139249.1 coordinate 33,137,494, forward strand.
TTAGGAACTCATCGAGATCACGCTGACATCTTGGGAGAGAAAGAAGTATACGCACCATTGCATATGATTTTAATCAGCTACATTCACCAAATAGTTGAATAGTGAAGAATATTGGGAAAAGTATCTCAAACAATTACGTGAGACTTCCTTTGGAATGAAAAATTCTTCAGTGACGAGGCAAATTTTTATGTTCACGGTGAAGTTAATAAAAATAATATGCAATACCTGTGATTTGCTCAGTCGAATGGTTGTTGCTGGTAAGCTAATTATGTGGTATAATGTATGGCGAACGGAAATGGTTGGTCCATATTCAACAACGGAACCTTAAATGGTGAGGGCTTCTTGGATTTGTTAAGTGAACAGGTTTTTTCACCCTTGCTTACGGGATATGGCACTTTTCGAGAGTTTTGAAACAGGACAGTGTGACCACACTATGTGGACATTTTCGCAATTTCTTCATGGTAATTTTCTAGGTAGATTGATGGGCACACGGGGATCTATTAAAAGGCCTGCACATTCCCCAGATCTAACATCTTAGGAGGTCTTTTACCTTCAGAAACATTTGAAGAGAATGGTGCATGCACTAAAAGTCCCTGATATTGACCATCTGAGAGAAGGCATGGTTGCTGCTTGCGATGTTTTTGCACATGCTACATTACTAAATGTTCTATGCGAGTGTGAGAGACGTCAACGAGTGTGCTCACAGGAACATTGACAACATTATAATGTGCATATATCGTAAGTGAAAGATATGTGTATAACTTTTTGCTGGCGTAAGATACGTTGGAAAATCCTTCGTCACTTCATTTCTCGTGAAATTCTAGCCTCATTTGATATCACACATCACCCCCTTTCCTTTGAAATTTTTGCGTTGAATTCAATATGGCGGTCAACAATGTGCCAGACTTGCGCTTGACACACACAGCTAGGGATCTCCCTGTGCCTAACCTATTTCTTTCATGACCAGGATAACTCCTTCACATTTTGTAGGGGGGTGTTAAGGGACATTTGACTCTTCATAGTTCACGTAATGGGGCTTTTATCAGTCACATAGTTACACATATTATTTTGTATCTTCTGATCCCATTGCAGTCCCAGAATGATTTTTGTATGTTTTAGAGTATGATATGAGGGACCAAATATATTTTTTTCACGATTTTTGGTGATGACATGTTTTGAGATATTCAAGGTCAAAAGTCAAGGTCACGTGACAAAATTATATTTTTATCCAAAGGTAGGCTTGTTATATATCACTGGAAAGCTTATTCAATTCCCTGTACAATAAGCTTTATTTGAGCTTCCTAGGCAAAATAGTGACGGAGTTACAGCACATTTAGTATAGCTAAGCGGGCTCAAAAAGGGCAATTTATGCTAACTTTGACCTTGAATAATTTAACAATTACAAGACGCACGAAACTAAAAATGTTCATAGTTACTTAGTTCCATGCATAGTTTCAACTCCCCAAATTTCATGAAAATCGGAGATGGTCAGGTCAAAGGCTGTGTTGATTTCGCATGGAATGACTCGTTTATTATTGTGTACGTAAAGGGCATAGGCCTAAATACACTATAGTACAAAGTCTGAAGGAAACAGAATTTCATCAGTGGTTGACTGCCTTTTCTTTGGGAAGTTCTCTTGTTGACTTCAAGCCACATTTAAAACCTTGCATTCTGCTTTTTTTTTGCCTGTCCGGATTAAGCGAAGTCCGTCTTATCGGGGTCCGGATTAACGAGATTTAACTGTACTTCTTTCCCCGACACGCTGTATTTTTGATCGAGTTGTGAGTTTCGGTCTTAAGTCCACTTTATGCGCAGCCATAGTGGACGTAAGGCGCACATTATGTTTACTGTTTAAAGTGATATCCGAAGCACTGTGTGCCTCCAACGGGTATCGAACCTGAGGCCTCTTGATTACAAGGCGAAGACGTTACCACTACGCCATCGGGAATATCCGTATTTTGAATCGAATTAATCCGTACTTGGGGATGGAATTCAAAGAATAGCACAGAAACGCTGGCTGCTACTATATTATGTATTTTTCGTTAATTTTCTATATTGTCCATCACATGCACCTTTTCTTGATCGTTAAATTAATTTTACCGCGTTGGTGGAAGATCACTTTGGTCTGGTCACTGAAGGATTCGGGTTTGGGTTCCGATCTGCGTCTGTGTGCACGTTTGTAAGTGCCCTTCATCAACTTCTTCCCAATCATCATTCTACCAAGTTGCCTCACCGATGGCCTAGTGGTAATATCACCGGCTTCTAATTAAAAAGTCCCTGGTTCAATTACCGCTATAGCCACATAGTGGTTAAGATCTCACTTTATACTGAAGGTCCAGTCCCGATTAGCCTATATGTACAGTCATGGGAAAAAGAACTTTCCCCATGAAGCGTTAATACCAGTAGTCTTACACGACTGTACTACATAGAGTGGACTTAAAATCTCATCATTCCTTTTCATCGTCGCGATTAGCAAGCTATGAAAAATACGATAGTAATGCGAAATACAAGTCCATCATTGATTTCCTTCATTCTCGTTATAGCTAATTTAATTTCTTACCTCCCTGACCTTCAAATTTCCTTTTTTAAGCTTTCCTGTAATTCACCAAGCCACACATTCACGATCTCGGCAAATTTTGAAGATGATGTGGTCAGCACCGCCTTTACCTCACAAGGTTGCCCCCAGGTGCCAATTTTTTAGAGGCTGGGTGATCGCCATGGCCACTTTTGTGCGGGAACAGTCGGAATCGAATCCTGCCGACTAGACTACCGTGGTCTCATCTTCAATTTATTTTCCAGATGTTTCTCTCGTCTCTGTATGTTTCGATAATTTTCTCTGCACCTGTTTTCTCACAGTTCTCTTTGTTCATCTTTTGCTATAGATTTATTATCTTGTAAACTTATCTGGTATCTTACGCTAAGCTTTCTTCACAAGCTATCTTCCATTGAGTCCTAACTGTAACTTAATCATAATCTATACAGTTTATAGGACATTACTTCCTGTTTGTATTCGTTTTGTTGCTATTTTTCTGCCGCTTTTGGCTAATCGCGTCGATGAGGATTAGTGATAACATGATGTAATTGATAAAATAATGAATGAGTTAAAATTCTTGGGTACGTTGGCACATTATGGGCATTTTGCACCCTTCAACCTATAAGAAGAAAAATCCTATCTAATATTCTTGGCCGGAAGTTAAAAACGGATAAAAAGCTCCATTATGAAGGTAAAAAGTTCAACGTTGTACAAGGATGTCCACAAGAAGACACACAACTAATATTAAAATCTCATCAAGTGATTTACAGTTAAGATTTCTAGTCACTGAACTAAGCCATATAAGAATGAACAAAATATGGTATCAATGTCTATCCCAGTAACACAAACTTTTCCACTCCTAACGCAGAATACTAGGATTAATATTCAAATATCTAACTGATCAGAAGATTCAGCCCTATAATCAACACTTAGCTCAGTATTATAATCTTCTAGTTAAATAAAATAATTATTCTAGAAACTGTAAAACACCTTTTTAAGCTTCATGGTTACACTTTTAAACAATGTTACACATCAAGGATATTAGAAGCAGCCCTGGCCCAAAACCATGGCAACGGTTGAAGTTTTTGCTTGCGATGACGTGTGACCGGCCAAGTGAATGCATCACTTCAATGTGAAGTCACGTGAAATGAAAAACGACAGTGTTGCAGTATGCAGATATTAAACACCAGAACAAGAACAATGTCTAGATGAGGATGTGTACTACAGGCTGTGGAAAAGGAGATGCGATAACCACTAACGCCGTCAAACGGTTGGGCGGGAACTTTACGTCACATACCATGAAGAAGTAATAGGATCTGAGCTGATTATGTCCTTTGCGATTAGTCACTTCATTAAATGATTTACTAAATCTCATCAATTTACATTAATATTTTGAAGGCATTTGCTCATTACATTACGTGGAATAAGAAGTCATACGTACCATATAACTAGTGAGCAAAAAAATGTAAAGCCACACAACTAGTTTGCAATACACCGAGCCTCATGTGCGACCATTTGGACAGTTTTATTGTCGCCAATTATTTGAAGGAGCGCATCATAGACCTCTCCCATTTGACATCTCAACAAAGTTAAGGCATATAGTGCTGATTAAAAAATATAAAAAAGTCAAGACAGCGTTTGTAATTCTTCTCCTTCGTGACCCTCACCGCCGGATATGTGGCAGTCTTGGTCAAGAAGGTGAATTGTGGAGGAGTACCATAGAATTGAATTCGTATTAGTAGCTGTGGTCATATAGATATCGCAATACTATACTTCACTTCACTGACCTGTAACACTGATCACAAACTTGCATATACACACACATTTTAAAATTAAATACCAATCTGGCGGGCAAAACTATATAGTATCCACATTGTACGAGGGGGTGGGGAGACGATAACAGGGAGTGTATGATACAGGAAATGGTATCTTGGCTCTGTGTAGTCTGTTAAAAAAGGGCGTGTCTGTGTTTATTCCTTAACGTGCAATGGAAGAATAGATAATTTGGCGTTCGTTTGATTACTCTGCAATCACATGCAGGAGATTCATAACGTGATGTTCTTTTGATTGTATGAAAAAAATACTGGTGACATTTTGAAGGATTCTATAGAGCACAAGTTTCAAATGTATTATACAAATTAGTAATAGTATTTTAAATATTTGTGGCAACGTGTTCAATTCACTGAAGTATTCTTAAAAATGTATACTACTATGTAAGACCCTTACAGACACATTAACATTTATTTCATAGAACGTGTAAGCGATATTAAAAAATACAATACTTCTGCAAGTCAATTCTGCTTTATGGCCAAGTTACAAAGCAAAAATTAAACCATTAAGCTAAACTCCTACAGCTGATCAAAATCTAATTACGGCTTCGCAGTAACGCAACTTAGCTTTGAACAAAACTTCGTGTATATGTTGTGCTTATAAAATACCGACACGAAAGTTGTATTAATCATTTTACACATCGGTAAGAAGCCACACTTGGTTTCCACTGCAGAAATGAAAGACTACACATCGAAAGGTGGAAAAAATCTGCCCTTGCATGTTGACCTGAGACTGCAGTGGATGCCCAGGATTTTCGAAAGGGAGGGGTTACGTACACTATTTTGGTAGTCATCCCTCATTTTGCCATCTTTTCCTACATTTGACGTTCTTTCTTTTTAGGGATACTGGGCCAACGGGAAGGGTTATATCCCCAACAACTTACCCTTGGGCACGCCACTGCCTGTGAGAATGAAATATTACTTTATGCCAAGTTTGCGTGAAAGCAAAGTTGTACAATATTACATTTCATGTTAGGCAGACTTTGATATATTCGCGGAAATATGTTGTGCACTGAAGAGAAAAATACAAGTGCATAGCCTAGTGTAAATATAGCGTACATAAATGCTCATTTGAACTTTTCTTTTCTGGTACACACAGTACATTATGTTCAACGTACTTGGAAGATGTATCTTGTAATAAATAATACTAACAAGTGGTGTGCGGTATCTAGAAAAGTCGGGACCGGGATCGGAAAGAAAAATTCTGACCCGATCCCGACTTCAGCAAATGACTTCCCTACTTTTCTGGATCCCGAGCAGTCGGGAAATACCGAATGGTCATTTCAAAACTGTATTAATTCTTTTCTTTTCTACATTGCAAGTGCCTGGAACTTATCGGAAATTGTTAGTTTTCATTCCAGAAATACAAAGACAATCAATCACTTAAGGTGAAAATGACGTGTAGAATTTGAAATTTCCAGAGCGTCGGAAAATTTCGGAAATTTCCCGTCCCGAAAATTTCCGACTAGTCGAGAAATTGCGAATATTTCCCGTCCCGAATGACGGGATTTTAAAAAAAATCCCGTTCCGATCAATAATATTCTGTCCCGCATAATAATAAGTACCTATCGATATTTATTTTCAATTTGTCTGAAGCCACAAAATGTAAATGGGTGGAAATGCTCATTTGTGTACTCGATTTCGTGTGTTCAGTTTCTGGCATGGTTTCCTATCTGCATAGTGCAACACTAGCGCATAGATTTGGAATTCATTTCATTGATAAATTCACTTCTTACCGTCGTTTCGTCATCACGAGTAAACAACGGTAAGAGGTGAATTTATCCATGAAATGAATTCCAAATCTATGCGCTAGTGTTGCACTATGCAGATAGGAAACCATGCCAGAAAACTGAACACACGAAATCGAGTACACAAATGAGCATTTCCACCCATTTACACTTTGTGGCTTCAGACAAATTGAAAATGTCGATAGGTACTTATTGTTATGCGGGACAGAATATTATTGATCGGAACGGGAATTTTTTTAAATCCCAACATTTGGGACGGGAAATATTCGCAATTTCTCGACTAGCCGGGAAATTTGCGGGACGGGAAATTTCCGAAATTTCCTGAGGCTCTGGAAATCTCGAATTCTACACGTTATTTTCACCTTAAGTGCATTTCTGGAATGAAAACTAACAAGTTCCAGACACTTGCAATGTAGAAAACGTCAAGAATTAATACCGTTTTAAAATGACCATTTCTCGACTGCTCGGGATCCAGAAAAGTAGGGCCCGACCCTGTGGCCGAGCGGTTAGCACATCGCGCTGCGACGCCAAGGGTCCCGGGTTCGAATCCCGGTCGGGCTTGGTTGTTTGTGAATGTCCATTCATCAATTTCATCCTTTCATCACTCATCCTCATCTTCGCAAATTAGCCAAGAGGCACAAAACGCGAAGTAAAATAAACTAAATCAATCAAAACCAGAAAAGTAGGGAAGTCATTTGCTGAAGTCGGGATCGGTACGGGATTTTTCTTTCCGATCCCGGTCCCGACTTTTCGAGATACCGCACACCACTTGTTATTATTATTTATTTTAGTTCAGCACAAGATACATCTTCTAAGTACGTTGAACATAATATACTGTACTTACCAGAAAATAAAAGTTCAAATGAGTATTTATGTCCGCTATATTTACACTAGGCTATGCACTTGTATTTTTTTCTTCAGTGCACAACATGCTTCCGCGAATTTAAGTCTGCCTAACATGAAATGTAATACTGTCAACTTTGCTTTCACGTAAACTTGGCATGAAGTAATATTTCATTCTCTCAGGCAGTGGCGTGCCCAAGGAGGAGGGGGTTGGTGGGGGTTATAAACCCCCCCCTTTTGTCCAGTATTCCTAAAAAAAATGTCAAATGTAGGAAAAGATGGCAAAATGAGGGATGACTACCCAAAATAGTGTACGTAACCCCTCCCTTTCGAAAATTCTGGGCACGCCACTGCAGTCACAGTTAACATGCAAGGGCACATTCTTAACACCTTTCGATGTGTAGTCTTTAATTTCTGCAGTAGAAACCAAGTGTGGCTTCTTACCGATGTGTAAAATGATTAATACGACAACTTTCGTGTCGGTATTTTATAAGCACAAAATATACACGAAGTTTTGTTCAAAGCCGTAATTAGATTTTGATCAGCTGTAGTAGTTTAGCTTAATGGTTTAATTTTTGCTTTTTAACTTGGCCATAAGGTAGAATTCAGTTGCAGAAGTATCGTATTTTTTAATATCGCTTATACGTTCTATGAAATAAATATTACTGTGTCTGTAATGGTCTTACATAGTAGTATATATTTTTAAGAATAGTTCAGTGAATTGAATACGTTGCCACAAATATTTAAAATACTATTACTAATTTGTATAATAAATTTTAAAATTCTGCTCTATAGAATCCTTAAAAATATCACCAGTATTTTTTTCATATAATCAAAAGAACATCACGTTATGAATCTCCTGCCTGTGATTGCAGAGTAATCAAACAAACCCCAAATTATCTATTCTTCCATTGCCCGTTAAGGAACTAACATAGACACGCCCTTTTTAACAGACTACACAGAGCCAAGATACCATTCCCTTTCATCCTATCCCTCGCCTCGTACAATGTGGATATTATATAGTTTTGCCCGCCAGAGTGGTATTCAATTTTGAAATTTGTTTGTATATGCAAGTTTGTGATCAGTGTTACAGTTCAGTGAAGTGCAGTATAGTATTGCGATATCTATACGACCACAACTACTACTACAAATTCGATTCTATGGTACTCCTCCACAATTCCCAGTGTTATATAACCATACTCAATGTACGGGTATATAAGACCATAATAAAGGGTGTTTTTTTAAGAGTGATAGAACTTTCGATAGGGATAGCTGTCATTTGTTTTGTTTTGATGACATGTTGTTTTGTCATTTCATATCAGTGAGCATTGGCAAATGATCATGGAAAGACTGACGCCGCAACAACGTTTACAAATTGTGGAAATATATTTCCAAAATCAATGTTCTGTTCGCCAAACGTATAGAGCACTTCGGAAATATCGGTGCTGTCAGTAAATTGGCCTCACAAGATCATGGGACCTAACGCCACTGGATTATTTTCTTTGGGATATCTAAAGTCTCTGGTTTATGCTGATAAACCAGCAAAAAATGACGCTTTGGAAGCCAACATAACTCGTGTTATTAACGACATACGTCCCCAATTACTTGAAAAAGTGGTTCAAAATTGGACTGATCGAATCCGGTTCATCACAGCTAGTTGTGGTGGACATATGCCGGAAATTATTTTCAAAAAGTAAATGTCAGAAAGTTATCTTTCAAATAGAAACCCAATTGGCTTCAAACTTATTTTTTTATGTGTTTTATTTCAATTCAAAGTTCTATCACTCTAAAAAAACACCCTATATATGCTTGTTGTGATTTCTGATATGTTATATTTTGAGAGAAATTTGTGTCATGGTATGTGACTTAAAGTTCCCGCCCAACCGTTTGACGGCGTTAGTGGTTATCGCATCTCCTTTTCCATAGCCTATAGTACACATCCTCATCTAGACATTGTTCTTGTTCTGGTGTTTAATATTTGCATACTGCAACACTGTCGTTCAGTCACTTCACGTGACTTCACATTGAAGTGATACGTTCACTTGGTCGGTTATACGTCATCGCACGCAAAAACTTCAACCGTTACCATGGATATGGGCCAGGGCTGGTTACACATATTAAACTTCATTTGTTAAGTCAAGAATAATTATAAAGAAATAAAAGAAGAAGAAAATGTACATACTACTGCTCAATTGGCAGTTTCAGCCCATAATTGCCTTTCATATTACAACACAGTCTTTCAATAGAATAACAAGATACATATAAACTAAACATAAAATTATTTGATAGGATTGGGCTCGTCTCAACGTTCCCCCTTTTCAGAGAAAGTTTCGAATTAGTCTTACAACTCTTCTTGAGTTTAGACAAATAGAAAAAAAATTACATAGATCAAGAACGTTAACATTAAGTACCAATTCATAAAATAAAATTTAGGTACATTTTGTACACATTCAAGGACAGGTTTTAAATAGTTCATTCCTTTCTTCTTCGGTGCACTTGAACAATATTAAAGTGTGCATGTTTTGTTTCTGCATTTCTATTGGAGAACTAACAGTTGAGAGTAGCACCTGGTTATTCTTAACTTCCATAATACTGTAAGGTCCAACATACAAATTGAAGAACTTACGGACTTGACTGCTTAATGTACTACTTTTATTATGAGTTTTCACCAGCACCAAGTCTTTAACTTTTATGCTGTATTCTTTATTAATTGTTTTTCCTTTAACGTTATATCTTTTCCTTATATTAGCTTCTGCTAACAAACACTTCTTCCTCCATCGTAGACTTGTAAGTTCTTGAATGTGGCCAATCTATTTTATCAAGGATTTCATCATAATAATCACTGTGCAAAAATAATTCTGCTGGTGTAAATCCGGTAACATCCGAACGAGAATTATTCAGTAATATAATCATATAATAAAATAATAATTTATTATTTTCGTTGCAAAAAAATCGTAGAAGTCTAACCACTTCCTCATTACAACGTTCCACTGGGTTTGCAAAAGGTGCATAAGGCGATGTAAGGACATGTTTGATCTTCATATCTTCAAAAAACCTTTTCCATTCACTTTACTTAAATTGAGAACCATAATCTCAGACAATATCACTTGTGCTTTCGGATAATGTAGAAAATATTCCAGACAAAGTATATTTATAATTTGCCTAGCTGTTGCACATCGTAGACAATAAGCCATTGTAAATTTACTCATGGTATCCACTACAACAAGAATATAATTATATCCTTGGGATTAAGGCAGAGGACCAATTAAGTCTATAGAAAGTAACTGGTGTGTTTTAGTAGAATAAACATGCAATTCCTCTTTTCTTAATTTACAAGTATTTTGTTTCATTTGTGCACATACAATGCAATCCCTTAGATACTCTCTAATAGTTTTTCTCATTATTTTCCAATAATAGAATCTTCTTGCTATAGGTAAGGTATAAACAGGGACTACAATAGATTCCATTGTATCTAGTTGAATATCATACGGTTTGACTCTTGAAGGTCTTGGTTTATCCGAAAGAAAAGTTCACGGTATATTATTAGTAACTTAAGAAAACTATGTGCTAAATCAGAATTCATTAGTAACTTATTATTCAGCAATGCAGCTTTCAAATCATCTTCTTTCGCTAAATAGTTTTCCTTAATGCTACTATTGTCCGTGTTAGTAACAGCAATTCTATCACAATGCATTGAAACTGAACCGTTGTCTTGAATTAATGGTTTGGTACCTTTCAATGACCATTCCATGATATTTCCATTCAAATCAGAGAATGTAATACTCTTTATTTTAAAATCTTAACGTTGTGCCAAACTTCCATAAGAAAGGCAGTCCCAAAAGAACATCAGCATGTAGTAATAACAAATATCTCAACATTAAAAAATTGAGAACAAATTATTATATTAATGTGTTTACTACCAGTTATGCCGAACTTTTGATCTCCTGCAAATGGAAGTAGTTTAACATCAACTATATCTAGCACTAGGTATCAATGACTTAATTTTAAGTCAAGTATTATAACGCATTAAATTCACCTGGCTTCCACAATCACCTTCTTCATTCACGATCCATTCAGGTTCTGCATCATACCACTATTTGCATTTGACACATTAGCAGCTGGCATACACTAAATTGTTTATGGATTAAACGTTTCTTCATGTTTTGTTGGATAATACCAATCACTGTGCTCCCTACATTTTATGGGACAGATAAACTGGAGCCCGTTTGTCTGTCTCAGATGTTTGACTGCTGAACTGGTGCTGTCGTCAAAGATGTAAGGATATTTGCAGCTGTAGGAAACCTCTGCACATTAGACATATCACATGGTAAAGTATTAGATGTAACACTATTCGAGGTCACCACCGGATGAAACTGAGTGCCATATTGATAATACATGGGATTACCAACCATGTAATTGAATAGTTGTGTTGACCAATTAGGCCACATCATTGATTGAGGCTGATTAACAGGCACATAAGTAGAATTACTGGGAATAAATTGGGGTATTAAAGCACTTGAACTTGTTGGTAATAATGAACCATAAATATTCCAAGCAGGGTTTGGCACACTGGTAATATTAGAATTACTTTGCATTGCTTCAGTTTGAGCATGCCTGTTATCTTTAGTTGAGTACTTAGACTGATAATTCCTTCTAACTCTATGTGAACTTTGGTTATAAAAGGTACGTTAATTGTTGTTTGTACCACCTGAGTTACTTCTCTGCTGAAAATTGTTTAAGCTAGATTCATGAGAAGTATCCTGCTGTCTATTAATGCCTGTACTCAAATTAAAGTTACTTCTATGGTTGATAGGTTCCGCAACTTGCATAGACTCTGCTTTTTTAATGTTAACCTGTCTAACATTAAGTGATTGTTTAACATTGCCATCTGGCTTCCTAAAATTTCTGTTGGTCTTTCCATTCACTTCTTTATCCTCAGGCAAACGAATATTCTTACTTTTACCTGAATTCACTAAATCTACTCTGCCTAGAATAGCAATTAAGTAATCCATACCTTGTATGTCATAACATGGCACATAAGCTACCTAGGTACTGTGACACATGATTGGGTATTTGTCTTAGAATTAGCTGTATCATATCTGAAGTATCTTCTTTTAAATTACAATATGATGAATAATGTTTGAGAGCTAAAGTCTCTAGATTCTCATCTACAGAGGGATCATATTTCCTTGATCTCAAAGCAGCCAATTGCGCTTAAACAACTTGAGTAGAAGCGTAGTTATTCAAGAACCTATTAATAAAAATCTTGAAATGAAACAAATTGCCTTTTATGAGAATTGTAATAGAATAAAGCATTACCATGAAAGCATTTATCCTACATCCAAATCAATCGAAATTCCCCAGGGATTCCCATCAAGTCAAAAGTGGATAATAATTGCCGAATAAAATCCCTTGCACTTTGCTTCTCCAAATTCCCTCCAAATTTAGGTAACTGATTTATCTCATTGGCCTTCAATATGCGTCCAGGAAAGTTAATCCCACCATTGGATGGTTGTATTCGGGACGACATAGGATTCAAGGGAATCGTCGATAGCGATGTGATCTCACGATCATTGTGTAAGTTTCATTTATTGGATGGAACATTCCACGGTACGTACTGTTCTTCCACTTATGTAGTCAGGAGAAATATTTTTCACAGGATGTTCACTGAAACCTTCATTTGAGGTTGGAAACTGAACCTGAATAGTCTCATTGGTAGTAGGTATTACATTCTGATTTAATTGATTTCCAAAATACATAGTTC